>NC_089737.1:13677778-14012153 GCF_035083965.1 Branchiostoma lanceolatum | reverse complement strand
TTTAATGAAGATGTAGAAACATCAAAGTTTGCAAATAGCTAACAGAAATGTTATGGTACAATTTCTTGTACACATTACCTTGTCAAGTTTTGTAAAGCTTATAACGTTACTTGAATATGATTTATTATATCAAAAAAATAAATCATGACTACAACATGGAGAAAATAGACACAAAACACATTTTAAGCAGCTTTATTACTGCATTTTTGCTGATTAGGAATTGTTACACAGGCACAAACTCTGGTTATCATTCTTTATAACATATATTTGTATGTGACATCAAGAAATAGAGATATTTGTCATGTCAATATTTATAACGTATTCAAAAAACTCTACACATTAACAGTATACATCTGTAAGTACATATAAGTAATTCAGTATCTTGCTTTACAAAATCTTGGGATGATTTACATAAAATACATTGCAACATAACATAAAAATCAGTGACAAATGCTGAAATGATGGTAGTACAGACAATACTACAAATTTGAATGTGTAAACATTTACACACATTGTAGTAACAGTATTATAGTACATTCATGTAAGCAAAACTTTGATTAGGTTGCTGCACAAAACTTGGAGTGCTTGAAACCAAAAAATCCAATTCCGTGAAGTTTGACAACATTGTATGGTAGGTTTAGTCTCTACCAGACTTAAACTACACTGGCTATAGGGAGAATATTTGCCAGGGGAGGTTGACCACCATAGAGTTTCACTTGCACATGCAGTTACCCTTATTGTGGACTGACTCTTCTAGGCAACTATTCAACCTATTTTTGTCGAATTCTACTATCCATACCCCTGTAGGAAGGCTGGGTGGAGACTATAGTAGGTTACAGTAAAACTTGAATGAGACGGAGATTTTAATTTACCAGTTTGGACCAGGCAACATTTGTAGTAAGGCACTATTGGCATGGTTACAAAACTACATGAATTGTGTAGTACATGGGCAGATTGGGAAATATATATATCAAGTATTTCTTTACAAGTAGTAAAAATTTAACAAACTTTGTCTTGGCATCAAAATATCTACATTTCTTTCTTATTTTCAAGATGATATAACCATGTCTTAAAAAACATGAAAAAATCACTTTTACATTTACAACATCGGTGTCAACCTTTGGTTATCCACCAAAGCTTCCATGTCGTGACTTCTTTGCATTCAATTTTTACAAACTCTGACTAAAGAATAATGTGTACTTTTTCTACTCAAAGTCAAAACTTCTCTTTCAGTCAAACTAGTAACACAGTGCAATGGAAGACATTTCCTTTTGCTGTAATGTCTGTCCTATTGGAGACATTTGCTTACTGATTTGTGCAATTCTTTCCAAAATTTTCATTTAGAATACACACAGATGGAAAATACAATGGCCATATCAAATCGTGCTTATAGCAGCCTGCTCAAGACGTGTACAAACTCTGCAGGGAGGGGCCGTTATAGCCACACACAGTGAAGTTTGCATTACACAGACTAAAAAATATTTCCTATGTGCTGTGTCAATGGTAAGGCACTCACAGGTACATTTGTATCAATCAATTTGTACTTTAACATTAGGGATCCAAGTTCTTTGATTGCCAGTACAAATTTGGCACTACAAAGCACTTCTAGAATGCTACAGGTTAAGTACTTTAGCTTTTTTCTTTTGAAATTGGTACTTAGAAAATTCATCCAAAGTGAAACAGGAAATGGAATCTATTTGCATTATTCTATAGTCTTGGCACTCAACGTTATTCAAATTGTTTAAAAGGCTGACACAAAACAAAAATGTTAAGTAAAAATTTACAGCTGAATCGTAAGCAATAGTTGATTAAGTATTTTGTCATGGGCATGTGGTTTAAGTCACTTCTTTATAAGTATATTCTGCATTCTTATCAGGCAAATCCAATTGTCATGAGTATATTTCATAAATATATATTGTATTATCAAGGCACATTATTCATGTGTCAAATATTGTCATCTTTGATATCATATACACACTTCTGATTATTACAATGTATTACTTAAAGAGACTTGCAACTTGCATAAAAACATCTACATCTTTTGAAGCAGAAAACATGTACAAATCTTACTACAAATTGTGCAAAATACATGGACCAAACACTAAGTAAAACAGGGAGAAGTCTTGGATTGACAGTTCATCTGTGTTGCTACAAATCATTCTGAACCAAACTTGCCAAAAATTTGATTTACCAAAATTTTGAAATGTCTATCAGTAAGTTTCTAACTCTAGTTTTAGTGAAGAAATGAGCAATCCTTCACTTACTTGAAAAGACTGGAGTCGGAAAGTAAAAAATTTGGGTAAGTCAAATTTTCGTCATGGAAATTCAATTACAGTTCTTTACTTCAGAGAGAAGTTTGCTAAAGAATCAGTCCTAAAGTTTAGTTGTACATGCCGTTGATTAAATAGTCAATTTTTGAGTAATGTCGTCTCTGCCAGCTCTCGTACCATCTCTTTCCGACGACAACAACCACCGCAAACAGAAACAGTAGTCCGAAACACATGGCCACAATGAGAGAGCCGTAAGACGACTTTCCCAACTTGTCGGCTGCTGACATTGACTCATTTCTGTGGGCGACTTGAGGGCCTAAAGAGCCCTGCGGAACCAGGCTAGCTTGTGTTGTTGCTTGATCATCTTTAGATGCGTTTCCAGGCATCAACTGTTTAGTTGTAGCTATTGTAGGTTTAGATGTAGGGGTTGTATGAGGCTGTGTATCAGCTGCTGTAACATCAGGGCTCTTACCAGTGCTGCTTGGTTTAGTTTGAGCTGAAGTTGCTTCAGGAGATGGGTTGGTCTTGACAGTAACAGCTTGCGTTTTCCTGGACGTAGTGGCGCTTGGTTTAGTACTGGGCACAGGGCTAGGAGAAGGCTTCTCTGTTGGAGGTGGATTCGTAGGTGGTACGGTTTGGACCTTGGTTGTTGGCTTTTGCGTAGGAGCAACTGTAGTTGGCTTGACTTCCTGTGCGGCTACTTCTGACGTTTTGCTTGCTTGAGTAGTTGGTACGATCTCGTCGACTTTGCTTGCAGTCTTTCCAGCAACGGTGGTAGTGGTGGTCTTGGTGGTTTGCTTCTGCGTGAAGGTGTGAGTTGCCAGTGGTTTGGGTGTGGTGGTGGTTCTAGTGATGGTGGTCAGTTTAGTTGATGTCTGCTGTTGTTGTTGTGCAGCTGGGTTAGGTTTATCGGTTTGCCGTTGTGTACCGGGAACAGGTTGTTCCGTCGTGTGTTGCTCTGAGCCAGGGTTGGATTGTTCAGTGGCTGATATCTTTCCATGTGTGCCAGGTTGTTCTGTAGCTGTTGTTTCTTTATGTGCAGCAGTACTAGGCTGTTCAGTGGTTAGTTTTGTTGTAGTGGTTTCTTCCTGCTTCTCGGAGAACATCCTCTCGTGTGGAATAGCATTTACCTCTGGGGACTTGGTACTGGCTGTTTTAGTGGTCACAGCAGGTTTTTCTGTAAGGTGGTGAAAGAAGTGGGGAAATATTGTGAGTTATTATTGAACATGCTGTTACAGTGTACATTGTACTTTTCTGAATATACAGCTAAATGTTATGAATAAAATAGCTTCATGTCTTAGAAATTCTAAGGCATGAATGATGAGTTCATCTATGCACATTCCTCTCATAGCTTGAAGTTGTTTAATGCTACTGTCTTTCTTTGATTCCTCTCTTTGCTAATTCAAACAGAGTAACAGAACAGGAATACCCATGGACAGAGTCTCAGAGTTTGTAAAACGGTGATGGCTTTCTCTTTCTGGAAAAACAAGTTGACTTATGTTCTTCGTTACCTTGGCATATCTTTCCATCAACTTGTTTAAAATCTTTTTTTACACTATGTATCAATTTTTAAATCATACAATGTTCACTAGCATATTTTGTCAAGTTGATCATGTTTGTTATAAGCCATCATTATACTTGTTGATGTTTTGCTAACAATAAACAAATAAGAGTTATCTACCACCCAAAATCACAACCGTAGCATGTCCATTTCATGAGATACAAAAAGTTCTGCTGCATTACTGTAGAAAGCTGCTAGGGGGCTCTGATCATTTCTTTCTTTTGCTTACCCCTACCAACATACCAAATATCATAAAAATCCATTCACGACTTCTCAAGATATGCTGTTCACACACAAATTAAACAAACAAACAGACACACAGCCCCCAAAACATAACCTTCTTGACGAAGGTAACAAACCTGTGGCAGTCCCCCCGAGTGCCTCTGCCTGTGGTATCCCCCTGCTGATGATGGCCAGCGTGTAGCCTGCTAGGTCCTGGTACACGCAGGTCTGGGGGTCGGGACAGTTGATGTGGTAACAGTTGTCCATGTTCTTGTCATTGTGGTAAACAGCTACAGAGCACTGGCCTGGAAAAGACACATGAATGTTGTAAACTGTTTGAAGACTTTATCAGAATTTACTGTTACGTTGTCTGTAGTTACTTTACACCTTTTAATTCCAACACTGAATGTACTGCCCAATAAAACAGGTCTGTGAGGGGAGCTAACCAGAATATAATAGTAGTAGTATCGGATATCCAGTATTAGATTATTACTAATATTACTGTACGAATATGTCTCCACTGGTTGATATGAGAGTATATCTTCACAGCGTGAGGGATGCATATGAGCTGCCATTTATAGATAAAGTATTTAATTCTTTCCTACAATCTTAAGATCCTAAGTAACTTATCTTATCTACAATCTTAAGATCCTAAGTAACTTAGGATCTTAAGATTGTAGGAAAGAAGTGATTACTGTATGGTAGCAACACTAAGGTTTTATGTTGGTATAGGACTTATGATGAATCCTCTGCCTGTAGAATACTGACAATAAGTTATGAGACAGCAAATACCTACGAAAACTGATTCATGTATGTCTATGTTGAATATATCAAATAAAATATGACCATTTCATCACAGGTGTGCTTGTCTCACCTGCAGTGTCGTTACAGCAGCTGTGAGAACAATCCTCAAGACTGTCAGATGAGAAGGAGCTCAGGAAAACGGCCCCGCCCAACTCCTTGGACTTTCTCAAGTTGATGATCTTGCCGTCCGTGAAGTTGAGGGAACACTGTCCATACTGCACCAGCTCAGCTGCAGAAGCTGCACCGATGGTCAGCAGTAACAGCAGCAATCCTGGTGGTTTGGGATCCATTCTGGGGGGGACACAAAAATATGGTATTACACTTGGGCATTTTTTTGAATAGGTGCATTGATGCATCAAAACTAAACATCTTGCAGGTACACAAAAAAACATATTGATGTACAACATAAAGTAGCAGGTCAGTAAAACCTAATTACAAAATTTACAGCCAAACCTGCCTAGGCCAAACCACCTTTTCAACGCGACCACCTGGCCATGGCGACCGCTTTTTCTCGGTCCCGAAAATTTTCCCCATAGGCACAAGCATTAAGCTGCCTGCCCAAGGCGACCACCCGTCCAACGCGACCGCGACCACCACGAATTGGGACCGCACAGAGCATAATCCCTGCTCATGGCGGTCGCATAATTTTCAAGCGTGTGGTGACATCGGATCATTTTGTTGTCGGATTTCACGGAAATGTTTTCAAGACTTTGAAGGACAAAAATAAGGACAAAATATATGGAATAGCAATGTTATAGCATCGATTCCTCCATGAAGTGTTTTAATAAAACGCTCCCCCTTCATAAACAAATTGTTAAGACAAATGTTTGTGATGTTGTTGTGCCTATCGTTATCTTATAGTTTACCGAAAAACTCAGTTCGGTTTAAACTCAATTTTCAAAAATGTGTCTGTATCTTACTATATTCCGCCGAAAAATGACTTCGCGGCGGGCAAAACATCGGGCGAGAAATGTTGTTCCTTGGTCCCGACGCCATCTTGGATTTGGCGTGGCCCGGATTTGGCGTACCACGGATTTGGCGTACCACTGACCTTTCTAAACACGATGCTTTTGTGTATTAACATTTACGAATACTCTAGTCATTGATGAAAATTAATATTTTTATCTTCTTTTTATTTCCATGAATCTCACAAACCTTTATTGGACGCAGTGCGTTCTGCTGCACTGACTTACCTTTTGATGCGGTCGCACAGAGCTTGGCGGCGCGGCGCGACGAAATCACACCGTTCCGTTTCATCTTTCGTTGTCAGATCGAAAACTTTTTGACCCTTTTATCCAGCGGTCGGCGCCCCAAAAAAGGCTGGGACCAGCAGGTGTTTTCTAGGGATTTGTCTTAGGCCTTAAAACTTCGATGATGTGTGCGTGTGTGTGTGTAATATTAATGTAACGTGTGAATGCGGGAAGGCGCTGCGAGATCATCGTGGCAACCATTGTTTTGTACGCAAAATTATGACGAAAATTTGTACACGATGTAGCGGTATACAATTATGACAACGATAACGGAAAATGTAATTTTTGTAGGATCTGTCAATGAGAATTGAACCTGGTGGGGGTCATGCTGTCTTAATTCACATAATTTTCCATCCATTTACGTACTGTATTTGAAAACGTCGCCCTGGAAACATGTGCGTGGAATCCTCTTCATGGCGACCACCTGTCCATCGCGACCAATTTCACTCGGTCCGCCGGGTGGTCGCCTTGGGCAGGTTTGACTGTACTTCTTCTGGTAGTACAGTAAGGCTCAAATTCAAAATTCATCTTTGGGAACAGGTGTATCATTTTACCTAATCTAAACAAGTAAACATTCAGAACATATAATAAAGTAGAATGTCAGCGTGTCATTACAAAACTTGCTGCCTCTCTTCACAGCTCGAATCTGAAATTTTAGTTAGCTCACTCCAAACGTTTGAACAAGTATTAACAAAGGTTACGTTACTTTTGTTCTGACACTTAAAAGTTAAATTAGGTGCACAGCTCCAATTTAGAGTGCAGGAAAGTGCATATGCATCATTAACATTCTCAAGGGGTTGTCATAAAAAATTCTTCTTTTAGCTACTGTTCCCTTTTAAAAAAAATGGAAACAGTTTTGCTTTATTTATTTTCTTTTGTCAAAATGAGAACACACATTTGTTTGGTCTGCACTTTCTGAACTACTACTTCCCTCTTTCATGTTTGTAATGTTAACAAAACGTTAATAACATTCACTTATACATGTGGTACGTATAGGTATACCAAAAGAAATTCCATATAAACAACTACAATCATGTAACATGTCCTTTGTGATGTATACCCACAACAAAATCTGAACTCACCTTTAGTACAAACTATGTATACGTTCCTACAATTATGGTAGACTAATGCATACTTGTGCTTTGTAGAGACATACAAAAGCCCTTTCACAGGGCAATTAGGTGTGTCTGAGCTAACACTTTGCTATTTGTGCATACCACTCAAGTGTGGTTAACAGGGCCTAAATGTATGTGTCAACCTGTACCTAAACGTGCAATACGTGTTATATTTTCAATTCATGCTTATCATAAACTTATCCAGAATTTCATATTGACATTTCCTTTGTTATGACTCTTGCCCTTCCGTATAAGGATTGTCATGTTGAGGGTACATGCTACTGTTTGTTTACATGAGTCCCTTGCAGTCAGAGTCATAACTCGTGCATGGCATGACACATTTCCTACATGGCAGAACTAATAGTTATTCCACAGTCTCGAGTTTGCAAAATGCTCTTGTGCAGCAAATGTTGATATCAGCAGTATTTGTTGTCAAATTAAACTAAATCCATTATCACTGTAAATTCATTTACATTCGAGGTGATGTCACTTTGTGGTAGGGGTAAAAAGGAGTTGAAACAGCTCTGTAGTGCAGTAGCCATACAAGGGAGACATACAATGTAGTCACAGTGTCATGAATTTGTGGTGAAGAGGTCATCGTAAAAAAAAAAACACTGCAAAAGTTTTAAGATTTACAGTATATACTGGGTAGATGGCCAAAGTATCTAATGTATAAGGGAATTCCTCATACATTTAGTACTTAGTTATACTGTATGTTTCTAATATACAAACTTACTGAAGGCAAAACCCGCCGCAAGGTTTCTTTTTTTATCTACTTACTGTACTTCAAATTCACCACAAAACAAGGCTCATAAGGGCGCCACTCAAATGTTTTGGGTTACTGGACTGGACCGTGATGACAAATGTTTGTTCACCTTTGACTCAAAAATTTAAGGTTGTACCCATCAGGGAAGTAATCACCTGAGGACGATTATAGTTCTTGGAAAGAAGCTTTCAGCATCGAACTGGAAGAAGAAAGGGTGATTTGCTTCGATGGAAGTGGCAAAACGTGTCCTAACTGAGAGGGTTCGGAGTGTTCTAATGCACTGTGAATAGTTAGCATTTGAAAGTTAATGGCAGAACAGACCAGAAATAGGAAACAGCAGAAAGCCAAAGTCAACAAGATCAAGTGCAGGGTTCTCGCCAGGGCATTTGAGCGTTGGGGGCCCTTATGCTGTGATTTGGATCCCCTATGCTGTCATTTTGGCCCCTATTCTGTGTTTCAACCAGCGTAGGGGGGAATTTTCTGTTGTTTTGATGCAATAGTATAAATCTTTGGCTTTACAAACTTTAGCCCTCAGAATGCAGGAAATAGTGTCTTTGAGAGTTTTAAAGTTCAAAATATCCAGGGGTAGGATGCCCCAACCCCCCCGTAGAATATTTCAGCCTGCAGCCCTCATCCTCACACCTGTAGCACTCGTCATACGGCTTTGCCGTTGCAAGGATGCCCCTACCCTGTGAAAAAATCCTGGTGAGAACACTGAAGTGACTGTGAGGTTGTAGCATATCATAAAACCAGTAACTAGGCTTGACACATGAAAACATACATACATGAACTAAGAATTTAGATGATATTAAATTTGTTTGGTTAGGGTTTTTGGGACCAGTTTTTGGTAGCAGTAAGTGGCTGTGCATTGAGAGTTAGGCTTATGGGATCTAGAGCATGGTTGTGTCTGTTTGCACTCAAAACTGGCCTGCCCGCAGAAAACTTCCTTTCCTCTAGATCTTCAATCGCAACTGAGCCTTACATGTATACATATATAAGTATAACACAATAACACTACATTGTATATACATATTTCGGAAAACTACTGTAACTTCTCCCTATTTTCAAACCTTCTTGCTTCTAGTAGTTCTACCTTAGACTATTGGTTCATGTATTCTTAGCTTTATACTAATACGCTATAGATATATTACATACATCCCTTTAAAGAAAACTAACGTAGGTTACGTTCATATTTTCAACCATCTCTGCTTCTACATGAGAGACCTCTGGATTATAAATTCATCGCTCTATACTTTTTTACATGATGTCAATCATTCTTTTGATATGTAAATTAGGCAGCACCAGCTGGCTGTAAGTGCTCCCACAGAAAGTGCAGCTTGTCCAAAGAAATGCAGTCACCCGAACACAGCTATTCTTGCAGTATAGGTCAACACCAAAGGCATATCCTGTACTGAACGGATAATTTATAACATCTATTTACATACAGAATAGTACCTATGTACTACACAGTACACAGTCTTACAGCTTTTCTTTTTCTGTAAGTCAACACCAAAGGCATATCCTGTACTGTATGGATAATTTATAATGTCTCTTGGCATATGGAATGGTACTCAAGTGAGCAACAAAAACACAATCAAGCTTGCTGTACTGTGTTTTCTTTGAAGCCACCAAATTTGCAATGAGAGTGAATAACGTAAAAATGCAGTGTTTTCTTTACAATGTACATGTGAATCAAAATTATGTTTCCAATACACTGTACAATATCATGTAAGAATCCCGTCTCATTAAAAAAAGCCAGAGTATCACATCATCAGTGATTTTTTGGTTGGGATCAAAAAATATGCCAGTTACAGTAGGTTTTTTATCCTAGAGCCCACTACTAGTAAGTGTTTTGTATGCAGTTGACAAATATATCATTTGTTTTGTTGCCTAGATGTGTATCCAGAGGGAGTGTATCCTGCAATGAAGGTGTCAGTATGTCAATATCATATACATGTACATTACATACATGGGAGCTGTGGCATAAAATGCAGATTTCAGAATAAAGTGTGACTGGTAAATTTGAATGTCCCTAAACTAGACTAGACTGTCAGAAACTACCCACGCACATTGTGAGATCTGTGCTCCAAAGTCCGAAGACTTATAAAAGGAGTATGTACCTTTGCACCCTTGATCAAATATACAGTGTGTCATATACTTGAGTTGCCTAGGAAACACATGAAGCTTCCTTTGTGTCTTCAAGACATAAGCCAATATGGCCTCATCTCCATGGTGTACATGGTAAATTACCTCACAAAACATCCTATCTGTAATACTTGTCAAGCTTTGTCTATGATTTTCCCTTTTTGACAAATGCAACAGGATGCAAATTTCAATAAAGAAAACTCACCATTTTACCTTCATGGATGCTGATATACTATCTATAAATAAGTTTTTTCAACTTCTTGGGCATACTTTTGCCACCCCGATGGCTATGCTAACACAAAGAAGGCTGAAAGATGATCTATGTACTGTTAATATGAGTAATTTGTTGATGAAAGTTAAATGTTGGGGTGTTCAGATTATGGGGTTTGCAAATCCATTACAAAGACCTTTGACACGGTTATTGTTTTGCTAATTATAGACTTGTTGACAACAGCTGTTACTCCTTTTTAAGCTAGTAGAAGGACAAATTTTGATGAAAAACATGAGAGCTTGCACATAACATGAAAGATGATACCAACACAACCTATCATGCACTGTCCACTACTTCCTGATTATGATTAACATGATGCTTAACTTTTTTTTCTAAAATAAAAATTATCCTGAAAATCACAAAGAGCTACAGACTATGTACAGCAAGGAAATAATTAAGGAGGTATTTGAAACATAAGTACTGTGGGGATAGTATAAAAAGGTAATTTACACACAGGAAAACAAAATATAGCGACTATATTTCTCTAACTCGCATGTAAAACAAATATAGACAAACAAATCACTGCATTTGCCACCCGGGCCAGCCTTGTGTAAACATCGTAAAGATATGGTCACCACTCCACATTCTGACGCATTTACAGGGCACAGGCCAGACTTACAGCATGTCAACGATGTCACAGCATCTTAAACGATCGGCAACGATGTTATAATTGTGTAAAAGCAAGACTTATGTTTACGAATGAAACCTGAGCGCAGATATCTTAACTTTATTTGAAAAACAACGACAAGCTTGTGGTGGTTGGAGTTTATAGGAGCCCAAACTCCTCCAGTGAAAACAATGAAAATGTCAACGATGCGATTCGTAAGATATGTTCCCTGGGTTACTCACATCTTTTGATGGTGGGGGATTTCAACTTTCCTGAGATATCATGGAAAGACGGGGGAGGAACTACCAGCTCCAAGACTAACGAAGCACACAAATTTCTTGAAGCTACTCGGGATGGGTACCTGTACCAACATGTCAACAGTGCTACTAGATTTCAGACTAACCAAGAGTGCAATGTATTGGACCTTGTTTTTACAAATGAGCATGGTATGATAAGTGAATTGACAATGGAGCCTCCAATTGGTAAAAGTGACCATGTGGTACTAAGATGTAACTTCAACTGTTATGCTCAGACAAGACAAGCAAAGACAGAGTCACGGAGATACAACAAAGGTGATTACAAACAAATGGAGGAAGATCTTACAATAGACTGGCATGACACACTTAAAGATCTGAACATTGAGAACACCTGGGAAGTTTTCTCCAACTTAGTTACACAGAGTGCCGAAAGAAATATACCAAAAGCGAAGCCGACAAACAAAAGAAGAAAGCTCTCATGGCGGAACAAAGCTGTTAACACAAAACTGAACAACAAGCAAAAACACTGGAAAAAATACTGTGAGACAAGGAAACAAGAAGACTACAGAAAATACGCAAAAGCACGAAATCAGGCTAGATGGGCCGCAAGAAAGGCAGTGAAGAAGTACGAGAAACAGATGGCCAAAAATATCAAAACTAATGCAAAACTTTTCTGGAAATACGTAAACGCCAAATCAAAAACTCGCTCAGGTATCCCTGACTTGAAGGAAGGAACAACAGTGGCGAGAACTGACCGAGAGAAAGCCAAAGTTCTTAATGAATTCTTTGTCACAAGTTTTACAAGCGAAAACACAGCACACATGCCGAAACCAACGGCCAGGTATTATGATGAAGAATTAACAGATGTCGAAATTAGTCTTGAAGAAGTGAAGCAAAGGCTGAAGAACATCAACCCTAACAAAGCAATGGGTCCTGACAATATGCATCCTAGGCTTTTATATGAGCTTGCAGAGACGTTGGCAACTCCTCTTCAAATAATGTACTCTAATTCCATAAACGAAGGCAAAATCCCCAACGACTGGAAAATTGCCGACGTCACACCGCTGCACAAAAAAGGATCTAGGAATACCCCAGGAAATTACCGCCCCGTCAGTTTGACATCAGTGGTGTGTAAGGTACTAGAGAGTATTGTTCGGGATGCCATAGTAAAACATATGCGACATAATAATCTCTTCACGACACACCAACACGGATTTATACCTGGTAGGTCAACAACCACCCAAATGCTGGAATGTATGGATAAATGGACAGAGTGGCTAGACAAAGGCCTGCCAGTAGACGCTGTCTACTTAGACTTTCGTAAGGCCTTCGATTCGGTGCCAATCCAGAGATTACTAGCAAAAGTACAAAGTTATGGAATAACGGGCAACATTCTGAAGTGGATTAAATCCTTCCTACAAGGGAGAAGACAGAGGGTACGGGTAAACGGCATAAGATCGGACTGGGCAGCAGTAACTAGTGGCGTGCCTCAGGGAAGTGTGCTGGGTCCGGTGCTGTTCTCCTTGTTTGTTAACGATCTACCTGAGACTGTGCAAAGTGACCTAAAGCTTTTCGCGGACGATACGAAAATTTACCGTCCTGTAGCAAAGGTTAACGACTGTGCCGTCATACAGAAAGATCTACATCAACTACAAAGCTGGGCAGAAGATTGGCAGCTGAACTTTCACCCTATGAAATGTACTGTCATTAGGTTGGGAAAAGGTCACCCTGACTTTGTATACACTATGACGGACAAAGAAGCAAGTACATCTTTGAACTTCACACAGTTAGAGAAAGACCTGGGTATTATGGTAGATAAGGACCTGAACTTCAGTAATCACGTAGCTGCAATAACCAACAAAGCCAATCAAGTTGCAGGACTTATGTGGAGAACCTTTGAATTTGTTGACAAAAAAGTATTCTTACTCTTGTACAAATCTCTAATCCGCCCACACTTGGAATACGGGGCACCAGTGTGGTCACCATACTCGTGGAAACTAGCTTTTGAGCTCGAACAGGTTCAAAAGAGGGCAACAAAACGTGTCCCTGGCCTCAGGAATATGACGTATGAGGAGAGACTTAGAGTGTTGGACTTACCAACTCTAGTCTACAGACGTATTAGGGGAGACCTGATCAACACATACAAGTTCATCCATGGAGTGTATGACTTGGAAAGCCCTTTCGACTTGATCGAGGAAACTAGAACTAGAGGACACAGCTTACGTATAAAGAGGAAAACATCTAAATCCAACAGAAGAGCACACTTCTTCAGCGTCCGGGTGATCCCCTGGTGGAATAGCCTACCCGAGACAGTAGTGGTTTCTCCCAGCATAAACTGTTTCAAGGAGAGGCTGGACAGGTTCATGCGGAAACACAAGGTGTACTTTGACTTCCGAGCTCTAGACAACCCCCACAAACTGGAGATGACTGTGACATAAAAGTGAAGAGCGGCCTAAAATGGAACCAGCCGATTCCTACCTGGCCGAAGAAACTCTACTCTACTTTATTTCTGTCCAAGGCCACGTCTACAGAACGCCGAACGCCCTTTTAGTTTTACTGTATAACGGGACTTGAAACTAATCTTACGGTTGATACCATGGCCATACGGGCCTCGAACCGAACTTCCTAAGAAAAGTAGACATTGATATGTCGTCGAGTATATGTAAAATGGGTTGAAGATGGCTCTTACCTTTAGATTTTGAGGAAATAAGTCCAGATTTTGGGCGACGTTCTTGGTGTTACCGCACTTCCGCCATCTTTCTTGGGACTAGAAAGTTAGCAGCATATTGACGACTTGTAGATTCGAGTTGACTCTGCGACAACTTGTTGCCTTCTTTTGATAACAAATGTTGATTTCTCTCGCCAATGAAAGTTCAGAAAGACTGAATATGGAGCAAATGCCTAGTATAGAGCCCTTGAAGCTGACTTTGACGCTGCATGCGGGCTTGGAATTAAGTCGCTTTGTGTTTACTCTAGAGTGACGTCACGCATATCCGGGTTGCGTGTTTGCAGGATTTGCTGGTGTTGCTCCAAGCAGATGTTGGGGTGAAAGAAGGATATTTGGAGAAGTCACGATCATGCTCCGCCCAATACTGCTTGGAGATTACTGAAGGAAAATAACTCCTCGGCTCATTCGTTGCCAATACAGTAGTCGTGGCGACTAACGAAGGGAGTTTTTTCTTGATATTACATATACTATGTAATATCAACTATAATAATAATCAAGAAAAAACTCCCCTCGTTAGTCGCCACGGCTACCAATACAGTATCATCGAAGAATATCAGTTTCCTACAAGTAGTTAGAATTGTTTGAACTGAGCGACTTTATATTACTCTCCGAGCAGATGTTAGAATGTTAAGCTCCGGCTTGTCCTGGACGTTTTTATGCGTTTTCCTACAGGAGACTTGATTAAATTCAGGCTATACATGTACATGTACATAGAAACAGGGAGATTGTTGAACGAAGTCATTTTATTCGTCAATCCATTTTTTTCTGTGGAAAGTCTCTAAAAAAGCATTCTTCAGGAATACTTTTCTGACTCAGCTTCAGTAAAATACCACAAGATAGCCACAACTGCATTCTTTAAGGATTTCGTTTTTATTATATTGGAATGAATGAAATTTTAACAGTAGAAGAGAAAGGCGTGTGGCGTACATGCATGTAAAGCACGCAGAAAAGCGATAAAACTGAGAAACTTGACAGAGACATATTCATATTTTATGATGTCTTTAGCGTTTATCCATTCTGTTGGAAAATCTGCGACAACATCTTTCATACCCCATTGTACACACCTGCAAATTTTCGATCTATTTTGCGAACGTCGTCTTAACAACTGTCAAAACATGTGACAGAGCCGCGTATGTCACTTACCCAACGACGCGCTGTTTTTCATTACGGACTGAAGACAGTATCGTCTCATCGGACGCACGGACACGCGTGTTCTTCTGTACGGACTAGCTTAAGACAACAACGTCTTGAGCAAACTGAAGAACATAAACTGAAAAACAGGTTTCTCTGTACGATTTGAAGACAGTGCCGAAAGTTTTCGTCCGGCGAAACCGACAGACCATCGACCCAGGCGAGCGCAATCGCTCAGCAACAGGTGCGTGTGCGGGCTGCAAAACATATGACAGAGCACGGACACCGCGTGTTCTTTTGTACAGACTGAAGAGACTACAACGCCTTGACCAAACTGAAGAGCATACACAGTCGTGTTTCTTTCTACGGATTGAAGACAGCGTTAAAAGTCTTCGCTTCGTCCGGCGAAACCGACAAACCATCGACCCAGGCGAGCGCAATCGCTCAGCAACAGGTGCGTGTGTGGCCGTCCACATCAAACCGAGAAGACGGTGTTTTTTTTTGTCTGTACCGACCCAAGAAGAAACGGTCTCGGCTTCATCTGCAGAGACTGACAAACCATGGACCCAGCCGGGTGTAACCGCTGGCGCGGTTTTCTCACCGCAGGAATCACCTGTTGGCTGCTACTTGTTGCAGGTAACGTACTCATATACGTCGCGGTGGCGCAGTGGCAGGGTGTTTGGCCCCAGAACCCAGAGATACCCGGGTTCGAATCCGGGGTTCCCTGATATGTCCCGTTGACGTTGTGCACTTGGGAAAGGCATTTTACTCAGGTGAAATTGAGTACCTAGCTTTGGTTAGGGACGTCCCTCGGATAGGACGTGGAGGTCCCGTGTTTGAGGAGAGCCACACCTCGAGAACGTTAAAGAACCCACCGCACTTATCGAAAAGGAGAGGGGTCCTTCTATTCTCCAAGCAGAGGCTTCGATCGAGAGGGGTAGTTTTGTCCGGGAGAGAGGAGAGGAACGTTAAAATCCCGGACAAAACTACCCCTCTCAATGGAAGCCTCTGCTTGGAGAATAGGGTCCTTCCCGGTGTGAGTGGTTCAAAACCTACGGTCCTATGTCCTACATGGGTTCTCCCCAGTAATAGCCTCCAGTTATAGTTGAGCAACCCTGGCATGTACAATTGTACATGCTGAACCAATGAATAAATAGATAAATAAACATAAAGTGCTACTTTATCTTGTGCACCACACAATGTTATCTACTTGTTCTTTTGCGTATAATAAAAAAAATGAGTTTCCGTGGGAAATGAAGAATCCTTCAAGTATGATCCCTGGTCATGTCTGTAAGTTTTTGTCCAGTAGCGAGAATGGACACCTTAAAACTCGTAGCAGCAAGTGCCCTGTGGATATCGCGCACCGAGTAATTTATATGGAATATGACACTGCGTATTTCGGTCGCTTTTTCTAAATCGCACGCGCGAACTGTCCGCTCAAGTTTATTATACCGTGGATGATTTGCAGAATACTTTGGTCTTTTATGAGGAAAGTTTGCAAATTGTATGACTATGAAGTAGACTCTACCAGAAGGAGAACGACTCAAGTGAACGATGATAGGTCATCCGGGCACAATTATTCACCACAGACCTTAGTACAAAGCTGTTAAACATGTGAAGAACTTGCATTGTTCTTTGTGCAAGAGCTTAATATCTTTCTTCAAATGGGTAAAACATTTAGGTCTGTCGACGTTTTTTGAAAATGGCGTTTTGAAGGAATGGAACGGCATTGTGTAGTGCTAAGTTAGGAATTGATCTCTACAAAACCTATATTTCCGTTTCCAGAACGAAAATGGCAACATCTCTTGCGAGATAAACCAACCGCGATTTTCCTATCAGACTCAAACGTACTATAGCATCAAGACTAGAACATTTTCGGCAAATCCTGTCTTTTTTCTGCTGAATATAAGATTTTTATGTCACCGTAGAAGAGGACGTCATATTGTTTAACCGCGTAGGGAAAAGTGTAATTGTGTTTACTTTATGTATTTGTACTGGCCGACAGGGCCTTCCAAGGAAAATAAAGGTTTACTACTTAACGTTACTACTACCGTTACAAATACAGTCAAACGTGTACAAGTGACTACCTATTCGTACATAGGACCACCTGCCGATGATGTAAAGCACATTCGAACCTGTACTGGTGACCACCTCTACATAAGGACCACCCGGCCATTGATATATATATATACAGTCAAGCCTGTACAAGTGACCACTTCTACATAAGTACCTCCTAGCCATTGATATACAGCTTTGCAAGTGACCACACAATGACTACAAAACTATTGAGGATGCATGGAGGGTTTTCGTGCGTGTAAATCCACGGATCGGCTCCCAGTGAGTAACGCTATGCTCAAGTCAGGGATCAGAAAATCAGTTTCTTACTCTTTTTGCCAGAATGTTTCGGTATCTGTTAGACATTTCGTGCACTCTGTTGGGCAAGTTGGTCATGATTCCAAGCGAGGCAATACTACTGCCGCCACAGCTGGGCGTTCCAAGTCACATCGCGGCCCTGTGTGTAAACAGAACGGTCCTGAGTCGACTCCGGCTGAGTCCGACACCGGGTAAAACGCGTGTGTAAACCCCTGCCTGCCTGCCTACGTGCAGGCCAGAAACTGGCCCCTTGCTTTCCAGGAGGATCCTCCAAGCAGTCCTGTACCTTGCCCCAGCCTCTGCTTCCCGACTGTTTAAACCCAGCCACAGTCAAACCTGCATGGAGACCACCTGGCCAGTATTACCACTTTTTGGTGGTCTCTTAACATATAACTTTTCCCGTCAGTACAAGCATTAAGAATGCCGTCTATAGTGACCACCTGTCCGCATAGACCAGATTGTATCGGTCCCCGGAGTGGTCTTCTTGGCCAGTTTTCATGGCCGATATAAAACGACCGTCGCGTCGGGGTGGCGCAGTGGCAGGGTGTTTGGCCCCAGAACCCAGTGATACCGGGTTCGAATCCGGGGTTTCTTGATTTGTCCCGTTGACGTTGTGCTCTTGGGAAAGGCACTTTACACGACTTTCCCCACTTCATTCAGGTGAAAATGAGTGCCTAGCGTCGGTCAGGGACGTCCCTCGGATAGGACGTTAAATGGAGGTCCCGTGTTTGAGGAGAGCCACAACTCAAGCACGTTAAAGAACCCAACACACTTATCGAAAAGAGTAGGAGTCCTTCCCGGTGTGTGTGGATCATACAAATCTGTCTGGATATGCAGCTTATACTCTCCAGTACAAACCTGGTGTATTACGCCTTGATGCGGTTTACCGGGTATGCAATACAAACACACAAGACCGTATTAATATTTAATGACGAGATCTGTATCTCCCGCAAGCCCTTCACATTATAACTCAACACACGTCTGACCTGACGACAAAAAGTTGCTTACAAAAACCTGACAGCAACATATATACCCAGCTTGAAATTTTATTATGTCCCGCCATTTCCATTGGCGGAAAAATACTAAAAAGAATATTTTTTTTTCGTCATCATGTACAGACTTCAGTTGTTTTTCAATTTCAAGGCCGATGTCTGAGTGTTTTTATCCATTTTATTTCTATATGTGTAACTACCAATTTTTGTCCGTTAAGGTACATGGAATGGCCATACAATTGTTCAATGATGCGCAGATGATGAATACACTGTACTTAGCGTTAGCCAGTTGTTTGTACGGAACTACTGGCTTTTTAGCACCACGCCTTCGCGAACAAAAGGAGCTGTAAATGTCATGTTAGACATGCTTGGAAAGTTTCAAGATTTATCTCCGTTGAGATGGAGACAATGTTTTGGGTGTGTCTGTCTGTGTTTGTTGACGCGATTCCGCATATATTTGTATTGAGCATTATTTGAACATCTGGATGATATTTGGTATGTGGGTATGTCTTGGAGGGTTTCAAGATCCCCCCCCCCCCCAGTCGTTTTTTTTTTAACGGACTCGCATCTCACAGACATCCATCTCCTCATCATGTAATTGTATAATTGACATATGCGACTCCCTATTGTATCTCCTGTTGATATTATATACCTCTGACAATATGATATAGATAGTGCCTTCATGTAGTTTGAAATGGAGCATTGTAGAACCTAACCATTGTATAGCATAGAACCTCACTGTAGCTTTTAATTAGTTTGATATAAGTAGCTAGTAGTATTTTATTGTTTGCCTTACATTGTACCTGTTACAATCGTTGTGCAATAAACTTTGACTTGACTTGACTTGACATATGGTATGTTCTGCCCCCTAGCGACTTTTTGTATGTCTGCACCACAGATATACAGTAGCGAAAACAACTCCCGAGAGACTTTCTGGAGGTCTGCCTCACACATATACTGCCTTAGCGACTTTAGTTTGTCTGCGCTATACGTACACATATATCATATACTGCCCTAACGACTTTCTGTATGACTGTCTAACACATACATGTAGTATACATGTATATACGTATACTGCCCGTTAACGACTCTCACTTTTTGCATATCTGCCTTACACGTATAGTAAGTATATGCTGCCTCTAGCGACTTTTTGTGTGTCTACCTCACACATATAGTGCAACTTCCCCTTAGCGATCTTTATTTTTGTCTGCCTCACAAATATAATACATAGATGGGAGCTTTCTTTATCTTATTTTTTTTATCTTAGTATTTTAGTATTTTCTTATCATCTTTAATTTTTTTATTTAAATTTTGGGATGCACCCACTCAAAATCATTCATTTCGGGATTTGGGGGTATTTTATGATGTTATTGTATAAAATCAAACCATTATTGTTTTGGAAAAGTTTTTGCAAAGTTGGACATATTCTATAACGGTCAATGCTACAAATGGAAGTCCTTTGGAATGGTCTTTTTCTTTTTAAATTTCAAATAAAAACAAGAGAGTGTCCCCTCCTCTTCCAGCATATGCATGCTCCCGCACAACTGATGATACATAGCCTCCAATCGGGCCCAATGGATTGCAAAGACCGTATCCAACTGGAAGAAGGAGCCTGTATAGCAATCGGTTGCAAAAAGTACTTCTTCTGCCAGTTTGATACGATCTTCGCAACCTATAGATCTGCTCGGAGATTAGATGATACAACCAAAATACACTTGATCAACCTTAGATAATTTATATCATTTCAGCTGCACAGTGTCCTACACTGACTCCCCCTGACAACGGAGCGCTCAGTCCTGTCGGAGCGAACTCCTACAATGACGAGGTGACTTTCACCTGTAACCAGGGGTACGAGATAGAAGGAGCCACCCGTGTGACGTGCCAGGCTAACCAAATTTGGACTGATCCCGTTCCAACATGTACACGTAAGACAGTCTTTTTTGTACAAATATCTAGGAATGCTGATTTGGAGTCTTACTTTTCAGTGTAGACACAACGCGGAGGTCCAGAAACTACCCTATTTGCAATAGTTCACGTTCAAAAACATCTATAGAATCTGTTACAAACAATGAACTTGTTAACGTTATGTTATTGTACTGCAGTGTCTCTGTTTTAACACGGTTGTACATACATATGCTTGCATCGCAGATATGGTTATCCTTTTTTTTCCACTTATGACCCCAAAGGACACTGAAAATAGACTAGCAACTTTAATCTGAGTGTTCTGGTAATAAAAAAAAACTGAGGTATTGACGATTTTGAAGGCGAAAAAGCCTGCTGATACATTGAATAGTTGATACGCGCCGTTTTGAGTATTATGACATGGTCACGGAAAAAGTCAATAGTGCAGTCGAAATAGGTCAGATCAAGCATATAAATATGTCTCCGTTATCGTGACAAGTTGACTTATCTCCTACAGTGCTTCAGAAGAATCAGACTTTTGTGAGAAATCAGATTAGATTAGATTAGATTAAGAAGCACAGTTGTTGACTTAAGGTCTTCTTTCTGGCAGAACTGGAACAGCGTCGAGTTTGCTTTAGAGAAACAATGACCCTACAGTGTCCTGCCGGACGACGGATCAACGTCGTGTCCGCCATGTATGGGCGACTCAGCCGGGCGTATTGCTCAGGTGTTGTCGCCAGAACCGGCTGCCGCAGCGAGTCCAGCCTGTCACGGGTTAGGAGCGTCTGCCAGGGGGAGTCCACCTGCTCGGTGATGGCCTCCGCGGGCTTGTTCGGGGATCCTTGTCGGGGCACGTCCAAGTACCTGGAAGTCGAGTTCACATGCGCAGGTAAATATCCATGTTGAACTTGACATTGAATATCATATCCTACATTTAACCGGCATTTTCCCTTGGCAAGTCTGAAAAATCGGCTATCTATCCTTTATTTATCATTTGCATGATTGGTGAGAACATCTTGTAAATCTGCTGCGTTCTATGATATAGGACTCTGAATTATGTAGCATAACTGACTGAGAGAGATGAAAATTGATAGCTATCATGCAAGATAAGACGTCTGAATATTTGATAGTCGTGGAATTAAATTTTTCACTAATTTAACTGTAGTAAACTGAAACTGTAGCCTACTTGTAACATGTCACTGTCCTAATCAAACTATTTAATGAACATGCATTGCCGTATGCCTGCCTGAGTGTAACATGTTTAGATTTTCTATGAGTTTCTCAATTCGGAAGTTTATCATTTTATTCCTTTTTATCATTTGCATGATTGGTGAGACTGCTGAACATTTTATAGTCGTGGAACTTAAATTTTTCACTAAGTGTGAACTGAAACTGTAGCCTACTTGAAATATATCACTGTCCTAATCAAACTACTTAATGAGCATGCATTGCCCTATGACTGAATGTATCGCTCATATCTGTGTTGTTGTATTCCCCTTCCCTTCTCAGAAAAGCAGTTTTGGAAGGAGAAAGCCAAATAGACTGATCCCCTCTTCCTGCCTTTCCACCAAAACATATCCCAGCACATTTGATGCTACAAGCAAAATGCACGTGATCAGCATTCAATTATCATTTCAGCTGTACAATGTCCGCCGCTGCATCCGCCAGATAACGGAGCGCGGAGTCCTATCGGAGCGAACTCCTACAATGACGAGGTGACTTTCACATGTAACCAGGGGTACGTACTGGACGGAGCCTCTAGTGTGAGGTGCCAGGCGGACCGAGCTTGGAGTCATCCTGTTCCAACATGCACAGGTAAGACAATTTTCATTTTTTTTTTTTTACAAAAATCTAGGAACACTGATTCAAAGTCTTGTCCTTTCACGAATACACAACACGGTGGAAGAGAAACGGCCTCTTTACGTAACGTTACCTAAAACTCCTAAAACTAGCTGCTAGGGGGCCCAAACCTACATTACTTTTTTATTACATCACAAGCTATCAGCCACCCAAAAATCAAGACCATAGCACGTCCAGGTCAAAAGATACAAAAACGGAAGTTCTGCTGCAGTTCCAAGGTCACATACCAGGGGGCCCAAAATCGACCTTGAACTTCGACTTCACAACACCTGCCCACATACCAAATATCATCGTAATCCATCAAGAGGTTCTTGGGTTATGCTGACTACAGTAGTGTGGAAACACAAACAGACAAACAGACAGACACACCCAAAACTATATCTCCATTTTTCATGGAGATAAAAATTGAGACATACCACAGTGCCCCTTTCTTAAGATAGGTTGAAATACGGAGAGCAATATGGTCACGTTTTCATTTTCTCCAACGGTGTGCTATATTTTTTACCATTAGAATAAAGGTATCATGTACATACTAGATAGCAAAATGCTATACATTGGTTTGAATACGATTCGACAGTTTTCTGCCTTTGGGCACTAAATCTCAATTAACACTAAATCTGAATTAACACCATACATGTATATCTGAGATAAAATTCCTTATTGGTATCGAGAGTTTTACCAAGCCATACACGGAAGATAAATTCACAGAAAAGCAATAAAACAGTAAGTTAATGTGTATCAATGTAATTTCATGTGTATATATAGATTCTAAAGATTGTCCAATTACCCGGTCAACCATTATCCACCTGTGGTTAGGAGATTTAGCGAATAATTTTGTCTCGTCCGTATTCTGAACTCTTTGCAGAAGACAAATGTGCCACAAACAATGATGGTTGTGCCCAAGACTGCACCTATGTGCCCGGAAGTTACATCTGTTCCTGCCAACTAGGCTTCGTGTTGATGGCAGATGAGCACGGTTGTGCAGGTGGGATAATTGCATTATGATTTATTGTACTTGATAACAAGTTTAGATATTCTATGAATGTCTCAATTCGGAAGTTTATCATTTTATTTCTTTTTATTATTTGCATGATTGGTGAGACGTCTGAACATTTTATAGTCGTGGAACTTGAATTTTTCACTAATTTAACTTTAGTGAACTGAAACTGTAGCCTACTTGTAACACATGATTGTCATGTCCTAATCAAACTTTTTAATGAACATGCATGTACGTATGACTGACTGTATCGCCCATACCTGTGTTGTTGCATTTCCCTTCCCGTCCCAGAACAGCGGTTTTAGAAGGAGAAAGGCGAAGAGAGTGCCCCCCTCTGCCTGCCTCTGTAATATAGCGCATATTGAAATTTGTGTGTAAGTAGAGGACTCCCCTAGCTGTCTGAGAAATGTACTCGGTGTATGACACGTGTGTATGACTAATCCTGTACAAGGCTGTGCAAGACGGCACTAGGTTCTCCATTGCCCCTGAGACTGTTATTCCTTTACCACATCCTTCATGACTAATCTTGAAGATGTTGAGAAAAGTATAGAATTAGGAACACAGTATGTTAGACAAGACAGACTGGGATTAAGGATAGAGAGGAAAGGACATGCAGAGTGACTTGGAATAAAGATCTTTCCCATCGGCCACGGCAACAACTGGAGTCTGTCTTCACTTTATTTATTTATTTATTCATTTCTTCGGCTGTGTACAATGTACAGCAGCCAAGGCTGCCCGTCTAGCTATTGCTATTACAAGGGGCCAGCCTTGCTGCAAAAGTACATGATAAAATACAATACAATAGTTGCATTAGTCAAAAATAAATCATACACACATTACAATCATACAACTCTTCCCGTGAATCAATATACATAAACATTCTATGAATACCACTATAAAATCTAAAAGGGAGAAAATACTTTCCATCAGAGAACCTCTCTCTGCTATTCCTTACACCTCTCCACCAAAACATATCCAAGCACATTTGATGCTACAAGCAAAATGCACTTGATCAGCATTCAATTATCATTTCAGCTGTACAATGTCCGACGCTGACTCCGCCAGATAACGGAGCGCTTAGTCCTATCGGAGTGAACTCCTACAATGACGAGGTGACTTTCACCTGTAACCAGGGATACGTACTGGACGGAGCCTCTAGTGTGAGGTGCCAGGCGGACCGAGCTTGGAGTGATCCCGTTCCAACATGCACAGGTAAGAATAAGACTGTTTGCAGTCTTTTTTGTACAAATATCAAGGAACACTGATTCAAAGTCTTGTCCTTTCACGAATACACAACACGGTGGCAGAGAAATGGTCTCTTTACAATAGTTCACGTGCCTTAAACCCCTAAAAAAATGGAGACATACCACAGTGCCTTTTTCCAAAGAAAGGTTGAAATACGGAGAGCAATTGTTCACTTTTTCATTTTCTCCAACGGTGTGGTATATTTTTTACCATTAGAATAAAGGTATCATGTACATACTAGATAGCAAAATGCTATACATTGGTTTGAATACGATTTGACAGTTTTCTGCCTTTGGGCATCAAATCTGAATTAACACCATTCATGTATATCTGAGTCAGAATTCATTATTGGTATTGAGAGTTTTTCCAAGCCATACACGGAAGATAAATTGACAGAAAAGCACTAAAACAGTAAATTAATGTGTATCGATGTAAATTTATGTGTATTTATATAGCCTTTACTCTACTCTACATAACAATTTCATGTTACAAATCCACAATAAAAACTGCGGCGATATAAAATAAATCATAAATGGTTCTTTAATACTTATCATATCATCTTTATAACCATTGCCTCATAGCCGTTGATCCACCGATGAACCTGACCGCTACTGACATCACGGATGAAGGGTTCAACATCACCTGGTCTCCATCCACTGACCCTGACCTTCATGGATACCATGTCGAAGTCTCCGAGCTGGACACGACGATTGCTTTTAACCAAAGCACGGTTCAGACATGGCTTCAGGTGGTGGGACTGGCAGTGGAAACTGATTACATCATCAAGGTGACAGTGTTGGTGCTGTCGCATGGGCGCTGGTCACAGAGCAATGCGACAACGACAGGGGCAACCACAAGTAAGGAAAGCTTGATTATGGTTAGTGGATATAACAAAAAAGACACATACCAGGGGCATAACATTTATAAACTTTCAGCATTAGTTAAAGCTATCATTATGCACAGTAAATGTAGCTTTAAGTCTACATGAACACACATAGCTCATGCAGTCTGGAGAAAACACTAATTTTGAACATGCATTTTTAGGAATGAGCTCTTCTACTGATATGCGGTTCGTTAATGTGACCGAGACGACTACGTCGCTGGGGTTCACCTGGGTGCCTCCCGATGCAGTCGTGACCGGATACCGCATCATGTTCGGACAGGGGGAGGCAACAGAACAGCTCAACCCATCCCCGGGTCCAGGAGATAGATTTGCTCTACTTGAGGGCCTCCAGCCAGCTGTAATGTACAAGGTGGAGATCATCACCATTGGAGTTCACCAAGAAAGTCTGCCGCTAGTTGGGCATAATTCGACTGGTGAGTACATATTACTATAGGATTTGGATAGTCAAGAGTACTGATTATACCGCACTGGTCTCCTACAGCAGTTCGATTTCCTGTAAATCCTGTTTCCTAATGTAAATGATATAGTAAATCTTATAACGATAGACTCAACTTTTTTGTGACATCTGACCTTCGGATCTGCAGAAAATGAAATATTCAGTCATAAGATAGTCTAACTCATACAAAAATGTATCCGTAGTGGAAGCAATGTTTGTTGTAGGTGTTTCAGACTCTAATTTTTGCCTCCGTTGTGTCTCATTTTCTGCAGAGCCCGATGAATGTGCGACAGTGAACGGTTGGTGTGACCAAGGCTGCACCAACGTTCCGGGAGGCTACCTGTGCTACTGCCGACAGGGCTTCGTGCTGATGGTGGATGCTCATGGTTGTGGAGGTAGGAAACTATCCCATTGTGATCCAGACGTTTTTGTTAACAAACATTATAGAGTTTGGCCTGGATTTCGATTATGTTTTTTTTGGATGTAGGGATGGCAGAAAGTGATCGGTTTACAGGCCCCAGGTTGCTTTCTTTGGAAACTGTCCCTTAAATTTAAGCCCCACGGTGACCAGAATTTTGATCTTCTGCTAGCATCCCTCCCATAAGCGTTACTTGTTCAGGGTTGGTACACAAAGAAAAATAAGTTTAAGAATAGATGTAGCCAAAAGTGAAAACAGCAGTCTAATTTCATACCCAAATTTTCAATGTCAACATTTCATATACAAAGGCAAAAATTTGATATTGTTTATAACCTTGACATGTCGCTCTTTGATTGCTAAGTGTGCGGCCACTGTCAGGGTGGGGACGTCAACTGTGACCCTATGTCAGGAGTCTGCTCGGCTGGGTGTCAGGATGGATGGAAAGCACAACTTTGCAATGAAGGTATTGTCAAAATTGTGTTGGACAAAATCAAGCAAATTTCGCTATATCCCTCTTTCGTCGCATCATAGGAAGCATAATCAAATGTGGATATGTTGTAATCATATCAGGAAAAGACAAGCATAGAAATCTTCCAGTTGCTTCATTTTTGGACACTAAAATATGTATGATCAATCGTATGCATTAGCTTGAGTTATCACGGGTCTGTTAAATGCACTTAAGTAGCTGGTATCAAAGGGGAAATGGTCGTCTGTATTTGTTGCGCATTTCCAATATTGCCTGATTCTAATTCTGTTCTTCTGCAGCTGTGGAGCCGCCAGTGAACCTGGTCATTTCTGACGTCACGGATAAAGGGTTCAAGATCACGTGGTCTCAGTCCCCTGACCTTGACCTTCATGGATACCGTGTTGTGGTGTCGAAGTTAGACATGACGACAACTGTCAATCAATACACGAATCAGACATCACTTCTGGTGACGGATCTGTCACCGGATTCTGCTTACGTCATCGGTGTGACATCGCTGTTCTTGACGGATGGTTGGCGGTCACAGAGCGAGTCAGCGGTGATAGACACATCTACAGGTAAGGAAAGTGATCTCGAACCAGTCTAGCTCAAATGAACTCAATGAACAGATGAGCTAATCTTCCACTGGTCGTGACAGGAAGACAGACGCTATGTACAGTATTTACAGGGTCATTGTACCGGGGAAATTCCCCTAGCTCTTTTCGATAAGCACAATGAACAGTTGACCACGGCTTAGCGTCCTGTCCTAAGGACTGCGACCCTTTCCGGTAGCGTGCATGTCGGGTGAGCGACACAGCCTGGATCGAACCCGCGGCTTCTAGTTCCAGAGGCAAGATCGCTAACCACTGAACTACGCACGCTACCTGTGTGGAGAACGCAGTTACAAACCATTATAGACAATCAAAAGCCAGACCTGTCACTTGAAGACAGAAGGAAAATGTCCAGACTATGCATAAAATACAAAATGTCAAATAAACTAGTGGACGTACCGACTACTGAGTGTCTAAGAGCAGCTCAAGTCAGAACAAGAAATAGTCATGCCTTCAAGTACCAGAAATACCAACCGAAGATTGATGTACTAAAAAGTCTGTACTTTCCTACAATAATCGCAGAGTTGAATTTGTTAATACCAAGTACAGTAGGGGCATCTTCACAGGATAGCTTTAAAGGGACCCAAAGCAATATTAGGACCCGAATATAGGATTTTAAAGATCAAATTATTTAGTCATTTCTTTACATGATTCGTTCAAACCGTTACACTTTCACAATGTACTTGCGACGTCCATGATGCAAAAATACGACGTCGTTGTGATATGAGAACTCACTGAAAATCATTGCCAGGGTTTTTGTAGGCTCGCAAAACTAAGGGCATCATCGTACGGCACTTTTTGCGAGGTTTTAAAACGCTCAAAGTATGAAGTTATAACGCAAATGTGCTAAACAGTGTTATTAGATATTACAATGAAGATTTCAGATTTTTTTTAAATTTCCATTTTTGGGCACTGATATTGCTTTGGGCACCTTTAAAGAACGCTTCCCTCTAGATGTACAAAATCTAAGTATGACTGGTCATTCAGGAAAGCAGATAAAGTTGTAATCAAGTCCAAACATTTTCTCACACCTGAATTAAACAGTAATTTCAATTTTACATTTTTAGAGATGAGCTCCTCTACTGACCTGCGGTTCACCGAAGTGACCGAGTCCACGCTGAATTTCACCTGGGTACCTCCAGATGCGGTCGTGACCGGATACCGCATCATGTACGGACAGGGGGCGGCGACAGAACTGCTCATCCCCTCCCCGGGTCAAGAGGATAGCTCTGCATTGATTGAGGGACTTTATCCAGGCGTGATGTACAAGGTGGAGATCATCACCATCGGAGTCTACCGAGAGAGTGCACCTCTAGTTGGGTATAACACGACTGGTGAGTACATGACGTGTAAGTAATGCTAGAAAAGATTTCAGTGCCTTAGACACGCTGTGTTTGTCTTTTATGTATATTGGTCTATAGCCCCCCTGTTTCCTGCATTTTAGAGCACTTTCTAGAATCTTGTTGTTGTTGTTGTTGTTTTCTCTTGCCACAGGGATGCTACCAACTTCAGCTGCTTCAACCAACCGAGATAGTGCACCTCTAGTTGGGTATAATACAACCGGTGAGTACATTCCCAGGGAGCCAGACTAGACAGGGCCGCTAGCGATTTCCTTCGGCGCCGCAAGCCAGTCAGCCCGCCGGATCTATATCAACGCGCCGGGGAGTTGTAGGTCAATTCCCCGGCTAGAACTCCCCCGGTGCGCTAATTAGGGTATCGGCGGGCTTGGAGCTCTGTGCTGCCGAAGAAACTGGCTAGAAGGAACCGGCTAAAGGGAACCGACTAAAAGGCCCTATATACAGTCTGGAGCCCAGGGTAGTGAGTACATGCCGTGTTAGTAATGCTAGTATTCAGATCATGGAGAAATTACAGTACCTTAGACACGTAATATAGGTTTGTAACCGCCATCTTGATGCACTTCAAAGCACTCACTAGATTCTTGGCTTTTTTTAAATTATTTTTTTATTGCATTTTACAAAATGAACAACACATAATTCAAACAAGAGCAAAACAAAGTACAGGAAAATGAACATAAGCCACGGATCCAAAACAATAAGTAAAGGTGGAAATACTTTGTAAATATAAGTAATATCAAAATAATAGTAATAACAGCCTCATTGGCAAATAAATATAACAAAATCAGTATCCACCAAAGATAACAAAATATTGAAATTAAACACAACTTATGTTGACAAATGAATATGAAAAGTCCAAATCAACAAAATTATGAGAACATAAATAACAAAAAGAACTAATAGTGACTGATCAGTGGCGAATACAAATGGCAAAAAGAAAACAATTCTTGTTTTTTTCCCTCTTGTCACAGGAATGTCACCGACTCCAGCTGCTTTAAACAACCGAACAAGTCTGATGAGTTTTTTCTTCAGCCTACTAACTTCAACTACATCAGCAAAGACACCGGAAACTACTTTATTACCGCTGAATCTCGGTAACTTACCATAAAAGGGCACGACTGTTACAAAACCCGAAAGGATTCAATCATTTAGTTCGTGCATTACCACCCTTTCGTTGCCAAGGAAAAGGTCAAATTCGTAGGAAATACATGTTGGGAACTCAGGAAACTTTTCGCTGTTATTTAGCCGCGTATTGTCGGCATTTGACTTAATGTAAGTGTTAAGAAGTTAACAATATTCATATCTGTCAAAATTCAGTGTAAATCAGACCGCACTCACGTAGATAAGGAAGATATATCACGTAGATATATATATGTATATCTTGTGCAAACGTTTGGCAATAGAACGGTTTGTCAAGAAAACGTATGCCACGGACGTGATGTTATTACCAACAATCGAGCAGTATTTAGTTGAGATTGAGCTAACTGTTAGTGGTACTAGTTTCCATAAATGAAGCTAGGCAGCCTCTTGCCAGGCAGATCATTTAAGTCTATGATGTTGCTATCAAACGTAAACACAAGATTCGAAAATGGACAAAAGTTGCATTTTTACCGATAATTCTTGCCTAGATGAAGACCAAACGGAGGAAGACCGATCGGACTCAGACGTCTTCGCCCAAATAACAACTAGCACATCTGAATCAAACAGAGAAAGTAAGAGAAGTGGAATTATATATATATATATATATTTTATAGCAAATAAAAAAAACATTGCTATACGTAAAATCGCTGTCATTAGAGTAACGATTAAGTAAAATTCAACTTTGCTATGTAAGAAGCCTAGTACGCACCACGTGTATGTGATAGGGTTCTTTTGTTTTTGCTGTACAGAAACCACAATCTCGCCTGGAGAAGGAAGGACAACGCCAGCAGACCAGGTTTGCATTACCGATTATTGAAGCTTTACATGGTAATTATGAAACAAACATGGCTACTTTCTACAGCATTTGTAAAATATCTTTGTAAAGACCAACTTGTCTGAGCACTAGCCTATGGAGTGTTACAGGATAGATAACAGATATTACAGATTTCACAGTGGTTTGAACTTCCAGAAATAAGGTTGTTGTCAAACTGGAATGAAGGGACAATTTTCATACATGATTACGAATGAAAATGACTGTGATTGGATAAAAGGTTTTCTTACGTTTGGTAATTTTCTTTCCCGATTATTAGGCACTATTTAATGCACATAGTCTAGACAGCATCTACGGTGACGTCATCTCCTCCAATTCGCATGCGCAGGACGTGCTTCGGATGCTGGCTCGGGTTAGTCACATCCTGTACTTGTTGGCATCAACTTGTCACCGTGTAGGTCACGACTGTGGCATCGTGTGGCACAATCAGTAGAGTGTTTCGCCCAGAACCGAGAGGTCCCGGGTTCGACAACCCGGTATGCCCCGATGTTGTGCCCTTGGGAAAGGCACTTTGCACGACTTTCCTCAATCCACCCTTCGATCTCTTGCTTTTATTTTGTCACCAAGAAGAGTTGAATATCTGAACATTTACAGGTTCTTGATTACAGCCAACTACAAGCCCTATGACTTAAGCTGTTGGTGTAAAAATATTATTGTATTTTTTTCTGGATGTGGACAGTGGGAAACTGGAGGGCAACGGCATTTATATCACATATGCGCACATTTCTTGTTGGTTGAAAAGAGTTCCTGTTATTGTTTGTGAATTAAACATTTTCCTCAAATCAGAATATTGCCGATGACGATGGAGGTGATGACACTGATGTTGAATTGGAGAAGCCGACATCAGCTGCTGAAGAAAAGACACAGGTTTAGAAATATTTTGGATCCTTAAACCTTCCAATGTTGATGCCCGATTCGCGGACTCGGTCGTTTACTCGGTGAGTGTAAAAACCGACAATAACTTATAACATCGTTAAGACCTCAGGGCGGGTCTTTAACCCTATATAAATGTTCGTGCTATCCGTTGTTGTAGGTGTGCAGAAAGGCACTCAAAAGATTAGGATTTGAAACAGGAAGGACCCAGATGCCGAAACATCTGCAAGGTCTCTCTGAATTAACATCGCTTGTCATCACGTCATGCCCAAACATTCCGCAAGAGAACGCCTTAAAGGTAAAATGCACTTTCCAATTGAATCACTTCAGTCTCTAACGGCAATTGCAAAAAAAGGAATGGTCTCGTGCTAACGAATGTGTTCTGCTTTTTTTAATGAATGACTTTTGATTCTTTTATGCTAGGAAAGAAAATAACGTTATCCCTTTTTTGTTTTGTTGAACATCTGTTTCATAGAAGCAAACAGAAACATTAAGTGCAAGGTGTTGATTATCTCTGACAGTTATTATACCTTTATGATTCCCAACAGAACACAGCACTAGATGTTCTCATGTCCATCACCAGCAAACTGGGCAAGCTGGACATGTCTGACCCGTTGACTGTCGAGTCTGTGGGAGGACGTAAGTACACCATTTCTACATGAGGTGGGGTATTCTACTAAATGTTCACTCAAGTTATTAGCTTGTTAAAGGCATACACATGTTACCAGTGTACTGGTCACACAAAAGCTGGTTCCTTTGGCAGCTCTGGTAAAGTTCGTTGGTACATTGTAATCTATAGGGCGTATTCACGTGACGTCATCACCCTTGCCCTCCGTGGGCGGCCATTTTGGGGTTCACCCTGCAGCGAAGTTTCTCGGTGTCCGACGGTCTCTGTTCGTATGTCAGGAATTCACTTTTGTTTCTGTCGTGAGTCGTAAGTATGTTCCTGCACCTACACGAGAAATGTAAAACCAATCTTACTATTACCCGATCAGTGTGTGCTTTATCAGTCCCAATCCAACATCCGACCGGACCGACCCTGAGGCAAAACACCATGATATGAGACAAAACGTTTTGAAGGGAAATTGTGAATGGCGTAGAAAATATCTGCCACTTCTACGGAGAGTTCCATTGGGCTCCACTATCAAGTGAACCCCAAAATGGCTGACAGTGCTCGTTGCTAGGGGGAGAGTCACGTGACTGAATACGCCCTATAAAAGTCTTCCCGGTTCCTTTTGCAGCTCTTGTAGAGTCAGTTGCAAGTCTGCTTCATGCACCAGAGGAAGATGTAGAAGAGGATGGTGAAAATCTCCAGTTCGATTCAGTAGAGAACGATTATGTCTCACCAGTGGAGCGCGCTCAAAAGGCAAAACAAAAGGAGGAAGAACAGCGAGCTGAGGTGAAAATACGTCATAACTGTTTACTATTCCTCTCCTTTAGCCCTAATTCTAACACCATCTATACATCTATGCAAAAAAAGAATCCGCGAAATAGCGATTTAGTTGTATAAGACATCCATCTCCTCATCATGTAATTGTATAATTGACATATACGACTCCCTATTGTATCTCCTGTTGATATTATATACCTCTGACAATATTATATAGATAGTGCCTTCATGTAGTTTGAAAATAGAACCTACATTGTAGAACCTAACCATTGTATAGCATAGAACCTCCCTGTAGCTTTTAGCAGTTTGATATAAGTAGCCAGTAGTATTTCATTGTTTGCCTTACATTGTACCTGTAACAATCGTTGTGCAATAAACTTTGACTTGACTTGACTTTGATACTCCATTTTGGCTTTGTTGATACTATGTCGACTCATTTATCTCCCCGGTAACTATCTCTAAACCAATCGCCACTTCCTTCCAAATTTATTTCGCCTTTTTTCACATACTAGTTCACCTTTCCTCTGACAATGGCTTGACTCGTTTGCGTTTCCATGTATCTCCCGTAAGATTGTTTCTGTACATCTACATGGGTATGATTAGCTATTTCTATCAACTTCAGAGACAACAAGTTGTCCAGAGGAGCCACCAGGTTCTGGATGATCTGTTCAACGCGATCGCCGAACCCATGAGACCTGGCGCCCCGCCGGTAACCATCAACAGGGGCGGCATCACGCTGCGTGCAAAGAAGATTTTCGGCTCCAAGTCTGGGAGCCACGCTGTGCAGACTGAAGATGGAGGATTTCAGTTCCCATCACAAACTGCTCTTTTCGCGGAACATCGTCCTCACAATATCACTTTTAAGGTACGCGTCCTTCTTTTTCCTTTCTTTTCTCTTTTTCTCTCTCTCGCTCCCTCTTTCTTTTTTCTTTTCCAATATTAACATAAGATTTCAACTTAATATCTTTATTGAAATACTTGCTAACCACTTGGCCTGCGTTGCAGACTTCCTCAGTACATCTCAACCCCTATTTCAGCTTATCACCAACTATTATTCTTGCCATAGACTCGTGGAAATCATGGTAAATTTTGTTTTCTTTCATCTTCCAGTTGACAGAGTACCAACAGAACCCATACCCTAGGGGGCGAGGGTACTACCAAGCACGCTCGTCTGTCATGGAGCTGTCGATCCACCGGAAAAACTACAAACCCTTCGTCTTCAACAACCTCACTGACGACTTCATAATCACCATACCGGGCAATTCCGGAAACAAACCAACGACAAAAACCATCAACTTTCCTGCCTCAGGAAACCAAACTTCAAGCTATCATTTGCTGAACCTCAACAATACTGCAGAAGGATGGTTGGTCACCATCACCCCGCTGAATACAAGCGTGGCCTACGGCGTGTCGGGCAGGTACGGCGGTCGCCCTGACGACCAAAACTACAACGTGTCCATGGAGACGCACATTCTTCCCGAGGAGTGTTCCCTGGCGGAAACTCTCAGTGGTGACGAAACGGACAAGACGGAGGCAACAATGTTCATCAACGGGAAGAAAGATCCTGTGGAATAATACGTCAAAGTCCAAGTACTAGGTGAGCTTTTCTATTTTACATTTATTCTTAGGACGTAACGATGATTTAGTCTTTTTCAAATGTTACCGTTTGACTGAAAAAAGTAAACGAGTGCAGCAGACGGAACTGTATGTATATCAATTTTCTGTCGCGAAAACTTTTCGTTATCATCTAAAATGCATCTTTGAAAAAAAAAAGTGCGAAATCTATCGATATATAATTCTAACCTCTGGGGTCTACTGTCATTGACAGAATTCCAACGTTACTACGGTCCTAAAATCTCACAAAGCCTACCTTTCGCGAAGATTCTGACGGTAGATTTGGCCGTAACTATCAGTAGCTTGTCTCTCTTCAGGCGTGTTTAAAAGTACGTAACGGGGGTGTTCTTTTCTTCAGGGCCGGTGACCAAATGCGACGTCAATGACAGAACCGACGAAAAGAATGCACAGACCAATGAATTTTACGCCTACCAGATCCAGTGGGCGCGTTTGAGCTGCGTCTTCTGGAGCGAGACCAAGGAATCCTGGGAGCCAGACGGTTGCACGGTTTGTGCATACTTTACATTCTATCATATTGCCATAACCAGTAATGGGGTGTCAACATTTCCTTACCGACAGGATGCTGTGTGGGCTGAACTGGTAGAATGATACTTAACATCTTATCCGATGACCCAGTCAACATTTCTGAATATGCACATAGCATCTTGAAATGAATGTCTTGCATCTAGCGAGTAGAAACATTTCTGTTTAACCTTTAGATTAGTGCACGGTCCACCGTTACCAGCACCACCTGTCACTGCAACCATCTGACAGCATTCGGAAGTGACTTCGCCACACCACCGGACACGGTTGACTTCGGGACGTTAACGCTCAGAGATTTACGTGACAACGGCGCGGTTTTGACCACCATCTTTGTGGTGTTCTGCCTCTTTCTGCTGATTCTGGTCATAACGAGGGTTATTGACCTTAGATCAAGGAAGAAGGTAGGCAAGCTGTTACATGTTCATGTAATCACTAGGCAATAGAAAAACACCTAGGGGGCCTTGAACCCTATGACGTCACTCCTCCTGGCTCCTAGCTAGGCCATCAGAATAAACATGTGGAGTCACACATCTACAGTCTCAATCCTTCGTGAATCTGGTGTCTATAGTAAGCATCCATAGACCACAGAGCACAACACAAGCAATGTCACAATGTCATAATCGGCGTGTGACTTTTTCGTGATGTTTATCAACTCTTTAATAATGTGTTTTCTAGACATCCAATTTCTTCATCATATATCCTTACAGATAAACCCTTCAGTCAACCTGGATGACCTACAGGACGATTTCCGGTACCGACTCCACATTTGGACAGGTACCTCTAGGCATGCTGGGACGGAGTCCACCGTTGCCTTCAACCTGCATGGAGATGCAGCAAACTCCGGTGTGAGATTGGTCAACATCACAGAGAAGGTTGGGCATCAGATTTACTGGCTACAGTCCCTTCACTAAAAATGTTCTCAGGTACAACGGCAGGTCCTAACAGATTGGATTTCTGTTGCTGTTTAGGTTTTCACCAAAGGAAGCCAGGTGACGCTGAACTTCAGCACAGCAGAACAGCTGGGTAACGTGGAGCTGCTGCAGCTCATGCACGACAACAGTGGGGAGGGGAGCCGTGGATCGTGGAACGTGGACAGAGCAGCAGTGCAGGATATCACCACAGGCAAACCGTGAGTTCGGAGCTTGCCTTGGCTGTCTAGATTCATCTAACTAAATTTCAATACATCTAACTTCAAGATCCATCCAATGCTAAATAAATGACAGTGAAGTTTATTGCATATTCACGCCCCATTGGGTTAAGTTAGTTACAAGAATATAACGGGTCCTTGGTGCTGGTGGCGCTGTCTGTCGTGAGGTCAGCTGTCTTCACCGTGCTATATAGTCTGGAGTGGGGCGAGGACAATAAAAAGAGTGATTGGCTACCGTCACTGTTGAAATGAATTGGAATCAGAGGTCTTGATGAGGGGCATAAAGCAAAGGCAACCCCACTGTTGTCAGATGTGGTTGAAAGATCGGTTTGCACATTTTCCAGAGCAGTTGACAAACTGTAAGGAATACTACCGATCTCAAGCCGACAAACTGATTTTTTTCTTCAATTTTTGAACTATAGGTTCTATTTCTTCTGCGGTGAGTGGCTGGCATCCGACCGCGGGGACGGGCAGGTGGTGAAGACCTTTCCTGTCGCCACTGAGCAGGACCTGCGATCCTTCGGGTTCCTCTTCCCGGCAACTCTGCGGAGTAATATGGCAGAGGAACACCTCTTTTTGTCGGTCGCTATCATGCCTGAAGGTAACTACTTTTGCTAGACGTGATATTTACTAGATTTTGTCAAATAAATGCACACTTGCTTGTATACGGTATCGGAGATTATTTTACTTAGAATAACAGGAGCATGTGTTTAAAATGAGGAGATGACTATATACGGGTGTCACTGTAGACATGGAATCATAACTTAAATTTCTGAAATATGACAATATCCTTCTATGGATGGATGTTTATCATTTGATAATAATTGTTTTAGAAAATAGAGTAAATGACTCTAGATTTGGTTCAAATTCCATCCATATTGATGATTACATCTTTTTGGCAACTGCTCTTCTACAGATAGCACGTTCACCCGCAGCGAGAGGCTTGGCTGCTGCCTAAGTTTCCTCACCTTGTCCATGGTGGCCAGTGCCATGTGGTTGAGCAACGAAGATGCAACCCAGATCGTGCAGGCCGTCAGCTTGGGGCCGTTCTCCTTCACCCTGAATACAGTTTACACAGGAATTATGATCGGAATCACCTGCATTCCTGTCATCGTGGCCATCGTCCTGCTGTTCCAGTACAGCCGACCGAGCAGCAAGGGCGGCCGTCGGGTCAGAGACGTGGAGACAGCCGACCCAGCTGAGGCACCCACGCAGCAGGGGCCAGCCAAGGGCCTGCCGCACTGGTGCAAGCACGTGGCCTGGGTGCTGGTGGTGCTGTCTGCCGCGGGGTCAGCTGTCTTCACCGTGCTGTACAGTCTGGAGTGGGGCAAGGACAAGTCGGAGAGGTGGCTGTCTGCGTACTTCATGTCCTTTCTGCTGGACATCTTCCTCCTGCAACAAGCGAAGGTGACGAAAAGCCTTTTTTGCTCTGATGATTCAAGAATATACCCCCCCCCCACAGTAGCAAATTCGTTGTGATTCTGTAAGTTCCGGCTTGTTCTGCATGTTGCTAGAAAGGATGGTGATGATTGAATATATAGCACCTTTCTGTTAATACAATAGAAGCATTATGGACTTCAGCGTAACCACAAAGTTATCTTAACCCATGACTCATTGCAAAATTACTTCTAATATTACAGATATTACTTCTCGCGATCATCTTTTCATCGATTCTCCAACGCCATGCCGCGAAGAAGATTTTTGAAATTGAGGGGGACACTGTTTCCATACAAGCAAGCACTGTGACTTCAAAAGAGTGGGCAGTGTTCGACAGTGAGTGATACTGAATAATGTAGAGTAGCCGTGAAATTCCTCTGTTACAATCATTATTTGACATATTTCAAATTTCTCACAAGATCATAAGTGGTGTGTAAGGTGTAACATCGTCCAGGACGCAACAAAAGTCGAATGGTGGACCCCATACTTGGTGTTCCACTTTATATAGTTATACCTTCTTGCAGCTTACAGACTCCATTGTATTTTCTGACAAAGGTGATCGATATCGCGTCAAGAAGAAAATGGAAAGACTCTCTCAGATGTCTCTGGCGAACGTTAAGGAAGCCCAGAGGAAGCGAGACAGAGACAGGAAAATCGGAGACGTCCTTTGGGTCATCGTGCGGTTTTGTGTGTTCCTCATGCTCGTAGTTACGATCACGAACGCTCACCACAACACGACCCCGGCCTTTCATCAGACACAGAGCGCAGCCGACAGATTTATGCACCACACAGACGCTGTAAGTGTACCATGACATTCTTTATAAGAGAAAAGTCGTAGAAGGTGACGGTACAGTTGGACAAGTTTTGAAAACTTTACTGGTCCGACAGGGCTTGGACCAACTTTTCACCGGTCCGTAATTTAAATGACATTTTCTATGTATCTTACTCGCAGAAGCAAATCCTTCTATCTTTCAGTAAAAGAAGCACTTTGAAGTTCATAATGTGATCTAAACAAACTTTGGAAATTGCTCCAAACAACCCCCCCCCCCTCGCACTTGCACAATCGGGCCAAAAGATGAAGACATCTGCTGGGGTATGCAGCAGCGATTAAATCATTCTTGGCATTTTTAGTGAATGCTTCTATCGAAATAAGAAAACTTCTGAATGTTTCTATCGTAATAAGTGAATTCAAATGAAAGAAACATAGTTTTATTCTTCCAAAGGTGACAGACCCTCTTGCCTTCTGGTCCTGGCTGGACGAGACGGCTCTGGGGAGTTTCTACCCGGAGACTTCCTACAATGGTGACAAGCCCCACTGGCGGGAGAAAACCTTCACAGCTGACATGCAGTCGGTCCTGGTCTCCCCACCTAGCCTGATCCAAGCCCGAGTAAAATCAGGTGAGTGGAACAATTTTCGTGGAAGACAACGTTACTGACTACTTGCGTATCCTTTAAAAATGACCGTAAAAGACTACTTCAAAAGCTGACGAATTGACAGGAATTCGAAAGTACATTAATTATAAAAAGATAATTAGGAGATTTACTTCCTCGCGTTTTGAGTGACATCCATCAGAATGAAGAAGAGTGATGGACGTCACTCGAAACGTCCGGAAGAAAAATCTCTCCAGTTGCACAGAATTGTCTTAATGTATTCTTAACCTGATTGTCTAACCTTGGTAAGTGCATCAATTATATTTGCGGATTACTTTTTCATCCTAGGGCTGTGCACAGTGCCTGCAACAATGCAGTACTTGTTCGAAGAATGTACAGCAGCGTATGATGAAAGCACGAAGGAGACAGGAGCGTATGAAAGGGGATGGAAAAGGGTCACGAATATGTCAGAGGTAGGATCAGAAGCCCCTGGATGGAGCCACCGACTTAGTGGTTACACCATTAAACCCATCTTTGGTGTGAAATCGCACTACTGGGGAGACGGCTTCAGTCTGGACCTTGGGAAATCAGCAGACGAGATGCGCAGCATCTTAGCAGACCTGAAGGCCAACCGTTGGATCGACAAGCAGACCAGGGCCGTCATTTTAGAGGTGTTACTCTACAACGGAAACCTGGATCTGTTCACATCGCTGACGGTGATGTTCGAGTTCAGCGAGATGTCCGGAGTTTTCTCCCATCGTCACCTGCACACCTTCCGACTTCATCAACGGCCGGGGACGATCGGGTACATCTACGTCCTGCTGGAAATCATTTACGTCATCATTCTCCTCTACTCACTGTGGAAAGAGGTGAAAGCTTCACGCGCAGCCGGCTTGGCTTACCTGAAGGAGCCGTGGAATATTGTGGAAACCTTCAACTTCATCTTGGCCTTCACTGTCATTGCCTTGTACGGATCTAACAGGGCCTACAGCTCTAAGGCTCTGGCAGCTGTACGGCTAGGGGAAGGTCAGTTATCTACCTAATATTCTACTGAACCCATCCCATAATAGTATCATATAGGGCATTCTCATATAGGGCTGTTTAGCCATAGTCGATACTGTAGGGCTGTTGTGAATTAAGATTTTACCATGGTCAATGGACAAAGGCCATATACTGTATATTAGTATCATCTAGTATTGTTAAGAAGTCATGGTTGATTTCGTTCTGTGATACAGTTCTCATAATGCATTATTTTTTTGTGTTGTTTTTCGTTTTTAAAAGATCAACTCCAATATATAAAAACGCTGGTGAACATAAACCTGATGTATGGATGGTTCCTGTCTTTCCTTGCCTTTGTCAACATCATGAAGTTCCTGCGGCTGTTGAGGTTCGACCCATTCCTCGCCAAGCTGATGTCCGTGTTCAGGGGAATGGCAGTCGAGTTCTTGGCCTTCGTCCTCTACTTCTTCCTCTGCTTCTCGGGATTCGGAGCGTGCGCTTATCTCATGTTCGGCACCACCGTAACAGCGTACAGGTTGGTAGTTCCTAAAGCCGGCGTTTCAATTCATGCGAGCGTCGGCCGAATTTTAGATCGCCCGAAGCTCGCCGTATTTCAAAATTGCCCGAGCGTCGACCGTATTTTCCAATGAAAATCTCGGGTGATGTCCGGCGAACACTAAAAACTAAAAATCCACCATGAGATGGTACCATCTCTTGGACATGGACGAAGTCAGAATCGACTAACCTGGTAAAAGGCCAATATCTGCAACTTTGATTTCTAAGAATTGCCCGAATCCCGCGTAATCGACAGGACGTCGGCCGTACTTCGGCCGAAAATGCACATTTGAAGCTCGCCAACACGTCGGCCGATGAATTTCTTATTTGTAACGGGGGATTAATGACCACGTATGACGATCGTTTCTGCATTTTGGACTAAGGCAGACAATAGAAACGAAACGAGGGTTTGTTTGGAAGGAAATCGGGACAGAACTAAATGATAAAGAAACGACTTCTCTTTTCAGGTCCATCAGCTTGTCCTACTCCACCTTGTTCCAGATGTCTCTTGGGCTCTTTGACTACAGAGAGATGTTGGAGGAAAAGCCCATCCTCGGTCCCATCTTCTTCGTAACATTCATGTGTATAATCTTCCTGGTGCTGATGAACATCGCCATGGCGATCATCAACAGAGCACTTCCCGATGTGCGGAACCACGACATGCCCGAAGAGGACCGTTTCTTTCTCCAAGGGTTATTGGAACGCTTCACCTCCTTGCTAGGGCTTCAGCAAGTACAACTGACAGGTACTTCCGCCCAAGTAATGTTCCACAACAAAGAGCTAAACATCTTAGTGTGGTTTGCTTTCGTCAGGAAATTACACACAGGCTCTACCGCCTTTCAGACTATTTTCCATACCAGTCGATTGTCACCGCCTCTGCAGTCTTTGAATTCAAACTAACAAATGTCCTTAAATTCGTACAGGGGATGACTCCGTGGATAGGCTCCACGATAGCCTTATTGAGGTTGAGATTAAAGTTGAGGGGCTGTGGCTGAAGAGACGGTCGTTTTTCAACTGCAGGCGAGTAAGATTTGCTGTCAGAAGCATGGACTGGAACTTCCCTGTTGTCTAACCTTTATTTTGCCTTTTCCATCCGCTCCTGTCTTGCAGCGTCCCGGGGAAGTTTCGCAGACGATACCGGCCCGCATGCATCTAGCTATGAAATACGCCATGATGCGGCGGACCGGTATTGTCAAGTCTTTTTCTTGTCGCCAGGGCCATACATACATTATTTGATGCCGAAATATAGCAACCTGTGATGTTTACTCATCACATCATACTGTATTTCGGTAGATTTTACCCATCTTCATGTGTAGGTCCTGTATTTCGTGTATTTCGATGGTGTATTTCGGTAAATACACGGACCCAAATGCTATGGTCCCGGGCGTGAGGCCCGTAGGGATCCCGGAAAGGCCTTTAAGGCTAACCTCGTTTGAGACCTTATGTCCTCGAGTCTCATTTACACTACAGCATCCCTGAAACTTTGCCGTTCTGGTGTTTTATCTTTTCTTTGTCCATTATTGATCGCTCCGAGAAGCTGTGGTCTTGTCTGCATGAGAATGTTGGGGTGCCACAGGAAACAGGCGAGCGAATGTGAATGATGGCATTTGCCATCTTGCAGCCTTTTGTAATGGGTCTATCATCCCTGTTTCCAACACCGCTGAAAAGATAACGGTCTGGATTGTTGAACATATATTAACACACCCTAACAATTTCCCCTATCCTTTCGCTACAGGATAGAAGATTCTGACCTCCCTACAGAACCTGACTTTGTCCCACCAGTGAAGGATGTCTCCAAGGATGCGACTGAAGAACTTTCTGCTACTAGCGGAGACATTCCAGTCATTGTGATCCGCCCTGCCTCCCAGAACACTCTCACAGAAACCGCAGGCAGACATCTCGGAGAGGTCGTTACAGCTCCAAGCAGAGTGCGTGTCAAAACTCAACATTTGGTAGTAGGGAAGATTCTGACATATAACCACATCCATGCTGCCCAGTGCCTGCTCCGACGCCAGTATCCGGCACTCAAAGGCCTGGAAAACCCTACAATCGGTCTCTATGAGGTAGGATTTGCCAAGATGACGGGAAAGGGGCTACAAATCCACCACAGCGAAAGCATGCACTGGGTTCTGTCGTCTTACACAGATGGGCAAGTGTGCCTGTATGACAGCCTCGGTGTCGCCATGACCAAATCCCTGCAGATTCAGCTTTGCCAGTGTTACGCCGCGTTTGCTGACCAGGAAACAAGCGTCCTGGCCGTCTTGTTGCCAGAGGTACAGCGTCAATGGAATACCGACCATTGCGAGTTGTACGCCATCGCCTGGGCCGTGGACATCGCAGAGGGGCAAGACGTGAGCAGGGTTGTGTATGACGACAGGAAGATGAGGAGTCATTTGCAGATGTGCTTCAAAGAAGGAAACCTCACGCCGTTTCCACGTCTGACCAGCCGCAGAAAGAGAGTCGGTCCAACCATGGCACATCAAATCTCACTGGTCTGCCACTGCGAGCAGGGTGGTCGTCTGGGAAGGATGGAGAGGTGCAAGGCATGCCGGAGGATCTTTCACGTCAGCTGCCTGGCAACCAGTCCTCCGTGGAGCTACCGTACTTGCACATGGAAGTGTGGCGAATGTGCTGTGTAAAAACAGTCTTTACTGCAGTATAGGAGCTGTTGACATTTGAAGTCTACATTGGAAAACTAATTTTTTTTCCTGGCTAACAACAGAAAGAAACAAAGAGGGAAGCCTGGCGTGGTCGTCTCTCGAATAATGGCAAAATGTGGAAGCGATTACACCACCATGACTGCTTATTAAGATTTTTGTTTTTGATTTTGTGTGTCATACTGGTGGGTCTTACTTCAATACATATTAAATACTAGTTAGAATGGCGCTGTAAAGTACATGTACTTTGTTATTGTACATTTCATGGATACTTTGATAACACTTTGATAACACTTTGATATACTATGTTATCATAACGTGACTAAAGGTTATGTGTGCTACAGCGTATTTGTATGATGTGTTTTAAACATTTGTAAATACCTCGATGCTCTGAGTCCGCTTAGCAGTAATTTCTAGGACTTGGTGTGTGATATGATTAAATTGAATTTGTTACCTCCTACATTGATAAAGACATATTGTTATGACTGCTCTGGTTGTGCATAACAAAGGACAAATGCATCACCAAGTGAAACCGTACATAACTAAACAAAATCAATATGTCACTTGGGTCCCTTTTAAAGGATTTTGGTCACCAGAAAAGCTACTGCTTGTGAAATATTGCTTGTACTGCTTCAGCTCTGTACAACCAAGGAGGTTACCTCCTTGGTACAACCAAGACGGTTTATACAACATTGCCGTGCTGACGCCACTATCACACAGCGGAGTTGAGCAGTACTGCAGCTATCGTTAAGTGTGTCAGTGTCATGATGTGGATGCTGATTGGTTCAGAAAAAATACATTAGAGGTCGCTCTTAGATATCTAGTTTCGGCAACAGAAATTTTGTGCCGTTCTCCTCGTATGCGCTTGGTGGCGTCCTTGACGCGCAGCTAAAATACCAATTGCCCGGATTGTGGCCATCGAATTGTTACAAATGTACCTTCGCCAAGAAGGTTGTGGTGTTTAGTTATATTGCTGTGAAAAGAAGTAGAAAATATGCATTAAGGTAAGTTTCATGAACCAGAATGACTTCTGTTGCCTCTTATCTTCCTGAATGTCCAAGGTAACGTTTCCCATGGCCAGCGCCCTGTAATGCTTCGGTCCCAATTGGGCCGGTGCCCGTCGGGGGTGTAGTCCCGGTCGGTCTCCAAAGCCCCAAACACAAACGCTTACCTAACTAACGTCAGAAAAAACACAATTCAGACTTTTGTCTGCGATCTGTTTCAATAGAGATTGATATTGAATAAATTGAATTGATTCAATTGAAAGAGACTGAAAATGAATGAACCGGACAGCGCGACAATTGTCACTCACAACATCTGCTTGGAGATTAAAACAGATAAGAACCGGATAGAAGAGACCTTGTTATGCGTTTTTTGGGTCAGCGTATTGTCGTGTAGTCATAGTGACACTTTTTTCAATGACAGGAATTGTTTACACCACTTTTACTGTTTACACAACTTTCGCCTCTTTCTTACGTCATTGTGGCTGACGTTGTATGATCACCGAGGCTTTATCAGAATTACCCCGTACAAGTGTACTAAACAGCGCATGGTTTGTAGCTGTTCATGAACACTGCGGTGAGTTAGCGACCCCTGACTATACGGAGTGCGCTTCCGTCAACAAACAATGTCATCAAATATCAAGAAAGCCGTCGGGATACAAAAGAGCGCGCGATAACTTATCCTCTCCCCACCCTGCAAAGGAAAGCAGGTGAATCGGATTCATTACGCAGCTCCTCATTGTTTCAACGTCGTCTGAAAAGATATCATGTCGGCTCAGCATTCTCAAAGCCGTTACGAACACTGGATAGACCCAGGATAGCGTTTATCCTCATACAGACTTGTCGTAATAAGAAAGCCACGTTGCATGAAAGTGTTAGTGAAAAAGTTGCGATAGTTTTCGTGTGCATCGCTGTACTAAACTGTATGTTGACTCAGTTGGTCTTCGACACAATAGAACTGTTGGGGCATGGGAGAAAAAGGAGGGAGGGAGTTTCAAGATGGAAGAGCGGGTTAAGGTGGTTTAGAGTTAACTTCGGTCGCTATGATATGTGTCTCACGTCATGTATGTGTAGCACGGGCAACAGAACAGGCTTAGGCCCCACATGTACGGATTAACTCAAAATCTACACCTTCAAAAGTCATTTCCGTGGACCGGACGTGGAGGAAAGAACACGGGTACGTCACTGGTGCGTCAAACCCATTTTGTGTTTGTTAAATAATATACTAAGTTTTGCAAATGTAATGTAAATGTATAAGCTTACATCAGGCCAATGTTGGTATGTAGATTATGGCACATATTCGTAGTCTCTTATAGGTTTAATACTGTAGAGTAGCAGTATGCACAGCAGAACGGAACTATTTGTTTGAAATGGTTAAGATATGAAGTTCACATCATCACTTAGCATGGCGTGAATTCCCTGTTTAACAGACATAAATGTAGCTCAGAAACTTTTTTACAACGACAGGCGCAGTGGATAGAAAGATGCTACTTACAATGTTCATACACGTGTAGATTGATACTGGAGCACATTTTGACTGCGGCTGTTCCTCAATACCGTCGCCAAAATGGCATTCACCGACGACAGCGTCCGATATATATATAGGGTGCACGTCTAATTTACCGTAGCAAAACATAACTCAACAAAGGACCGTTCCGTCATGATATGTTTGTAGAGCCTATACATTTTCCAGTTCAACCCTATATTCGCAACTAGACTAGAGCATATCTCTTCTCTTACGCACAAACAAGACGGTACACGATTATGCAAAATAGATGTAAGCAAAGCTGATATCGTCGATCGTCTAAGACTCGGCTCAATGTCGTCACCTCCCTTCTCATGTTGACGGGAGAAAGTAGCATAAACACCGCCGGTAGTTGATAGTTTCTACGCCTCGTCGATCATGCTTCAAAGTACCTGCACGCCCTTTTACAAAGAGCGCAATCATTTGTAGTTAGTAGCCGGATCGCTCAAATATAACGTAGAGCGTAATCGGTGCATTCTGCGTACATGCATAGCGTAATAAACGCCTGCATTTCGCGTAAAGCTAAGCCAGTAGCCGAATTTAATGTAGTACGTAACCACGACCTTCCTGAATTCAGCGTAGAGCGTTTTTGACAGTACTGAGCAGGCCCCCTTTTAACGCGTATATATACGGCCTCGCTATGATTGGGTGCAAGCTGGCATGACTAACTAGAATCCACAGGATAGAGTCTAGGAGATGAAATGTCCTCAGTATATGCAGTCCTGACCTTCCGCGCGGAACGAAAGCATCGTCCTGCAGAATTCCGATAAGACTAACGTGTACATTAGCTGGATGTAGCAAGGACATTCTCAAGTCAAGAGGTTAGGGTTAACAAATGGAAGCCAAACTTTCCTTACAACATTCTCTGGTACAAATACTTACTGGTACAAATACTTACTGGTACAAATACATGTACATAGATATGTACATAAAGCGTGGAACTAGTAGCGAGAACAAATACACTAAAATCTGTACAGGTGACAACCTCTACTTAAGGACCACCTGACCAATGTGACCACATTTTGGTGGTCCCTTAGATGATTTCCCCATTAACACAAGCGTTACGAATCATGTCTATAGTGACCACCTGTCCACATAGACCAGATTTTATTGGTCCTCTTGAAAGGTCTTCTTGGGCAATTTTGACTGTATATCATGTTCGCTTTATTTCGCCCATGTGAAGCAATTATCCTGCCGTTTTAAAGTGCTGATACCGGTGAAATGTAAAGTTATCGAAAGTAAGAAGCATTTGAAGAGGGTCAAACTTGACCTCTTTTAATGGCTGTACCGAGATGTCAAAAAGATGTCTTATGCACAGTTTAGCCTTTTATACATCAAAGGAAAACATGTAAACGATGGTTGTGCATTTATAACCTGTTGACTTTACAACTGTGTTGAAAAACGTTTGTTTTCTGTAAACAAACTTACTTACTTACTTAGGCCCCGGTCAGAGCATGGGCCGCCGATGATAGTCCTCCACTGCACTGGTCTCTGGACCTTCCTTCTGAAATCAGGCCAGCTGCTGTTTATCTCCTCCTCTGTGTCCCTCCTCCAGCTGTTCTTTGGCCGCCCTCTCTTCCTCTTACCCCGAGGATTCCAGGTCAGGGCCTGGTGTGTGATGCTGGATATAGGTTTTCTGAGGGTGTGCCCTATCCATGACCATTTCCTCTTGAGAATCTTGCTTCCAACTGGGTTTTGATTGGCTCTTTCCCACAGTTTCTGGTTACTATTAAATTTTGTCAGTCCAGATGATTTTGAAGATCCTTCTTAAGCAAGTATTCAAGAAAGTTTGTATCCTGTGCTGCGTTCTGTAAACATAGATGGACAGCAATGGCGTAGTGCAAAATAAGGCAAACCATTGTATAAACAAGAGTATGCATTGAATGAACTTGGATCGAAACCCAAATAACTTTTGCCAGGGGAAAACACTTACCAAGTTGGATATGCCTTGGTATTTGAAGAGTGTCCCATTCTTTGTTTATTCAAATTCAAAACGTATTTAAAGTTTAACATGGGTTGGAAGGTAACGTTACATTGGCATTTATGGTAACAATTTTGAACATTATTCATATATTTCTGGAGCAACACAAAGTTATACGAAGCTCGTCAAGTGTACATTTTCTTTTCAATTTGTAGCGTGCGTAGTCCAGTGGTTAGCGATCTTGCCTCTGGAACTAGAAGCCCCGGGTTCGATCCCGGCTATGTCGCTCACCCGACATGCACGCTACCGTTAAAGATCGCAGTCCTTAGGACGGGACGTTAAGCTGTGGTCCACTGTTCATTGTGCTTGTCGAAAAGAGCTAGGGGAATTTCCCCGGTACAATGAACCTGTAAATACTGTACATAGCGTCTGTCTTCTCTGTCACGACCAGTGGAAGAGTAGCTCATCTGTTCATTGAGTTCATTTGAGCTAAACTGGTTCGAGATCCCTTTCCTTTCCTTTCAATCTGACTGCAAAAACTAACATGGTTTTGGAATGTAACTTCACACCTATGATGAAACTTTTCAACATTTTTTATATATTTCTAAAGCAACGCAAAGCTGCACAAAGCTCGTCAAGCAATAAGCTTTCTTTTCAACCTGACTGCAAAAGCGGTTGCTATAATGCTAGAAGGCTATCGATATCGGGTTGTTAATTTGCGTCAGTACGTTCTACGTAGTTGCCTAACGTTACAATTGAGGTAAAATAGACCGTGAAGAATGCCGTCAACAAGATATCAAATGTTCAGTTATTCATAAAAGAGACCAAAAGATTTGAGTAGCCAGTCTTCCATCCTACAAGTCTGACATGGAGTAGCTGCTTACAAATTACCTGTATATAAATTTTCATTTTCTTACATTTCATATGATTTAAATTTGTTACTATATGTTTTACCTTTCATTACTTTGTTAGTCTTGTGCTTTGTTTGTCGGTATTTGTTTTATTGTAATTTTGCATAATGCCCTTTGACTATGTTTTGATGACGACACGAACATAAGCTGTGAGATTGGGCGTGTTGTCATCACGTCTTGTCAGGAAATGTTGCAATGAAAAAAAAAGATATCAACCACACGCACTCAGCACACGTAACGCAGCCGAGTTGCTTTATTCTGTCCATTCATTCGAACAGATACTGGTGAGGCCTTACAGAAGCGGTGGAACATGAAGTGATTATTCACGCGTTAGACAGGGATCAGGGGTGGTGTGTAGTATTAATGTCGGCCACAGGACGTACCTAACAACGGGTGTAGCTCTGACGGTAGCGTTCACGAATCCAGAACGTTTTGTGCATACGTGAGACTCCTGGCGATCAGCCTGGCTGGTTAATTGTTGTATTCATCAATGATCGGTGGTAAAGTCGACTGTGAGCAAAAACTAGACATTTCAAATAACTAGACAACTAGATACCCATTTTACCCTATGTTGCAATGCGTTTCAGGCATGTGCAGGAGTTGTTGGCTTGTAGTTACAATAGAATTCATAACGGTTTCTGTTGGATGTTAGGTCAACGTTGCATAAAATTTTGCCCGTTGGACATATAATATTGGAAGCGATAAACGTGATATCATTTCATCCGCAAACACGACCTTATACGGTACGTTCGGACGAAGTGCTTATATATATATATAATTATATATATATATGTCTGTATTATCTCTACAAAATATTTTATTTCACGTTGGAAGCCTATTTTTACACGCCATTATCAAAAGCGACTCAAAACAAAGATTGCGAAAAAGAGAATATTCTTATGTCAACCTGGACTACGTAATTGATGCATACGCCATATTTGCATTATTTCTTTGATTTTTCATATATGTTTTTTTCATGTTTCCTATTACTTTATGGTATTATCTTGTTGTTTTACCATCAATGCACTCAAGTTACTTTGGACCTTTGTTTTATATTTTGTTATTTTATTATCCTATGTTTTATTCATAAGCACCCCCGTGGTCCTTAAAAAAGCACTCCTGTTGCGATAGGTGGTTCCCAGGTAAATAGAGTGGATAAATAAATAAAGTAATGACCTAAGGCAATAGTAGCATCTACAAATCGTCAAAATTGCATCCAGTAAAAGGGTTGTATCGGTCAAATATATCTAGAATCTTCCTTCTAGCGTTTGTTTCGGAACGCCGAAAGACTACTAAATATAACCTCCAGACATAGCCACTGAGAGGGATTGCATCGAATCCGCAAGAGAATTGCGCTCCACTCACGGGAAAATCGTTAAATGGAAGATAGAATCACGACTCGCCCTTTACGGTGACTTAAAATAGCCGGCGCAAAACTCTTCGTACGTCACAGGCCTGCTAGCTATTGCACCGTGGGTCGCGTTATAGCGGGGAGTGTTCCACTCGGGCTGGCGGAGTGCACGGGAAACGAACCATCAATCAAAACCCCGTGGCTACGTTTAGTAACGCCTCATCTAGCGGTGCTCCTTCGAAAACGCATTCAACAAGTTTGCCGACTTAGGCATAGGAAAAAAGTTGTGTTTTCGGCTACCCAACCGACCCTAGTCTTTTTTTCGGGCGTCAACCGCTGATGAGGGACGTGATATTTATTTTTGATCTGACATCTGACTGAAATTTAAAACAGACTTTCTATATTTCACACTCTGTTAAGATATTAAGGATTTGAAGAGTATATACTAGAATGTGTGGTGAATATTGTACTTCTTTGTTCAGTTCATTAGATATACTTGTGCTTGAACAATATATATCTGTATAATTACAATATGATGTTGAAACCACCAGTGTACTGAAGCATTTCAGTTTTACATTGTTTAAAAACCGTATTTGTTGGACCATTTGGGCCGAAATCTAAAAAGGGAAAGAAACCGATCTTCACACTAATTTTTCAAGACCGAAATTAGAAACAGAACATTAATTTTCTCAGGCCTTATGTAACCTAACCATAACGTTATCTATGTGAACCAGAAGAGAAAGTCACTCGGTATTTCGAATCGACAAATTCGCAGCGCGTCATCGGTGACGTCAGTGGCTTCTTTGAGGGAGCGACGTCGCCGTATCTGCCTTAAGGGGAGCAGCTCAGTTAAACCGCCATGAAATCTCCGGCGCAGACAGTACTAATGATACACAGACTGTTCTAAAGATTCTCAAAGTCGGTCCAAGGACGTATTTTTCGACCACATTTCATTTGTGCTGAAATGAACTGGATTTTTGAAACAGTTGGCACAATCCCCCAAAGCTTTCACACCATCTACATGTAGTAAACCTACAAATTTCTACTAAAAAAACACTTATCATTAAAAACGTGTAGCAATTCATTAGCAACTGTCTACAAACAAAACCTCCCCCCTCCAGTAATGTATGCAGGAACACCAGATAGACCTTCTTGGTTGTGAAATAGAATATCCAATATCTTATGTTCTACCGAAATGATAAGATTCTTTTTCGGAAATCAGATAGATCTACAGACCAGACTTTCTTTAAAACATTTCTATATTATCGTAGCTGCGGGTTCTTTAGAAGTAGCCGTTAGGCATGATTTTGTCAGCAGAAATAAAGATTAATGTTCTTTTGTATTGTATTGTATTGTACGTGTCGAAATTCTGTACCTTGTATTGGGATGTAATTGTATGAATACATAATGCATCGGAATAATTCACTTGAATACGACCCAGCAGCGTTTATTTGTCGCCATAATAATGAATTATTTACGACTTCTTGCCTGAAGACTAATTGCAAATATCAACATAGATACAAATAATTAAACACAATTCCTGGAGGCTAATTTCAAATAACAAGAGAGATACAAATAATGAAAAACACCGCCGTAAGACTAATTGCTAGTAACTATATACAAATCAAAGTCAAAGGTACTCGATATGAAATAAGGAAGTTCTTCGATGCCAATTTTTTTTCATCTTTACATCATAACTTGAATCCACCCTCTCCCATTGCATAACGATATTCAGGGAGTGAGTATGCATCCGACGTCAGTGCGAAGTACAAAAGCTACACTCGGATGATGCTCATCTTGTAGTGTGAATTGTAACGGAAGCGAGGGTACGCACTGGAGGATGGGTTAATGTGTTAAAAGCCAAGTACAAGTCGTGAAGCTGCGACCCCTAAAGTAGCGCAGACAAGTGCATCCCCACAAGACCGAAGAGATGGATCTGAGGTGCCGGAAATTCTCAGCACATTTGGTAAGGTCGTGTCTGGACTTGGCGATGGCTGACTCTGAAGTTCCATAATGAATGCGTGCGGCTTCCTTTACAATTAGCGTTATCCCTGTTACTGCTATTTTCGTCGTAATGCTTGCTGCATGCTGGGGAGTGAGTGAATGTTAGGCCAGTATTTTAGACGTTGTACAAGACTCTGATTCTGATTCTTGATATTGATACTTTGTCTGATCAAGCCTTCATTTATTTATTATTAAGAGGTTCATCCTTTGTTTCGTATGATTTCAACTGTAACATTTTAGGCTTGACTCAGCACTATATTTTGACAAGCAGACGTTTTAAAACTTAGTTCAGGTATATTGATATATTCATTGTTTGTTTGTTTGTTAGCTTGTTTGTATTGGACGACCCAATTGCTGTTTCTCATTGCTATTGTACTTGTCTATGTAACTTGTATTTTTTTTCCAGAGGTGATGTTTAATATTAGCTTCAGCTAGAGTACATCACCTCTGTGTCCTGTATATTCTTCTGTTGTTTAATAAAAAAAAAAAAAAAAGACTCTGGTGGTTTGGTGAAACATGGAGGAAGAAGAAATACTGTAAATGCAGAAATGTTCGCGCGGATTTGATTTCGCGATAGGGAGAAAATGGAGTGTTCGCGATGGTTTTGAGTTGGCGTTTGAAACAACAATAGTAGCGCTTCACACAATGGAAGGGCCTTTCACGGTGGTTTTAAGTTTTACGGTAAAGTGTTCACCGCGAAAACCGCGAACATAAAACCACCGCGAACAGTTCTGCATTTACAGTATATTCCGCATTGAAAATAGGTCTACGTTAGAGAATATCAAAAAACATGTATTCATCTTCTTTCAAAGTCGCAATCGTCTCGGGATTTCCATACAAGCGCCAAATGTCATCCTGCCGAAAGAAGATCGGGGCAATATGCTCTTATTAATCCCGGAAGGGCTTTATTTGTCGTATCGGATCAAATAAATGAGGGTATCCACTTCCCTTTGATCCCCCCACTCAACAGAAGTTACTAGGAGGGATAGCGCGGATTATGAGGGCTCTTGACGCCAGGGGCTGGCCGAGAGGGAAATTGGTGCGGGCGGAGCGCAGGTGTCAGCACAGTGGAGCAGTAACGAGCTCGTCTGATGTCAGGGATTTGCCTTTGTATATAATGAATGAAAGACCTTCATTGTACGTTTATGCCCTTACAAGCTATGCATTCAGGTCACGATGATAAAGCGGGTCATGATGATAAAGCAGGTCTACGTTTTACATAGCTGGTGTGTTACGCCGAAGGGCGGTTATACCGGCTATACAGATACAGAAGTTACGATTAGTAATATAAGAACTACATCTTCAACTTCTTCTCGCTTTGTATAATCATAAACAGGGCTAGACATTCGTTTTTAGGATCTTAGGATTAGATTTGCCTTTGTACATAATGAATGAAAGAATGAAAGACCTACATTGTGCGTTTATGCCCTTATAAGCTATGTATACAGGTCATGGTGATAAAGCAGGTCTAAGTTATGATTAGTGATAGAAGAATGTGGTATCTTACTACATCTTCAACTTCTTCTCGCTTCTTAAGACAGCTGCAAATGTACGGACAGATGGAGCGTATGATACATGTCATTTCAACTTTATAATCATTTGAATTTGAAGAATCACATAGATATTTGCAAATCATTATCAATAAAGAAATCTTTGTGCAGTCCCTTTCAAAATGTTTCTAAAATATCTAATTGGATTTTTTTTGGAAAAATTTGAAACTATTGTGACTTAGATATTCTTTTATTCAAAATAATTTAAACTAATTAGAAATATTAAGTATTTCAAGCCCCGAATAAAGCTTTAATCCTTTGTAGATAACAATGTGGTTGAGACCTCGACATTAGCACAGAGAGATTATATACAATAGAACCTTTATGTACTTACATGTAACCCTACACAAATATGTCGGTGCACCAAAAGTCAAACCTTAAGTGCACAGCCACAATTTTAAGTGCATCTATGCGCCCAGTATTTCAAGCCCTGAATAAAGCTTAAATCCTTTGTAGATAACAATGTGGTTGAAGCATTAGCACACAGAGAGAGAGATGGGTGTTAGATGGTGACAGGAAAGAGACAGGGTCGAGCTGCATATGTGCAAATCAATGTTTTAATGAGCCGGTTGTGTTGCTACAGGGGAGAGATTGATGCCCCTGGAGGAGGAAACGACTGCGCGGGACGCCATGTGACGGACTGATCGTCTGCGAATGACGTCAGAGGAGAGCACGGAGGGCGGGAGATAATCTGGGCTGGCTACCCGCGCGCGAACGATGAGCGGCGAGGATCAAAACACCCTGACAGTCTACAGCGGGAGGGTGTTGGCGGCGCTGCAACGGGACACCAACACCGTCCGCCCTCGCCTGGACACGCGTTACCTCTACACCCGGAGCTTTCCGGGCTTGTATCCGGAAACCCCCGCGCCCATCCGGAGCGGCATGCCGCGCCAAGCCTCGCACATCGGCGCTCCCCGTGTCAAAAGACAGACTGCACTGCCCTCCCTGGAAGTAGCACTCAGTAAGAAGATCTCACCGCGTCTTGACAGCGTGTCCAGGGTGGGAGACGACGGACTGAAAACCTCACACGTTTCCGGGAAGATGCAGAAAGACGAATTACTGCCTTCCTGGAAGGAACGTCGTGACAAACTCAAACCGACCAGAACCACCGGCGGGCAAACCGAGCTAGAAAAACGCCCTGGCAACGAGGAGACGGCAGAACAAGACGGCTCGCATCCGAACAGCACCGCTGCAAAGCCGCGAGAAACCCGCTACAACCAACTCCCCGGTTTGTCTACAAAAATCGAGGTAACGTTGCCGACTTTCCAGCCGGGTTCGGGCGGAGCTAGCTCGCCCTCCGTCCTGTCACCTCTGTCTCCACACGGTAAGGTACATTTAGCAGGGCCGATGAACAAAATGGACAAAATCGTCGAGTACAGCACGCAGTTAAAGGAAGGGGTGATAGACTACGATATGTACATGACGAAACTCGCGCTTCTGTCGCTACAGACGCAAATACGAGACGTGCCGCGTCGGTCTGCCTCTAAAGGTCCCAAGGGAGAACTCCGCATTTCCAAGGTTAATATCGAAGACGCTATCGACCACATCTCGGCTGGACCGTTGGTGCGCTCGGACGCTCCGGTACCGGACACTCCCGAACCTTTACTGTACAGAAAACTGACCACAACAAGACCGACCATTCCGCATAGCACCCGGGTCATAGTCGGGCACACACTGACCAGAAGACGGGGTGCGGACAGATCGAGATATCCGCGCGCCCCTTTCCCTATGTACGACTGGAACCTCCACCAAGCAGAAACGCTGCTGAAGAGAAACTTTGGATTTTACAACTATAACTCCACGCCGGCGAAGACAAAACCGCCCTCAAGAGACATTCTGCGTCCTCTTGACAAACCGCCGCTTGAGATTCGCCCGAAAACGTTCCGACTGCCGTCTTTCGGGCGCATACCCACGGCGAGCAGGGAAGGATCGGTGGACCCGCGCGCGGCCTTGTCCTCCAGAGGGAAGCTCCCCACACCAGCCGGTAGCGACGTCTTCCAGGGACACTTGAAGAACGTCTATGCGAGTATCGAGAAAGCGAAAGGCACGCAAGATGAGAACGGCGGCGACACGCCAATCCCGATCGTCCTTTCCCCCGCTACTGAGGACACCAAGCCGGAGCTGGATTTGCCAGACAGTGCCGCAGGGCGCCCTAACGGGAACACCTTCCTCCAGCTCCCGTCCCCGCTAGCCCTACCCCCCGAGGGACCGCTTACTACGGGGGTTACCGTGCCCACACTGGGGCTTAACGTTCCGGGCACACCGCCGTTAGCCGTACCGGGGTCGCCGCCGCCTAGGAGCGGGCCGAAACTCGACCCTAACGGGGACAACTCGCTCATGGTGGTGCCGATATCCAGTGCGGGAGAGAAAACTGTGAGTTTTAGCGCCAAATTAGAGGTTTTTATGCCAGACTCGCCCGAAAGCGAAGCTACTACAGATATGGACTTTATATAGTACGTTTCGCTTTCGCTTGTATCGAAAATAGCGGACACTAAGCTACGTTTATTCCTCTGCCAAAGCCATCGTTCGAACGAAAGATCACAAAAGCATTTGCACTTTCGACATGCTTTTAAAGCGGCTCTCATGTATATACTGTTAATATATCTTCAGAGTAAAAAGTACTTGGGAAAAAAGCCATATGAAACGCACCACTGATCTGTAAAAATGGCCAGATGTATCTTATTACTATGGAGCACAACGCTTCGAAAGGGTAGCCACTTTCTCGTCATATGTAGTGAAGCATTTCAGACAAGGGAAGGCGTTCAGCACCAAGGGCAGGACCTTTTACATTCACCACCAACGCAATACCAGCTTACTCTCCAAGCAGAGCATGAGTTTCGGCTGGTTTTTGACGTGTTTTAGGCGTTTTTGTCGGGCTTTCTACTTTGTCATATTTTTTTGTTGTATAGCCAACCCAAGAAAAAAAAAGATGACAAAGTAGAAAGCCCGACAAAAACGCCTAATAACACGTCAAAAACCAGCCGAAACCCATGCTCTGCTTGGAGAGTAATACCAGCTAGTTTGAACGCTTTTCTAAACATTGATACCAGTTAAGCTGGTTTCTGAGGAAAAGAACGTTTCTAAGGCCTCCATTTATCCATAGTAGGATATAGTCCCTACCAGGCTTCTTGGGCCATCAAAAGATCGAAGGAATTTCGAAACACATGCATAGAACAGCTTTTTTTCGGCCGACAGGGTATATGATAATGTTGGAAAACGCAGAACATGGAGTGAGGCTAGCTTTGATCACATCGTCTAGTGGGCTGTCAAACACAGTTCCTCGTATTTGACAGGCCTATGAAGCCTGCTAGAGGCTAAGCAAGACGCTGGGCGATTTTGCTCCCCTCAAAAGCAACGGAACATTACAAATTGTCAGAGATTAATTACCAGATTTGAGGTTTAATGAATGGAAAGCAGGTCAATGAATAGTACAAATTTCATGCACTTCTCTCCTGATACTGAAATCACTGGAGCACATCAGAAACCTGTAACACATTATTGTGCAAATGGGCCCTAGAGGAATTCTAATGGCCGGAAAGACAGAAATTTATTTCTAGGGATTCTAGCAGGCACAAGAAGATCTGATAGCTGTATATTCAGTTCTGCATCACTTCTGTATCTGCAGCAATTTTATTGTTAGATTTACATGTTGTTATTTCTGACTGACGACACAAATTCAAGAAGGTTTTAATTAGCTTTTCTGGATAATCTGGCAATTCAAATATATGTAACACACAGCGAATGGTAATATTTAGTACACCATGATAGACAAGATGGTTTTGTGAAAGTTTTGTTAACCACTGTTGGAATTTGTGTTTCATGGCACAATTCTAAACATTGTTTCTGTTTATCAAGTAAAAGTCTATACTGTATTTCTTAAGATCTTATGACAATTCAAGTATGATTCATGATTTGAAAATACTACATGTAGCATTATATGCATTATTGTATGATATTAACATGGACTCAAGTTATTGGTTGACAAACAAACATAGGATTAGCCAATGGTCTCATCCTAAAGTTTGGGAACTTTGTGTTTCTTGCAAAGATGCAAATATGTGATGTACATGTATAAGCTAGTTCGGAGTTGCTACTACCCATGTGCAGTTTCAAAGGTGAAGGCCCCCGGCTTGTAAACAATGCTCGTCTCCACATTGTCTCGATTTGCATAACAATTCCCAGACGGGGTTTGTTCACGTCCCGGGGGCCTTCACCTTTGACACCGCACATGCGTAGTAACAACCCCGAACTAGCTTATTCTTTGTCACCAACCTGTTACATATGGTGGGTTGTTACCCAAATGACTTTTGAATGTTATATCAGCTGTCATGTTACATCTCGACTTAACCCTATTGGGAATTACACGTTGTATCCATTGTAAACAAGCCTTGGTCCATGTTTGAGATGGTTCCTTTTCCTGAAAGTTCATTTTCAACTTCAGAGATTTCCAGCTATATGTAAAGCTGACCCTATGTGTATATTCAACATATATGTTTGTACATACTACATGTAAATGTATATTACAGACCCAGATTTAAGTACGTAAATATTCTGGAAGTGTATAGTAAGAAGATAATAAACATCCCGTTGATTAGATGATATTGTCTTCTGTGCCTGCTTTCATGATCAGTAGTGTTCATAAGGAATACAGTGTCACAGTTAAAACTTGTCTCAGAGGTGCAAAATACACCTCTGAGACAAGTTTCAACTGTAATTTCCAACATAAAAATTGGACTTACTCAAATTTTCGACTGTACAACACCAGTCTTTGTCAAGGAGTGAGCAATCCACTGCTGGAATACCCATTTAACCTTCTTCCTGCTGCCTTATTCCATAACCAATACAAACTTGATGCCAAATAGTTACCTTAGCATGCTAGAGGTTAAAAAACAATGTAAATATGGCACTTTTGAGCAGAAATCCAAGCTGTTTCAAATCTCTTCACTTTTCTTTCTCTTTCATAACTGCTGGCAATGATCAAAGTTTATGTAACTATATAAATATGCTGGTCTCAAAAAGAAGTTCAAGTTGTTTTAAACCTTTTCATTTTTATTTCCTTTTCACAACTGTTTGCTAACTATAAAAACATGGCTTCAAACAGAAGTATTATATAATAGTTGTTTTCACTTTTCTCCTGTCATAGCTACTGACAAAGACTGTGGTCTCTGCAACAGTTGCTATACAAACATGCTGGCTTCAAACAGAAGTTCAAGTTATTTTAAGTCTTTTCAAGTTCCTTCCTGTTTCATAGCTACTGACAAAGACTGCAGTCTCTTTAACTCTGCTACTGCACAAATATGTTGGTTTCAAACAGAGGTTGAAGTTGTCTTTTTTTTCATTGTTTCTTAATCTAAAACTGAAACTGTTATTTCATGTTTCTTCAAAATAAATTTTAACCACTGACAAAGGTTTTAACTGTTTCTATACGTACATTTCTTATATGCTGGCTTCAAATATAAGTTCAAGATGTTCTAGCTCTTTTGGCCGAGCTTCCCGTTTTGCTATCACTGACGCTCGTCTGCTCCACTTGTCCTTGGCCTTGTCGCCCGCACGGTTTAATGAACTTACACAACAGGCCCCAGTGGTCACTGGGAAATCTGCCACACCCTTCTAGCCTGTCTGTCCCGATGAACGTTATGTTCTCTGGAGCGAGCTGGTCTGGGCGGCTTGAGCGGACGTACACACGGTCGAACCGACATTTGGGGCGGAACGGTAAGTCCCAGTCAAGGTTATCGTTCTTGGTTACGTCCCACGTGAACTTGTACCGCCAGGGGCTGCCAACGGCTTCCCAGAAGTCCACAGTTGCCGCAGGCAACCCTCCGACTGCACCAACCTTAGACAACAAGGAAAATACTTGGTAGCCAGATGGTCTTGCGGGCTAAGAATCTAATGGTTCTGTGTTTGAATCCCCGGCAGGCCCCAATAAGATGTTGTGCCCTTGAGAAAGGCACCTACTTTTCCAATGGACTTGGGATAAAATGAGTACGTAGCTTCGGTTAAGGATGTGCTTTGGATGGGACGTAAAGCCAAAGGCCCCATTATTGAGAAGAGCCACACCGCGAGCATGTTAAAGATTCCACCACACTTATCAAGAAGAATAGGGATCCTTCCTGGTGTGAGTGGATCAAACCGTACAGTCCGGTCCTACACAGCTTGTATTTACTGTACAAAATTTAGCTTTTATATCAATTTTTGGCATGCAACTAGTTAAAACAAAGCTACCTGAGTGTCCTTAAAGTCAGGCCATTTCATATGCATTTTTCACTTAAAAGCATAAGAAGAATAACTCCACCCTACCTCTGCGTCCCGGAGGTTCAGGTCGCCCCCCACGATGACCGTGTTGGACTGGTCCTGTTTCTCAACCTCCTGTAGCACCTGGCGCAGCTGCCGTTTCCTCTCATCTGCGTGGTCCTTGGTGCTTTCCAGGTGTGTGGTCATCAGGCACAGGGGGACACTGCCGAACCTGGCCTGGAAACAACAACACAAACATTGTTAAAACCATACAGTCACACAATATTTCACTTGAGAGATCAGTGATGACAATATATACATCTATGAAGTAACAAGGACAACAACAATTCCAAAAACCTAGCCTGCACAAAAAAACAATAACAAGGCAGTCACATATTGCAGACTTCACCTCCATACCCATACCCATACTGTTCTGTGACCCTTCTAATCCTTCTAATAGCAGCACTGAATATGTATGGCATTGTGTATATTGTGAATTGAAAACAGACACACACACAAAGACACATACAGACACACACAGGGAGACAGACAGACAGACAGGCAGACACACTGAAAGACAAGTAAGTAAAAACTGTACTGACAAGATGACAAGACTAGACATCAGGGCCTTTCTCTTGTTCAATAAACCTCAAGCTAGACCACATCAATTCATTTTCTTGTTTCTCTGACATTTCATATTTAGAACAACCCAAAGAACAAGATAAAAACAGTCTCAGGACTGGAAAAATACCTGTACTAGCAGTAGGTTTCTCATCATCTGTGTGGTTGGAAAGGGCTGAATGTGCTGACTGACGAACGTGATGCTACTTTTCCTCAGGAGCATGGCAGTGAAGTACTTCTCCGTTCCTGAGGCGAAGGCCTTGTAACGGTCACACTTGGCCTCGATGTACGCAAACGTCTGAGGAATGACTTCTTGTAGAAACACCACGTCTGGATACAAACTGTATAGAGAGTGAGAAGTCTTTAAAACTTAAAACTATCACAGATTTCAAAGGTCATTCACAACTATAGTAAGCCCTGGCACTGGACATATTATGCAGCATGAGGAAATGACAAGCAAATTAAGTCCTTAAGAACATCACGTCTGGACACAAGCTGAGGAGAGAGTGAGAATTCTATAAAACTACAGTACCACAGATTTCAAAGGTCATTCACAACAGCTGAGGTTATCCCTGGCAGGCCATGTTATGCCACCCTGGGTACCATCCTCCGTAATAACCGCTGGTTCAATCTTTTTGCTTGACATCCGTGGTTAGCAAGCGAAAAGATTCATTCAGCAATTATTACAGAGGATGGTACCCAGGCTAATATAATGGGTCATGAGGGAATAACAAGCAAAGTTCTTCTCCAAAGGAATTTTCAACATTGACTCTCAACAAGGTGAAAAGAAGGATGCTGGTCTACAGAATGATGAGCTTTGTTCTGCTTGACTAGGACAAATAGATGATGGACTGAACTGAACTGAACAGAAATACATGTGTAAAACACTGATCTGACATATGGTGTATTGACATTAATCTGTACAGATATGTTGATTAATGCCAACCCTAATCTCACATACACCTTTATTCTAATCTAATCATAAGTTAGAAAGATAACATGTACTATGTAGTTATGACTTATCCTTCCTGAAAAAAATTATTATGTTCTGACTACCCTCTCCACAGAGGGCAGACTTAGTTATAGGGCACCATGGTACCTGTTTATTGTGTTGCACACAGCCTTTGTTCTTTCCGTGATGTTCCTCTGATCGAGTCCATCAATGTTCCAGGTCAGCAGGTTCAGACCGGTTGTGACCGGTACAGACTGGCTGTCACCGGTTCTGGTAGCCTGTTCTGAGCCGGTTGATGTGTCTGGATCTTGCTCTGAGATGATGCAAACATCTGGTGATGTTTCCAAGGCACTGCAGGAATTAGAATGATGTAATAATACAAGAAATATGGACGGCAGGTAAAAAAGGGGGATCAAATAAGTAACGTTGAACTCTGTATAGTCCTGATCAAGAACATTTATTTAGAACTTGGCAGTGTACTTCGTCACTATAGGGGGTTGACGACTCAAATCCTGTACATTGCTCATTCAACTTGTATGCTTAAATTGGAATGGGTCGTTATCCTTTGGAAGGGATGCTTTAACAAGAACATTGTGGCGTTGTGTGGCGTAATGGATAGAACATCCGACTGTCAAACAAGGGAACCCCAGTTCGACCCTGGCCTGCCCCCAGACATGTCTGAACATGCGCCCCGACGTTGTGCCCTTGGGAAAGGCACTTAACACGACTTTCCTCACTTCACTCAGGTGTAAATGAGTACCTATCTCATCTAGGGTTAGGGACGTCCCTCGGATAGGACGTTAAATGGAGATCCCGTGTTTGGGGAGAGCCACACCCCGCGCACGTAAAAGAACCCACCACACCTTTCGAAAAAGAGTAGGGGCATGCCCCGGTGTGCGATGGTCCAAACATTACAGTCTGGGTTGACATCTTGAAAAGGTGATAGTTCACCTGTTATGTCAATCCTTCCACAAATGTGCTAAATCTGAATAAAATAAAATAGATATGAAAAGGTGAGAGGTTTTTCTCCACACACCTGGTAGGTGCAGCTGCTTGGTCTAAAGGTGATGTACCTGTTTCCTCCTCCTCACTTGGCTCAAAATAGTCATTGATGGCATCCTGTGCACAAAAGGCAATGCATATCAAGAGTTAATATTTGCATCTTACGACATTTACTGAATTACAATGTTACATGTACAGCTACAGCAGCTAAATGTTACAATATTTCTTAATTTAGTGGACATCAACTTTACTTTTGTTCCTTTGATCATTAATTAATCAATTAATTCATTCATTCATTGACATTTCTTCCTTCCTTCATTGACATTCTTTCCTTCATTCATTCATCCACTGACATTCATTCATTGACATTCATCTGTTCATTAACTGACATTCATTCATTGATTCATTCACTCATTCATTGATTAATTCGTTCACTCACTCACTCACTCACTTACTCACTCACTCACTCACTCACTCACTTGAAACCACCCACTCAATGACATCACTCCTTCATTCATTCATTTCATTCAAAGCAAAGACAAATCTATTTGTTTGTTTGTTTGTTTGAACCATTGTTTATTAATGATAAGCTCAAATCGGCACGCAGGCCGCTTTTCATTGAGGTCATGAGGGAAGAGGTAAGAGTCAGATACAATGTAACAGAGATACACAGTCATTTGAGTCCTAATAACTCTATCAACATATATCATTACATATTTATGGTACAACAATATACAATTTCTACAAAATACAGCTAACTATCACCTGAAGACGCCAGCCATTTTTCAGCAGGAAAAACCTCGCCTGGTCCAAGCTGCTCCCCGTGATCTCAGAGAACTCCAACTGCAGCTGTCGGCGTTCCTGTGGCCCTGGGTCCTGTCCCGAGGTTGCACCGCCGCTGGGCCCATGTGCCGAGGGCGCGGGCTCCATATATAATTTTGCAAGATTCTCCAATACTGCGGTGCGATATCTCCAGTTAGAACGTTTCAGCAAGTCGTGACAACGTTATAAGGTAACAGCTGTTGTCATCGTTTTTTTACGAGTCACTTGTCTGTTTGCGTTTAGCTGTTTACAAAGTCAAAGTCCAAAGAAAAACCTTGGCGAGGCCACCACCAACAAAACCCGGAAGTCGCCTAAAAGGGTCATGGGGTTAGACTATCACATTTGTCAGTAGGGGAGATACAGCGATCTATTTATTATCTTTTAGGTAGCAATACTTTTTTTAATACCAGAAAAACTGTATTTGAAAATGATGTATTTTTTTTAAATTTGTTAAGCTAGCTTACAGCTGATAAATATGTATTTTACGTTGGAATTTGGACATATGAAAACCCCCTACTATTTTAATGGTTGTTACCGACCATACCCGCTAGGTCATTGACCTTTGGAGGACCCTGATGAGGTGAAAGTTTCCAAGTGCCACTCCCCTCCACAACCCCTTCTCATTAGTTGCGACAAGAGGTATGTCTGAATTCCTTATTCTTACAATACAGGGGTTGCTTAATGTGATATTTGTAACCTTGAACTATTACTTAAAAACTTAATTCTTTCATAGCTTCTCAAACTGTCAAAGTAATTTAGTAGAGGTGCTAATAATCTGCTTTCAAGTGGTACTGAAAATTTATGCAGGAACGAGACCTTAACCTTTAGCACACTGAAGTACCCAATTCTCTATTGGTTACCGTGAGAGTTAGGCAGCAGGGAGAAGGTTGAGCAATCTTAAAACATCATTGTCATGATCGAGTAACGACATAAATGTATTTGTAACCACACCTTCAAGCTTGTCCTGATGACGGCACAGAGGTCATGCACTCACAGAAATGGTTTCTTTGAAAAGACGGAGGCTAATGAGCCGCTAATCTAATGGACAGGATGTTCCTGTCAATAAGAATTTTTTGGTGCTATTCCATTGACTGAGGATTGTTAAATATAATAAGACAATTTCTTGTGCATATTGACAATGTGTTTCTGTTGCTGTCATGATAACAATTTTGCCACACCATTAATATATTGTGGTTCGAAAAGGCATCATGCTTCATGAAGTTCATCCTTAGTCTGAGGTTTAACCGCTTTACCTTTACCTGGAGGTAAAGCTAGGAGGTAATGGAGGTGGATAAACTATCCAAGTACCTTTACCTTTACCTTTATCTGGAGGTAGTATGTGAGGTCTATAAACATCACACCTTGCTTATGAGTGAAGCTAACCGTGGCTGTGATCTTTAAGAAGTTCAATTCCTAACCTAATGTGAAGCAATATTCTCTTTCCTGCAGTTTGCAGCCATGGCTGAGTACTCTACCTATGGATCTGTAGCGGTACTGCAGGTGAACAACCCTCCCGTGAACTCCTTCAGCTACCATGTGCGACAGGGTCTGGTGGACGGGTTGGAGAAGGCCCAGCGAGATCCGGCCGTCCGCAGTATCGTCATCATGGGCAAAGGACGGACCTTCCCAGCAGGTAACTGTCGTAAAATCCCAAAGGGGCGAGTACGCCGCTCCCGGGATTTGAACCCCCGAAATCCCGATCCGCACGTCTTGGGAATTCAACATGCTAACCACTAGGCTAAAAGGTCCGGACCTGTTAGACCGGTCAGTTAGTGGAGGTTGATCCCCACTGTTACACTTGTGTTTCTTTCAAGACTCATCGCGAGTCTCCGAGTATGACATCCCTGTGTGGCATTCTTTGCCGTTACTCACAGGGCCGGTGTGGGAACCACTGTAAAAAAGCAAAGGGGCGAGTATGCCACTCCTGGGATTCGAACCCTTGAAATCCCGATCCGTATGGCTTGGGAATTCAATATGCTACTAGTAACCACTAGGCTTATAAAAGGTCCGGACCGGTTAGACTGGTCAGTGGAGGTTGATCCCCACTGTTACACTGTGATACCTGGTAACCTCCATTAACATTAGTCCGTCAGGTTACATAAATCCGCCACTTTGAAATACAGTGGGTTTGAGAGATCTCTATTGTAGCACCCCACCAGATATGCACAGTTTAGATATACAGCAGTGCATTATACAGTACTTAGTCTAGTGAACATTGGGTTGGAGATCTGTTTGGATGTATCTTTACAGGGTGGCAGTTTATCCTATCACTTTATGATAGCTGTCTTAATATTGGAAGGTGCTCTCTATGTTTTTATATGGCATTGTATTTAGGGTATCCACAATTTCTTTTACAAACTCGAAAACACGTGTGAAAGGAAAAAAAAAATTGTTGTTGACTGTGTAAGTTTTCTTCTTTTCATAATCAACTAGGACTATTTTCATAAGAGTATGCTAGAAACTTTTAACTTTCTCGTATTTGCCCTAGGTGCTGACGTGAGGGAGTTTGGGACGAATGCAGCTATCAAGTCCCCAAATCTTCTCTCAGTACTCGCAGTTGTCGACACCTCTCCAAAGCCCATAGTCTCCGCTATCCACGGGACGGCTCTAGGAGGAGGGTATGAGCTGGCGTTGGCCTCACACTATCGTCTGGCAGTGCCTTCGGCCAGGGTAAGGGTTAGGAGATCAATCTCAAAAGACACCGGCATAGATCTAGAAGTCCTGAGCTGTCAGGCTTCAGAAAATAGTAAGAGATTAAGGGCTGATAGCATGTGCAGTTCAATGGACCTCTGGACTAAGAAGTCGATAGTTCAAATCCCACACTTTTTGATAAGTGTTCTTTAACATGCTCAAGTAGTGGCTCTCCTGGTAATGGGGCCTCAGGATTTATGCCCTATTCAGCAAGAAACGCATATTTACCTGAGTTAAATGAGGAAATATTTGACCTTTTTCAAGTTCATAACACTGGGGCCTGCCAGGGATTCTAATAAGTCAACAGCCGTATCCACAATATCAGCTTGCCACCTTTTAATTCTAACATTCATCCTACTGTGTTACCATTTGATTGACAGGTAGGGTTACCTGAGGTGCACCTGGGGGTGCTGCCAGGTGCAGGGGGGACCCAGCGGCTGCCGCGGGTGGTGGGGGTCAAGACTGCTATCCAGATGATTACCACTGGCCAGCACATCAAAGCACAACAGGTGATATGGACTAGTCCATTAGAAAAATTGAGTGGGGTTTGGTCAGAAAACATGTTATAGTAACTCTTGCTACAAAAGAGACTTACACTTGATGAGGAGTCCTGGGAGTCCCCCATCCATGTGCAAGCACAGTAATATATCATGATTCTTTCCTCTGTATTTACATCTGTTGATGGTCAAGAATAGTGGTTCTAGATAAATTCACAGTTTTTAGCTTCATTTTGTAAATAGAATTTTGCAGTAACATTACCTGCATCCTAAAAGTAAAGCATCAATAAACATCTGATAGTATATACAATACTTTAAGAGACCTGTGTGTACAAATAGAGTAGCATAGAGCTCTTAGGGGTTATCTGTTTGTTACCAAACATACTGATATCATGATCATAGTTAAATGCCTAGAAATGGATAAATGAACAAATTGATTTAGGAATGGGTAAAGGAGGAATGAAATGATATAGTGCAAAATTGAAGTGAAACAGGCTGAAACACCCGTAACACATATTTTGACATGAATAACTCTCCTATTACCGCTTCCCCTGTTCCTGTTCTATATAGGCCCTCTCTCTTGGCCTGGTGGACAAGATTGTTCAGGGTGACCTTCTGAAAAAGGCTGTCAGCTTTGCGCGGTCCATCGAAGGTCGTCCGGTAGAGGGCAGACGAATCAGTCAGAAGACCGTGCCAGACGCGGAGAAGGTGCAAGAGGTGGTGGATGCAGCACGGAAGACGATAATACGCAGGGCACGCGGCGCCATCGCTCCAATGACATGTGTACAGGCCATACAGGTACTAAACATGTAGCGTTCAATAAGTGGATGGATGGATGGATGGATGGATGGATGGATGGATGGATGGATGGATGGATGGATGGATGGACGGACCGACCGACGGACCGACCGACCGACCGACCGACCAACCAACCAACCAACCAACCAACCAACCAACCAACTAACCAATCAATCAAAAAGGAAGGAAGGAAGGAACTAATGAATGAACAAATGTACAAAAGTGTGTGAGATGTATATTTTAGTGACCTCAATCTTACATGTTAAGCCATTGTATTCCTCAACTCACTGCAATATAAGTTGCAAATGTGTTACTTTTATGATATGGCACTGTGCTCTACTGTCATCTTAAATGTTTGCAGTAACTGGCTATTGTTTTAATCTCAATATTAAAGGTTTAACGAACATGCAACAACACCATCTCTTGTGTACTGGTTGGTCCTGTCCTTGGTACTGAAAGCATGTTTTCACACTTATGCAACATGCAGTTATCAGAAGTCTGTTGACTTCCCATTGAAATAAAAGCAGAAATATCATATTCCTGCAGGCTCCATTTCTGCCCTTTGACGCTGGAATGCACGGTGCTGAATTGGTGCTTTATCACACATCTTCAAAGGAAAGCAAAAATGTTATATATCCATAGGCTTCAGTTCTGCCCTTTGATGCTGGCTGGGATGCAGCGTTAGAGAGAGGTGCTGTCCTTGGTGCTGAATTAGTGTTCTATCACAGTTCTTTTACTATCAACTCTTTTGCAGGCCTTACCATATATTATGTGAAGGTCTTTTGTATAACATTTACTCTTGAAGACATCTTTCTCCCCCAAAGCTATCGCAGTTTCAACGGAAAACAAAAATGTCATATATCCATAAGCTCCAGTTCTGTCCTTTGACGCTAGGATGCAGCGCTAGGCAGAACTGATGATATACATGTCCTTTGTGCTGCATTAATGCTCTATCTCACATATTGTTATTAATATACATACTCCCTTGTAGGCCTTAGCATGTATTAGATAAATGATTTTTGTATAGCATCTACGCTTCCAGACATTTTCCCCAAAAAACCACAAGATTTCTATCTGAAATGTGTGACCATTGACAAATCTATTCAGTTTCTTGAGTAACTTTTGATTTTGTATCTTATCACCCGAATGTCTACCATTCATATACGTTAAAATATCATATTTCCGTAGGCCTCAGTCCTGCCGTTTGACGTTGGGATGCAGCGCGAGAGAGAGCTGATGGCGTTCCTCATGACGTTGTGGCAGGCCCCTGCCCAGCAAAATGGCTCAGAACTAACCTGAAAACACTTTTTTACGTCTTGCCATGCTTAACAAACTGTTGAAGCTAGGCTAAGTGTATGAATTACTTTTCCTTTACATTTCTGACGATATTTCTGCAGGCTTCAGTTCTGCCCTTTGACATTGTGATGCAGTGCGAGGGAGATCTGATGATACCTGTCCTTGGTGCTGAATTAATGATCTATATCACAATTTAATATACTCTCTTGTGGGCCTATTAGGTGAAGGCTTTTTGTGTAACATTTGAGTTTCAAATGAAAGCAAAAATACAGTCAGACCTAATGCAGGCAACCACATAGATAACTCTACCATACAGAAGCTGGTGCAGAACTGCTGAGTCCTGTCCTTGGTGCTGAATTGTATGAATTACTTTTCCCTTACATTTTTAATGTTTCATCATATTTCCGTAGGCCTCAGTCCTGCCGTTTGACGTTGGGATGCAGCGCGAGAGAGAGCTGATGGCGTTCCTGATGACGTCGTGGCAGGCCCCCGCCCAGCAGTACGCCTTCTTCTCGGAACGCGAGGTCCGCAGGTGGAGCCATCCCCGGGACAAACGGGTCAACTTCAAAACTGCCAAGCCAAGGGTCATCAAAAGGTGATGAAAGTAGAAATAACTTTTTACAGTATATACTTGACTTGTCTTATGTCGGGTGCCTCTCTTTCTTCTGCCCCATAGATAGAGATGAACGACAAGCTATGATGATTCTGCCCCATACAGCTTCTTCCCTGCATGGCCTTCCCCATGCCTCTAACCCAGTATCTTTCTTCAGCACATCCATGTAGGTGAGGGGCCGTCTTCTACGCCTCCTTTTCCCATAAGCTGGAGTCCACAGCTCTAAGTTGGACACCACTTCGTTGTTGTATCTGTAACAGTGTCCAGCTAGCTGACAGAGTGTATACAGTGTTACCTGTAGTACAGAATAACATGCTTATGTCTAGAACATGGAGGGGTGACATGATTGATAGTTGAGTAGTTAGGCTGGTGGACCAACTAGAATTCACGGGTTCGATTTGTGGCAATCATGCATGGCTAGACATTGTGTCTTTGGAAAAAACACTGTACACAACTTTCCTCACTCCACCAAGGTGTAAATGATCACTAAATTCCAGAATGAAGTTTCATGTCATTGCTACCATTGTATATTGTGTGACATAAATGTATTACGTATGTACAATCCTCCAGTGTTGGTGTGGTAGGTGCAGGAACCATGGGTGTGGGGATCACCATCAGTCTGCTGCAGGCAGGGCTTAAGGTCGTACTGCTAGAGGTCAACAAGAAACAGTTGGACAGAGGTCAGAAAACTTTTCATCCACCCCAGGCCCTTGAGCATCTTTCTTTTTGTAAATCTGTCAAACTCATAATGATAATTTGCTCAAATTGAGTTTTGGATGTTTTTTCATAAATTAAACTAACCTTGTATCCATCCTACTCAAGCTTTGCCTTTGAAATATTTGATTCCCAAAACAATGCAAGAAGTAAGGCCCGAATACTTATATAATAGATGGGGGTCTGTCTATTCTGCATATTAGAAGCAATCATGCATTTGAGCAAACTGGAGCGAGACTAGGATGGCTTCCAGGCTATTAGGAAATGGCATTCAAAGAAACCAGCAAACACAAAACTGCACTTTTTTCCACAGGTATCACCACTATCCAGAAGACTCTCAGCCAGAAATCTGCCTCCCAGAAAATGTCCCTGCTGACCACCACTATGGACTATAGCATGTTGAGTGACGTCGACATGGTTATCGAGGCTGTGTTTGAGAGCATGAGGCTAAAGAAGGAGGTTTTCAAGAAGCTGGATTCCATCACTAAACCCCAGGCCATCCTCTCATCCAACACGTCTGGACTTGACATTGACAAGATAGCAGCCGTGACAAAGCGCCCTGACAAAGTAAGCCTTCGGATTCTTATACGTATGTTATCAACCAAATGTGTGCAGTACTACATGGATATCTAAACATGTTTTACTTTACAAGAAATTCATGCATTTTACATGGTTTTACAAGGCTTTTGCCCACGTTTTACACTAGATTCAAAGTTATTCAAGTCTGAGGAAATTTGAATAAGTTAGCATCAAACTTCCTTGCACTGTTCCCGTTGTTGCAAGAAAGCACAATATATCTGTTCATTGCTGCAAGCAAGAGGGCAAATAACTAAACCTAAAACTAATGAATTTTGTGTGACAGGTCGTTCAGTGTTATATAACCAGCTACTGCTGCACTGTTTGCCTATGAGGCTGTGTTACGCCGAAAGGCGGTTATACCGGCTATACAGATACAAACATGTGAATAAGTTAAAAAGTTCAAATCCTCCCACACCATAATTGATGTATAGGGCGGTGCCCATCTCCGTTTCATAGCCCTGGGGCCACACTGTGGTGCAATCACTGCAGCAGGGGGCTAGTCCACTATGGCAGTGGAGTGTGTTTACCTTCCATACTGTTTCAGAAGTATGTACCATTTTTATATAGTCTTTGGTATGACTCAATGCGCCTCTTGTCCAGAGGTGCCCTACCTGGGGCTAGAACCCGGGCCTTCTGGTCCAAGTAATTTGAACCAGATGTGGCAGAGTAGCAAAGGCGTAGACCACCATAAGGTGTGTGTTATATTACTACACAGGTTGTTGGAACCCATTTCTTCGCTCCTGCCAACATCATGCGTCTCCTGGAGAACATCCTCGGGAAACACACGTCCGCGGAGACGATCGCCACGGCGATGCAGCTGGGCACGACCATTGGGAAGGTGGGGGTGTTGGTGGGGAACTGCCCAGGCTTCGTGGGGAACCGCATGCTGGGCCCGTACGTGACGGAAGCCGTGTTTCTCTTGGAGGAGGGGGCGGATCCTCAAGATGTGGACAAGGTCAGTGTGAAGGAGTACAGAAGTGGCAACATATACAAAAGCACCCACATGTTGTTACTTTGCACTTCATTTATTGCTCTAGCAGTTTGATAGGTCGAGGGTTTAATTGCTTGCATTCCTAGATCCTGGCTACCTGTTATGTCCCTGGGAAAGGGTTTCCACGCTCAGGTTTATATGGGTCCCTAACTTTGGTTGGGGAGGTAATAAGCAGTGAAAGGAGAGGGAAGGGCAATACCATTACCCAAGACACAGTGGATTAATAGCACACTCAAAAGGGCTATGGGACCTTTACCTTTTTTGGTTTCAACTTCCATTGTCCTGTCCATTTCAGGCTATTGAGGAGTTTGGGTTGGCGATGGGGCCGTTCCGCATGGGAGACCTGTCTGGCTTAGACATCGGCTGGAGGGGACGCATCGAGAAGGGACTCACTACAGAGCAGGGGCCGCCACCCGCCACCCCTCCGCTGTATCGCCGTGGCAACCGGTACTGTCCGCTAGCGGACATGCTGTGCATGCAGGGTCGTCTGGGACAGAAGACTGGGGCAGGGTGGTACAGGTGGGAAACTGGCATTATTTTTATCTATTTATTTATTTTCAACGAGTTTGCTCAGTGCATTAGACTCTTTCTGTAACACTTGTTATGTAATGAGTAAAGGTCTCAAGTGGGGTTTAGCTATCAGTAATGTTTTGTGAAGGTAAGGCATCCAGGAATGAAAGATGATCTTTTCAATTCAATCTAGTTCATACAACTGGACAGTTTTCTGTATAAATAGCAGAGGACGCAGACATCCTTCTTTAGTGAATGAAAATGGATTCATGTTTTTGAATATCCAGTTTCATTCCCTGCAGAAAGATGTTGGACGACATCTAAGACATCTGCTATGTGAAAAATGTTTCAGTTGTATGGATGAATTAGAAATATTATCAATAGGGTTATATCTCTGATATAAGTCTTAGTGACTTATGTTGTAAGTCATACCTCAATTCAGCGGTATTATAGCCTGGAATCCAAACCTATTATAGCTCCCGAGTCTCTCTCCGCACCTATTATAGCTCCCGAGTCTCTCTCCGCACCTATTATAGCTCCCGAGTCTCTCTCCGCACCTATTATAGCTCCCGAGTCTCTCTCCGCACCTATTATAGCTCCCGAGTCTCTCTCCGCACCTATTATAGCTCCCGAGTCTCTCTCCGCACCTATTATAGCTCCCGAGTCTCTCTCCGCACCTATTATAGCTCCCGAGTCTCTCTCCGCACCTATTATAGCTCCCGAGTCTCTCTCCGCACCTATTATAGCTCCTGAGTCTCTCTCCGCAAATAATTACGGAGAGAGACTCGGGAGCTATAATAGGTTTGGATTCCAGGCTAGCGGTATTAATGCTGCTATGGTATTGAATATGATTGTATCGATATTGTTGCAATAAACCTGAAACATCCTGTTTCTAACAGGTATGAGCCAGGTAGCCGTGCAGCCCTGCCGGATCCGGTAGTTCATCAGATGATCCGGGAGTACCGACAGCAGCATGGCTTCAAGAAGAGAACCATCTCATCACAGGTACAGTCCACATTGTATATGTCACAGTAGAGTTAAAAGAACATTCTTCAAACAGTGACTAAAAAAGAAAGGTAGCGACATACGCACCTCCAAATTTTCGACGTCTTCTGTACGTCTTGTTCACGGAGTGACCTAGTCTCGCGAGAACATGAGACTAGGTCGAGACTTGTGAAGATCGTCCTGCCTCCCCCGCCTCCTTGCGGAGTAGGGGTAAGTAGGACTTGGGCAGCTCCCAACCTCCCAAGTCTCGGCCTAGTCTCGTGTTCTCGCGAGACTAGGTCACTCCGTGAACAAGACGTACAGAAGACATCGAAAATTTGGAGGTGCGTATGTCGCTACCTTTCTTTTTTAGTCACTGTTTGAAGAATGTTCTTTTAACTGTTATTACACGTGACTGATGAATTTCTTCAACGGTCACAGTAGAGATTGCGATTCAGGACAATCGGCGATAGGACAGATTGCGATTGGAGTTTGTCCTAGGACAGACTGGATTCGTAAACTGTACTAGTAAAATTGCTGATTGTCCTAGGACAGATCCTGATCACAGTCTGTCCAAGGAGTTAATCTCTGATTACGATCTGTCCTAGGACAATTGTCGATTGTCCTGAATCACAATCTCTACAGTGATATAATACCTTACATTTCCTTCCTCAAGGCCTTGCTTCTCAGACAGTTTAAAATAAAAATTTAGCAGGCAGTCAAGATAAGAATTATTACATTTCATATTTGAATCAAGCATTTTGTCTAGTAGTTCTAACCTCTTATTGTGATAGAACAAACTCATGATTCCCTGCCTCCTGTCACAGGGGATTGTGGAGCGTTTATATATCCTATGTAAATAAAACACTTTAGTCTAGAAGTTGTAACAACAACTTCTGCCTACCTACTGCCTACATTTAGTACATGCTCATGCCAGAAACTGGCCCCTTGCTTTCCAGGAGGATCCTCCAAGCAGTCCTGTCCCTTGCCCTAGCTTCAGCTTCCCGACTGTTTAAGCCCATGTCCTTCGCAATTTGGTCTTTCCATCTCTTCGGTGGTCTTCCCCGGGGTCTGGGGTTAGCGAACTCCTGGCTGTAGGCTTTGTAGACTAGTGTTTGTGGGGGTCATCTTATGACGTGTCCAAACCACCTTAGCCTTCTCGTCTGTACCATTTCCACAATGGTCTTAACAACTTAACACCTCATATTGTGATGAAAAACTAACAATTCCCTGACTTCTGTTACAGGAGATTGTGGAACGTTGTCTCTACCCACTCATCAACGAAGGCTTCCACATCCTGGAGGAGGGCATCACTGCTCGATCGATGGACATCGATGTCACCTATCTGTTTGGCTATGGATGGCCGAGGCATACAGGTAAATATTTGTTCAAATAATGCTTTGAAATTTCTTTTAGCACACCCCTGAGCAATGTGTGTAGGGTGTTTTCTTGTGAATTCATGCTGTGTCTGCCAACATGTTGGTGTCACTATTTGCATTTCATAAATCATAACTAAAGCTTTCTCGGACTATGAAAAAAGTTCTGAACCTCTCAAATAACGTCTATCAAACTCAAAACCTTGCCTATGAAACACGAAACATGCTGTGTACGTTTACCTACGATCCAGTGAAATGCAACTATTGACACCAATGTGGTGGTTGGTTACTGACACTTTATTGATGTGGAAAGCCAATAGAAATGCACTATTCTTCTTAGGAATAAATTTAATCTACTTCTGCAAATAAAAGTATAACTATTGTTCTCTGTGCCTGTACTTTAGGAGGACCGATGTACTATGCGGAAAGGGTCGTTGGTCTTGAAAAGATCCTGCGCAGTCTGGAGTCGTACCAGGCGCAGTACCCCGACCACCACTACCTGCAGCCCAGCCCGCTGCTGCGGAACATGGTCGCCAAGGGAACCAGTCTAGCAGCTCTGGGGACGGACAGCAAACTCTGAGCTGCCAACATACATGTAGGACATGTACTGTAAATGCAGAAATGTTCGTGGGGATTTGATTTTGCGGTGGGGAGAAATGGAGTGTTCGCGGTGGTTTTAAGTTTGCATTTGAAACAATAATTGCACTACAGTGACACAATGGAACGGCTTTTCACGGTGGTTTTAAGTTTGCAGTAAAGAATTCACCAAGAAAAATTTGATCATAAAACCACTGCAAGCATTTCTTCATTTACAGTACACTTATACAAACATTATCAGTGTAGAGATGTCTCTCTGCAGTGATCTTCTCATCTGAACTTTCCCCTTCGCTATTAAAATTATTGTTGCAGAAATGATACATTTATTTGGCAGATCTGAATCAATCTTATGATATCATTGAGTGCAATTTGTATTTGATTTATCACAAGTGTTCATTCCACAGCAGGAAAATAGCTTGGTCAACGATTCTGCGAGCTCAAAGTAACATTTTTGGATGGGATTATGGCTGGCATCCTCTTGATTTCTATGCGATTCTTAGGCATCAACCAATGTATACAGGTTACAGAGCCTCGTCTGATGTAGCGTTAGATTTTCTGGCACTGACAATGTATAGCATACAATCTACTACAGAAGTGACAATTTCACAGTTTAACTTCAAACTTGTTTATCGTGACAGTGTCACTTGATACAGGTGTATAGCCAACAGCATAGATGCTCAGATGTATAAAAATGTGAGAAAAAAAATGAAAAAATTTCAACAAAGTTATGGCTTTTATAAAATATCTGAAATTGTACATAATAGCAATTATTGTATCAAAATCATAACATATCATTACTTCGAAGAAAAATAAAGGCACTGACTTTACTTGACTTGGCTTGACTTTTAAATATCACTAATATTTAGTGTTATATTTGAATTAAAGTATTACACAAAATGTTGTTTTCTAAATTTTCAAACTACTGATTGTCAGGAAAGTATAAGTTGAACTATAACTGAGAAGAAATATGTTACTGTTAACATGCAGCATGTATGTCTGTACATGAACTGCAATATCTTTGACTTGGCTTTTCAAGTACTCAATTACGATTCTAATGTTGATATAATCTAAATTTAGTACTTCTGTAATCTGAAAAAAATAAAATTATTTTCACAAATATATTGCAATATTTCTTTGGCAAAATAAAAGTAGCAAGAACTGTATACTACACACACATTACTTCATTATGATTGCTATTTGAACTTAATAGTGTGCTTTCAGCTCAAGATGCTAGCTCTGCAAGTCATATTTTTATCACAATGATGATAATACTGTTTCGTTGCTTTACTACATAACAAAGCTACCATTGGTCCACATTATTACTACTCAGTTTCTACAATGTCTAAAGCTAGGATTGCTTATTTCTTTGAAAAAAATGACAACACCATAGCTCATGTCTGAAAGCTAAATTTGCACTAATTGTCCACTTTTAAAAGTACACAAAGGAATGCAATTGTTATTAACTATGGTTCATCCATGTCAATGTGTGTACAAGTAGAAAAGGCACCAAATGTTTTGGTCACATGATAAAACACTATATAGATGCAACATCAATATTAATTTTTTAAGATACTTGAGATTGGCCTAAAGTCTCTGCCAGTACATTACAAAATTTTGTAGAATATTACCAACATGACTTAGAACCATTAAAACGCCTTTAAAAGTTACTGGACAAAACCTTACCATTTGAAATTACCATGATATTGAGCATTTTTAGATTCTCTGCCAGGTCGTTTGGCATGGTGGTCTTTAGACATGTGAACCTAGCACTTAAACCTGTAATTGTTTTAGGGTACAGGTCCGGACCTATATGTGCAATGTTCCTACAAAGTAGTTCCGATACCATTTGTTATATTAAGCTAAACATAGAGTCACTCCCAGCAGGTATTGTATTTGTATTCCGTGGCATGTTTTACCAAGGACATCCTATATGATGTCCTTGGCATTTAGAGCATGGCCTTAGCGACACCAATCAAGGCTCAGAACGGACAGGATGCTGACATATTGTTGGCATAAGATAAGCCTTATTTCTCCTTACATAAAAACCGAGGGCTTGCATGATTCCACCACAAAAAAATAACTCGGCCAGGGCAGCAACAGCTTCAGCTTCTGACAACGCAATCGGCTTTGAAGAGTGACTGTTGACGACCAGGCTAACACAAGATGAAATTCGCAGTGGCTTTTCTGGCATTTTTTGTCTTTATGCTCTGTGTGCAGGTTTGTTTTGTCGCATGTTATTGACATTTGTACGGCACTGACACAGTTGACACGGTAGAATTCGTCAACTTACACTGTTAATCATGTTGATTACTGTTAAGGTTTTACCTTATATTGTTTTAATTTTTTTCCACATCTCGGAAAAAGAAGTCGAACCCAATATAAAGTTAGAATTTAGTGTCAGTAGTTAAACTAGTTGTCGAATACTACAGTATATTGTTCACTGTCTGTCCGTTCTTTTCATGTTAAATGTATTTGCAATTAGCCAACGGGTAAGAGCTTGCAATAAACTTTCAACTGTTAATGCAATATGTTCTTGATATTAATCTATTGGCCAGTTTGGCACAACGTCGTAATTTCCTAGAATGAAACTCATCACCCTGGTCTTTACAGAATGTTTCAATATTTGTTTTGTTTTACTTTTTTGTCTCAGGACAACCAGGCGATGTTCTTGCCGCAAAAGGAGGCAAGCGTCTTTCTCCAAAGGAGACAAGTTAGAGGGCTTCCGGAGGAGTGCAGGGAGGGAGGGGGCTACCTCACGTACGAGGAATTTGAGGAAGTGAGCGAACTTGCGGGTCACGGTGCTGTAACGGCGCCTTGTACCGTCTTGGCTCCAGGCGTCATCACAGGCTGATGATGTCCCGGGCACGGTCAGATCTACTGGAAGGTCTGAGTGGCCGCCAATGTGTCCGAGACACGTACAAAATAAAGAAAACAACTCTGCTCATCGACTTTTTGCTAATGAGATATGATACTAGAGTAGTATTGTTGGTAAATAGTAAGGACAACCTCAAGCCAACCTTACACACTCACGCCACATCTTCAGAAAAGACGCTTGTAGCCGCGTATAGTTCCCGTTTAGAACTTTATTCGAGCCTAGAGTAGTATTGGATAGACGTTTCATTACGGAAATATCTTAGAACCTGCCCAGAGGGTGTGCAATATTTCAAAGGCTCTTTTGCTACATCTTTATTGTTCGCTTGTTTAAAGTTCCGACGTATTTTAAGACCCGACGCAGTTATACGACCCGACGATGTTTAAAGCCCCGACGCCGCTAAAAGGTGGCCGACGGCAATCTGACGACATCGGAAGCTGTCTTAGAACGTCTAGCACAGTAATTTCGTCGGGTTGCAAAATCGCCGTTATAGGCCGCGAACTACATGTGAGCCATGAATTTATGTGCAGTTGCCATCCGCTGAAGTTTGTGCGAACTGAACAGCTTCATTCAAGGAATAATTGCCACTTTGTGTCGCTTGCTTCCATATGCTCCATATTGACATGTACGTGTAACGTTAGGAGTGGCAGTACAGGAATGAGCATTCAATTCAATTCTTTATTAAGATACCAAACTTGCAGACACACAAATGGTAGCCTGGATGGCGTTTATATTTACAAATGATGTTAGGGACCTGTCACGCTTGTGCGTATATTCAAGTGCGCATGAGTTCCGCATTAACATTTTTTGGGTTTAAGTAAATTTTTCGGGGAGGAAGATGTTTTCTACTTTGACCCACCGTTGAGCAGTCTAGCTATAAAACCAAGTAAATTACTTCTTCGGCTGTAAACTTAATCTAAAGGCAAAAACATATCAACACGCAACTCATGCTGGCTTGTACATGTATATGCGCACAAGTGTGACAGGGGCTTTATGGAGTGTTATGCGCAAATCATTGATTGCTACCGGATTCTACAGTCTGATCGACTGGTGAATGAGAGAGTAGTCTTTTTGTTCTTGCTGGGGGGATGGAGATGGTGTACTTCTTTCTAAAGCCCCTGTCACACTTGTGCGTATATACAAGCCCGCATGAGTTGCGTATCAATATGTTTTTGGTTTAGATTAAGTTTGCAGCCGAAGAAGTAATTTATTTGGTTTGACAACTATACTGCTCAACGGTGGGTCAAAGTAGAAAACATCTTCCTCCCCGAAAAATTTACTTAAACCCAAAATATGTTAATGCGGAACTCATGCGCACTTGAAAATACGCACAATTAAGCGTGACAGGGCCCTAAGTGAACGTCCAGTAGCTGTAGATCTGGAGAGGGGCGAGGTCGTGTTGGGGGTGGTCATGTTGAAGCATGTGTGCGGCCACAGCTGTGTGGACATTTGTAGATTGCCGTCTCCGAGACCGGACGTCAGAGCAGGTGATTACGTAATCTATTCAGTGTAGTAATCTTTAACAGACTAGAAATAGGAAGGGGGTATAGTGACGTTTTGGTGACTTCCCCATTGTCCAACATTTTAGATTACCGTCTCCATGTCCGGACGTCAGAGCAGGTGATTACGTGTTCAACTTAGTAATCTTTAACAGAAATAGGAAAGGAGTGTGACGTTTTAGTGACTGCCCCGTTATCCAACAAGTAGGCTGGATATTGTGCCCATGGAAAAGGCACTTCGCCCAGGTGTAAAATTGGTACCTGACTTCGGTTGGAGAGGAAAAAAGGCGATGGAAGGTGAGGGATGGGCTCCACCTGACAACACCGTGCTCTAGACACAGTGGATAACAACCCACTGCCCCTACGGCCTCAAAAAGGCTATGGGACTACCTTTGCATTACCTACCTTAAAAAAGTACTCAGACAAATTGAATGTATAATATATGCCAATATCACAGCTTAATTTCACAGTTGATTATCATGGCAGTTCCCTCCATACAGTTTAGCCAGCAGCATACATGTAGATGCTCAGATGTACAAAAGTATGAAAAAATAAAACTTACAATTTCATCAATATTCTGGCAAATTTTGCAAAGTATTTATGGAAGATTGAAAATGTATATTGTATCAAAATTATAACATATCATTGCTTCTAAATATCGCTAATTAGCATTACCTTTGAATAATATCGCACAAAATGTCATCTAAAAACATTCTTGCTGTACTGATTGTCAATAAAGCATAAGGTAACTGAGAAGAAATTTTGTATAGCTGATTGTACATCTGCATATGAATTGCAATGCTTCTTACTTGGCTTTACAAGTATCTTGTACCTACTGATAATATAGTTCTGTTATGCATCAAAAATAATTGTTTTGTTTGGCACAAATATATTGCAATATTCCTTTGGCAAACTGAAAGAAGCAAGAACTGCTATATTACACACACATGACTTCATTATGATTGCAATGGACGTTAGTTTGCTTTCAGCTCAAGATGCTAGCTATATAAGTCACACATTCTTATCACAATTATGATAATACTGTTCACTTTTGCTTTGTTGCTTTACAACATAATAAAGCTATCTTTGGTCCACATCATTACTACTCAGGTTTTTTACAATGTCTAAAGATAGGGTTGTTTTCTCATTTGAAAGATTATCTTGACAACCTGGCTTATTCTTTTGTAAGCTAGATCTGCACAATGATTGTTTTCATTTAAAAGTACACATCAAAAGGCATGTGATTGGCTTAAAGTACAAGACCATTAAAACAACTTGTAAAAACATGGTAAAAAGTTACGGGACAAAACCTGGTTCGATAAACATTTAAAATTACTACCATATGATAATATTGGACAATATTTTGTTGCTTAACATATCTTCCACGATGATGCACATATCTTTAGCACAAGTGGACATTTATGGTAATGAGAAAAAGGTGCTCTGTGATTGGTCCATTCTTGACTAATCAGGAACCCCACATCATTGATACTTTATTCTAAAACAATCCAGAATGAAAACTAATCAGCGATGGTCCATTTTTGACCAATCAGGAACCCCAAGTCATTGATACTTCATTTAAAAAACAATCCACAATGAAAACTAACTACGTACTACATAGATGTACATTGCAGCATGGATATTTGCTTAGACACAGTTATTTTGTAAAACACAAACTTTCAGACTTTTTACTCCATATATATGTCCTCTGTAGGGTGGGTGTAGTCCATGTATTCAGCATAGAACTTTCTGAACGCTCTCCTGTTGAAAAAATAAATGTCTCAAATAAGCTAAGAAATATCTCAAAAATATATTGTATTGTATTGTATCGACTGCCTAAATGGAAATAAAAAACAGGACTTTAAATTTTGATTTCATGATTTCACTGGATAGTGAGTGAGTGAGTAAGTGAGAAATACTAGTTTCTACCTGGTATCTACGGTTTGAAAGGCATAAGAATACTGAAGTTACAAACCTGAGTGCCTTGTATGTTTGTATGACTATGTACAAATGTATGTATGTGAAAAACATAATAGCTTAAGAAGTTAAAGATGGATCTTTATGATATTTGGTATGTGGGTAGGTGTTGGCAAAGCAAAAGACAGGTTTGACTATGGGCCTTATAGCAGCGTTCTATGGTACTGAATCAGAACATCCGTTCTACGCAGTGATTTAATAAAGAGAACACTACAAACCCGAGTGCCTCTGCTACCGGCCGTGTGGACTCCTCCGACACCAGAACATGGCAGGCGAACCTGCGCTCCGCTGGATGTTTAGTGATGAACCCAAAATATCTGTGCAACAGAGGAGAGACATTTCATACATCACTGTGCTTGTGGGGGAACATGGTATGCAAAATACCTCACAAACACTCAAGAGCAATCCACCATGATACATACATCTACAAATACAATCATACTTAATCTACACTGTAATGGACAGTTAACAACTACATAATTCCACCAGGGTACATCATTCCGCCACCCTGAAATGATACGTCCAAACAGATCTCCAACCCAACACCGTCCCCCAGTATAATGCACTCCTGTACATCTTAACTGTGCATACCTGGGGCGTGCTGCAATAGAGATCTCTCAAACCCATTGTTTTTTAAAGTGGTGGATTTATGAAACCCAGCGGATTAATGTTCATGGCGGATACATGTACTGTATTTTAGGTAAAGGGACAAGCAAAGCAAAAGAATAACTAATCCTAGACTAGTCAATGTGCATCTGTATTGGCCAGGAAAATATTTCACACTCACCTGTGACTCTTATTAAAATGTTTAACCCTTCCCAAATTCTCTCATGTCATAATTACTTTTAGTTGAAGTCTTCTAAGTTCTACATCATGATTACCTGTTGTTCTTGGGGTGATAACCACCGAAGGATATATTCTTCAAGGCAAAGAAGTAGTTCTGTCTTTCCTGTAAAAACAAATGATTAATAACCAGCCTCCAATGTTCAATGCTGACAGTTTTCAAGGGAAGATACAACTTACCGGTATTTTGAAATCAAGACTAAAATCAACTTTTAACATCTTTCAATTTCCTGGGAAATGTTATGATTTATCATAGTATTCATGCTCACATTGTTTGCAGGTTTTTTACTGCCACCAAACAGCTTCCCCCACTTCACAGACTCCTTCCTCTGAAACAATCATACAATCATTATGGTTTGAATTGTCTTCCAAACATGCATCAAAGATGAGAGATGTAAAACTATGAACATATTTATGTATATCATGATACATGGATATGCAATAAAACATCCAGTAACGATCACATTGTCAAGCTCTGTGCTTTGAATTGGTAAATAGATGCATAATATAAGGGATTGATTGAGTTCTGTGTACGGCCCTTTTCAAAAAAAGTGTTTATCATCGTACATGCATCTTATCCTGCCAGTACTGCAGCCAGCTCAGGGCTTCTTGGTTATCTTTAAAAAGTGTTTAACATAATGTCTCTGGTTTCAATATGGGACTGATATGACAATGTTCTGACTCACACAACGACAGCAAAACCTTTACCTGCCCATTGGAGTTCTCCACCATCTTGACCCCTTTATCACTGATGTCCACGGCGCACACCTGAGGTGGTTTGGTGTGTAACGTCATCCTGCGGGCCTTCACTACCTGAAGACGCAAACATTACTTCAGACAATGGCATTTTAAACATGAAGAAACACAGAACTTTTAAGATAGTAAGAGATAAATGCAGTAGTAAGAGACTTACAAATTTGAAGGTACAAAAAATGAATGTACATTACATGTACATCTTGTCAATACGAAATACTATTAATGACATTACCTGACACTAACAATGTGTAAGAGGTCTAAAAAGAAAACTTCTTTAACTGATGAATCTATTGGACAAATGCTTGCTGATACAATTTTAACCTCTGACCTTCTCCATAGCCTGACACAGCACATCGTTGCCCTTGTGATACGGTACTTCTACTGAACCCAGGAACTTCAGGGTGTATCTGTCTACATGCACCTTCCCACTGAAACCTGCGAACAAAACAAACATACAATTTATAAAGTATGGCATATAGGCAACATGTATTTCCATCAAAACAGAAACAAAATTAGGTGTACTAAATAAAAAAACAAAAAACATTACGTTCATATAGCTAATAATGGGTTTGTCTTTTTCAACTCTCATGATCAGTACCAATTCTAGTGACCCCTATAGCTGCTGCTAGCTGCAGTGCAAAGTAGAACCAGTCAATATTGCCCTATTAGGGAGGGTGACAGACCATCAAAATATAGGCAAGTAAATCATTGGTTGTGTGCAAAGAAATTTGCTATCCAGTGATTTACAAACACAATGAAACTATTCACAGTAGCAATTGTAGATAACATGGTGTGAAGCTGCCTATTCTGGACTAACGATTTAAGAATATACACATCTCAAAGGATTTCAGTACATGCATCAAGCTGCTTTATCTTAGAACTTTCTTCTCATTTAGAATCAAGGACGTATAACTAACCGATTTCCTCCTGCTCAGCTCCGACCTCGTAGGCGTACGCGCTGGGGAAGACTCCGTACTTCTCGGTGCGGATGTTCCACCCCTCGAACCACAGGTCCTCAGCCTCTCTCTCCACGTACAGCGGGTCAGCAACATTCAGCGCCAACTCATCCTGGTGTCTACATAGGGAAAATTATAATGATTATTAATTTAAAATATAAAAAAAGCAGAAAACTTTGTCGTAATCTCTTTGAGAAATAAGCCTGAGTCAACAAATAAGCTTGAGGCTTTTAATCATAAAGAATTTGCATAAATAAACTTTGTACTGGATATACAGATACAGAAGCTGGTGTGTTACACCAAAGGGCGGTATACCAGCTATACACTAATACAGATATGTAGAAGCTGGTGTGTTAAGCCAAAGGGCAGTTATACCAGCTATACAGATACAGATACAGAAGCTGGTGTGTTAATTAGCCAAAGGGCAGTTATACCAGCTATACAGATACAGATACAGAAGCTGGTGTGTTAATTAGCCAAAGGGCAGTTATACCAGCTATACAGATACAGATACAGAAGCTGGTGTGTTAAGCCAAAGGGCAGTTATACCAGCTTAGACAAATACAGAAGCTGGTGTGTTACACCGAAGGGCAGTTATACCATATATACAGAAGCTAGTGTATCATACGGTGCAGTAAAATATAATATACTGGATATACGAATAGAGAAGCTGGTGTGTTATGCCAAAGGGCAGTAATAAATGGCTATACAGACACAGAAAGGGCATTAAGTATTTGTACCTTGGAATGAAGCGGTAGAGCGCCCTGTGAGTCTGTTCCCGTTTCTTCCCCCTTACGACAATACTGGGTACTGCAGGATCCGGCTCCTCTGAGTCATAAAATGTGCTGTTTCCTTCTGTGTAGGCTGGAACAACAACAGACATAAATTTTCAACAAAAAGGTACTTCAAACTACCATCTCCCATCACACGGTTCAGTTGCATAGACTTAATAGCAAGAGGTAGATAACAAACTGTACAAAATGTAACTTGTAAGTATGTCCATTGATCTTTTTGTCACCTTTAACCTGATGGTACAAAATTTACAACATGCTACATGCAAATTCTACAATTCACAAGTGACATACTGCTGTTGGACAGTCAGTTTTGCTCTGAAAACAATGAATTTATCAATGTCATATTAGCATGCCATAGACAATTCCTTACTCGTCTTCATACCAAATATCTCCCAGCAAGGGAGGAAAAATTACTATACCTGTATCTTGTTCTAGACAAAAGTATGGTTCCTTTTTCAAAGGTGACAATATCTATTACATTAGCCTTGTTGACACACCTCCCACCATCAGGATTGGATCCACCTCCTCCTCTGACTCTTCACCAGGACTGCCCACAGGAGAGGCTGCATCTTCTAGGAACGGGTTCTGTGGCCTCAGGAACGGCTTGGATTCCAGGCTAGTGCTGCTAAAGGCTGTACTGGGGATCTGAGCCTCGTCTAAGAGCCTGCTACCAGTCGTCGAGTCTGTCTCCGTTTCTGACTCTGGCAAACTGCCTACCACCATGGGAGGTACGGCTGGGAAGAAACATTTGACAGTTTCAAATCGTTCAATTAGTTTTCACCTAAAAAAGTAATCATAAAATCTTGTATAGCACTGAAACTTGGTAGACACAAAGGGGAAACCTTGAGCGAGTTGGTAAAGGTGGATTTAGCAACTGTTCTATATTTTGAAGAAAAGTCACTCTGGCCTGACATTAATTAGATACTTAGATATTCAGAAGTTTACTTCGGATTGAGGTATTGACTTAAAACTTGAGGTGTTTAGAGGGGAGAACACTCTGAAGTTTGAACACAGCTAGCAAAAAGTTGTGGTAGATGTCTTACTTGGGCCTCACTGAAAAGTAGTAACTAGACACTGAGTGAGCCACCCTGGTTTAAAAGACAGAAACAAATAAATAAACTTATTTTTTAATTAGTAAATGATGTATCACTTTGCTGAATTCTTACTTGCGGGAGACCGTCTGCGTGTTGTTGGAACTTCTGGCAGCTTCCGTCCCCGTCTGGACCCATGGCTGCTTCTTTTCCTGACAGGGAGCTGACGAAGTTCTTGCACCTTCAAAGTTTACAAGCAGAACAACCAGGCATAAGTAGAAGTGAAATACATACATACTTGTATAAATATATATTTTCACAACAAGGCTTGTATCTTAAATCAACTCAGATGTTTTCAAATAATGGATAAACCACTCTGGTCATACCAAAGAGTTTATAAAATGGAACTGTTTTCTCTGCTTAGTATTTATGACAAAGAGTATGGAAGTTGAACACACTGGCCCTTTGTGGCCCAAGGGCTAAAGAAACAGAAAAAGTGTGTAGGAATGATTATAACTTCTGACTCTGGCTCTTACCATCCAATGTTAAATAGTACAGTATACAATATCTGTTACAAGAATATTCCTCAAACAGTGAAAAAGGTAGCGAAATACGTAAAGGAGGCGGGGGAGGCAGGACGATCTTCACAAGTCTCGGCCTAGTCTTGTGTTCTCGCGAGACTAGGTCACTCCGTGAACAAGACGTACAGAAGACGTCGAAAATTTGGAGGTGCGTATTTCGCTACCTTTTTAAGTCACTGTTTGAGGAATATTCTTGTAACTGTTATTATACGTGACTGATGAACCTCTTCAACGATATACAATATCTGAGTTTCCTTCAGTTTCTATACTGCTAACACCAGTACCTCTTGTCTTGTCTCAGCGAATGCCTTCAGACTGTGTCTCCCGTCCTGCCCCTGTGTGTTGGGGAAGTCCTGGATGTCCAGCTGGATGTGACCTTCGTCTATCTGACTCATCTGGGCTCCAATCTCATCTGTGGTCTTGTCATCTCCTACAGTATTTAAAATTGAAATGTAAAATTAAGTTACGAGCGAGAAGGCCCACCATAGTGGCATCATTACGGACTGGGACCCTTCCTATACTAGGAGCCTCAATGGCGCTAATATGGTCACAGACTTACTTGCTCAAAGATCACAGTATTCAGTAATTCAGTATTCAAATAGTTCATTCTGTTCAAATTGTTGATCATCCCAGTCTTATGAGGGCAAGAAGGTTATAAGAGGGTTAGGTGTGCTTTCGCTTTACTTTCTTCAGGATTAATGGCAGACCGCCAGGTGCCTCTGTCCTGGAGTTTGACACTATGATAGTAAGAATGTTGAGAAAGTGGATGTTTTAAACCTTTGTGGTGCTGATCTGGAATAACATGTGTACAGGTTGAAGTCAGGTTCTTTATCATACCTTTAAATGATATGTTGGAGAAGCTTGTCCTCTGTACCAGCTGACTGGGCATGTCTGACTCCCAGCTGTCCAGACTGGAGAACTCTGCAGCAGATTCATCTAGACTCACTTTACCTGACAATCTATGGGAAAAGTACATTTCAACATGAAGCTTAAGAGGTTGAAACAAACAAAAAAATGAAACAGTTTGTAAGTACCAGGACCTAATATCATGTCCTATAATGGTAAGCACAGGTTATATTGAAGGAAAAATGTTAGAAACAATAGAGAATGTTGAACGAGCAGACAATTATTTACTATTTAGTTTACAGGGGCCGTTGACTCAATGTTTTCTAACATTCCAACGTCTCTAGAAAACACCTAGACCTCTTTAATAAAGGGTCAAGTCCAAACTCTTAAATAGGCTTTACTCTCCAGTCCTTGTATCGTTAAAGCTTAACAATGAGCTAAGCTAATCATTAATCCTGAGTAAACATTTATAAATCACAATCTGGCATATTTTTCTGCTTCTGAAGAAGCTAGTCCCATTGCAAAAATAAAACTTTAAAAGAATGATTTTAAGTGATAAGTGCATATTAAAACTAAAGCTATGATGTTTCGGTCAGTGCCTGGTCGAAAAATAATTTTAATTTATAACTTGTTGCAGCTGACACGTTTAACGGACCAGTTATAAAATATATTTGCAGGTCATAAGTAACAATTGATATGATCGAATTGATCGATTTTTCGAGGGACTTACACAATGATTCCCTTCTTCCCAGCTCTGTCTTTACGCCTGTGTTTTCTTTAAAGTATTTCGAAAACTTTCACAAACTTTCGCTATGCCCAACAAACGTTGAATATTTAGGTGAGGGGGAGGGGTCAAAAAACATTTCCGAAAAAAAAATTAGGCCATGACGACATTCGTCGTTTGGGCAACAATTCGAGCTTGTTTAACTGTATATGCGTGTCTTAAGTTTAAAGAGAGGGCTTACCTGTATAAATTTTTCGTTCTGGAAGGATCCGTAGTTGATTTTACTGGCTGTAATATTTCTCTGGAGAAGTCTGTGTCTCTTCTTCTTTCCTCCATCATTCATTTATTGGAACGAACCACTCGGACTTAGACAATCTGGTAAAAAGTTATTCTAGAACATCAAAATATTCAAACATCATGACTCAAATAACAAATAAACTTCGATAAAGTAACATAAAGAGTGACTTTGAGACGTTTTGCTTGAAAATGTAATGAAAAAAATGTATTTATTATTTATGGGTGGAAACTTTGCTCCCCTATATTTCTGAAGAAAATGGTTGACTCCCAAGAGCTAGAACGCATGCGTGCAGAATCAATGACCCGTCGCCATGGTGATAGGTAAACACTCTACAGCGTAGCGAAGGGGATCTGAAAAGTGGCAGAGTGAGGAGGCAACTTTGGGGGAAACTCGGCTAAAATCGGCCTCTAGTCGCACGATTTCTGCACAATACCAGTTTTGGGAACACTACAGATAAGGTAAGTTGATGTCGGTGGAGTTGGATGCTTTGCTAAGGGCAAAATTATGATAATATTCAGAACGGTTGAATAATACGATGTGTTACAATCGTGTTACGTTGACTTTGGAGGAATGGAAATCTTTACAACTAGTGAATATCAAAAATTTTGACCCGTCAGTCTTTGAACAATCATAGGTTTACTTCGGTCTAAACTGGCTACGTTATTTTGGAAGGTATACATGCATGTATACCACGTATTAGCTATTATTGTGAAAACATTTTATTGGAATGTTTTGACATCATTTTAATTCACTTAGCCACTGAAATATAATTTGGTGTAACACTTGACTGAGTGATTCTAATTTGAAAGCTATGATGCTGATTTGTCATCGTACTAAAAAAGGGAAAGTATTTTTCCGAAAACCGGACGGGTGTCACAACTGACCACATAATGTCTGTAGTGTGAAAACTGTCTCCATTGTAAACTGATCTGAAGTCATCAAATACTTACACCCCCGCCCCCTCCGAGATTTTAGAGTTGTCTATTGATGGTGGAGATGTAACGACTGTTACGTTATATTCCAAACATGCAATTATTTTGGCGCCAAATATTTTTCATTTGGGGACGTTTTAAGGCTATTCACCGTACTGTAAATCTTTATGCTTTAGCGATGGTTTGATTTTTGTGGTTCTGTTGGTGACCTCTAAACCGCCAATACACCACGGATATGCACTTCCAATGTATTACTTCTGTGCTAGAGAAGTTAACTCCAACTTTAAAACACCGCAAAAACCAATTTTTCCCCTGACGCAAAATGAAACCAACTCAAAAGTAAATAAATTTACAGTATTTCAGTCATATTTGGGGAGAGGGGTACACCCATGTCTCATGTTCAACAGTTCGCTGAGTACATTACACAAGTGTTACTAAGAGGCCAGCTTGTCTCAAGCACTTTCAACTGATCAAACCAACCATAAAGGTCAACAGACCTCAGCAAACTCTGAAGCTGTGTACAAAAACTGGTGTGATAAACATCATCACAAAAAGACTGGCAGTCTTTGAAGACTTTAGTTTACAAGAGATTCTGAACAATATTTGTCCAGATCACCACTAGGGGGTTGTTTAAATCTACTTCTGATTACATGCAAACATTTTTTAGTTGTCCAATGGATCTTGTGTTAAAATTGCAAACTAGTGTAAGTGTTATAAGTGGGTGGATTAACTTTAATTTGATGCTTGAAGAATCCTTGGTCAGAACTGAGAACTTTGAACGAGTACTTATACTGATTGTGGTGGAAAGTGTGCAACCATACCTACATTCATCCATGCATTATTTGTTTCTTTTCATATAATGTATTCATAATGGGGGCTATGGTGCCCATGTATAAATGTAATGTGTCAATGAAGGTTAGACATCCAGGTAAAACATTGCATAATAAAAAATGAACCAAGCAACTTGATAAATTCTCAAAAGAGTCAGATGTTTCAGATAGCGTCCGCTATCTTTCATGAGAATATAACTGAACATTTTCATTCACTGATGAAAGATTTCTAAAGTGTCTAACTTGTTAGAGAATTTTTCCAGTAACTTTTGTTGTTTGATTTAATTTGTGTGTATACGATGTGTAATTTTTAATATCAGACATTGGTGTATTGATAATAATTTGTTGTCTTCTCCTTCCAGTGAATTCTGCCACCATGAGTGCCACCAGAGGTAAGAGGGTCCGCTGTTTCGTCCGCACCCGTCCAACGCCGTACTTCGCCAAAGAGCTCATCAAATTCCATGACGACAAGAAAACGGTAACAGCACGGATCCCAAAGGACGACCGCCGCGGCGTGGTCAATAACCAGCAGCTGGAATGGCAGTTCAAGATGGATGGGATCTTGCACAACTCCAGCCAGGACCAGGTTCGTTGTTTATCTTATTGTTTACTCACCAGGGCTCGAAACAGTGGGTGCTTGTGCACCTGTGTGCACCAAAAACTGGAGCTGTGCAACTAAATTTTCACTGTAGGTGCACTGGTTTTGTATACGCTATAGGGTAAAGGTGCTATTGTATAACCTAGTATACACAATATTCTTGAAATGTAAGTATCAGAAAAGTATTATAACTTTGATGTACTTTATTTGATGTATTACAAATGTTGAAGTTAACATGTAGGATGTAGTTATCGAATTACAGATTGGATTTTGCTGACATTCACCTTAATTTTGTGTGGTGCACCCAAAATCCTTTCTGTGCACCTAATTTTTTTGCTTGGGTGCACCTATTTCCAAAAATGAATTTCGAGCCCTGCTCACATATATAAAGACATTGCAGGGCTTGAAATTCATTATTGGGAATAGGTGCACTAGTGCACCTAACCTGAAAATTTAGGTGTGTGGAAAGACTTTTGGGTCCACAACATAAAATAAATAGAATGGCAGCAAAACATAATGCCCAACCCTGCCTCCCCTCAAGAACTTTAGCTATAGCTCATATCAAAATGTGCCTCCCCCAAACCTAAGAAAATGAGAATGCTAGCATGGGAGTTATGAGGTATACATAAGATAAAATTGACATGAAAGAAAGAAGTCAAATTTATATCCTAAAGTTTCTATTTCTATCTTTACAGGTGTTTGATGAGGTCGCTAGTGACATGGTGACATCCACCCTGGACGGTTACAACGGCACGCTCATGTGCTACGGCCAAACGGGAGCCGGGAAAACATTTAGCATCACCGGGGCAACGGAAGGGTTCTACCAGAGGGGTATCATTCCTCGCGCCATCGCACAAACCTTCCGTGAGGTTGACGAGAGAGTGGAGCAAGCCATCACTGTACGGATCTCCTACCTGGAAATCTACAATGAGGCTATGTTCGACCTCCTATCGACCCTCCCTGAAACCGCTGCTGACACGAGCCCCATGGCTATCGTAGAGGATGAGAATGGAGTCAGCGTCAAGGGGCTGTCGCTTCACGTCGCACACAACGAAGAGGAGGCACTCAATCTGCTGTTCGAAGGCGAAACTAACCGAGCGATCGCTATGCATTCCCTGAACAAGAACTCTTCACGATCCCACTGTATCTTCACCATCCATGTGGAGTCCAGGTCGCGCACACAGTCCAAGGCCGCGTACACCGTGTCCAAGCTCAACTTCGTGGATCTGGCCGGGTCCGAGCGTCTCAAGAAGACAGGATCGTCCGGAAACGTGCAGCGGGAAGCGATGTACATCAACAAGTCACTGACCTTCCTGGAGCAGGCGATCATCGCCCTTGCGGACAAGAACCGAGAACATGTCCCATACCGCCAGTCCAAGCTCACGCATGCCTTGAAGGATTCGATTGGCGGGAACTGTAAGACAATCCTCATAGCAAACATCTGGGGCGAAGCCACGCAGATCGAGGAAACGATCTCCACCCTGCGGTTCGCCTCGCGTATGATGTGCATTTCCAACGAACCCAGCATCAACACCCGATACGACCCCGTCCTCATGGTCAAACAACTGGAGCACGAGATTCGCCACCTAAAACAAGAACTCGCGATGCACGATACGCTGTCCAACAGAGCCAAGGTGTCGTACGACCCCCTCGCCGAATCTCAGCTTATCGAGTTGCAGAGACAGGTGCATCTCTACCTGAATGACAATCTGGACGAGATCGAAATCGTCAACATCAGGCAGGTGAAGGAAGTCTTCGCCATGTTCAAGGGTGCAGTGAAGAACATGGAGGGTGCCATGGAGGCCAAGTTGAGAGAGAAATACACGCTGTTAGAGAAGGGGGAGGGAGTCGGTGTCGGTTTACAAGAAGGAGTTGGGGGTGATGGAAAAGGGGGACAAGTTGGGGAGCTGGATGGCCAAGGGTTTGGCGTTGGTGTCGCACCCCCCTCGTCGAAAATGGCTAATGCACCCATCATTGCAGCAAAGAAGCCGAAAGCTAAGAAAGGCAAGGAGAGAGCCAGCCCAACGGGGCCCAAGGGTGTGGCGAGCCCCACTCCGAGCACACGGGAGACACCACAGGAGGACATAAGTACGGGTAAGCTGCCTACAGGGGAGACCGTGTCTGTTAACGCTACCCCTGCCACACCCCACGCCCCGGCTACACGCCCCACCACTCCCCCGCCGCGCACGGAGGCATTCGAGGAGTTCAAGAAGGAAAAGGGGAGCGAGATTTACCGCATCCTCTCGGAGAACAAGGAGATCCTGGTCAACAAGAAGACGCTGTGCAAGAAACTGGCGCAGTCGGTCAACGAGACCAAGCAGGAGATCGACAAGACGCGAATGATCATCGAGCGGAAGCGAAACGAGCGTCTCGAACAAGGCGAGTTCGTGGATGAAGAAGGGGAGACGATCATCGATGAGGATGAGTACGAACTGCTGATGAAGCTGAAGGACCTGAAGGCCGGCTATCGCCGCGACTACGATGAGCTACGAGCTGTCAAACAGGAGGTCCAGTACTGCCAGCGATTGGTCGAGCAGTGCCGGCAAAGGCTCATCCAGGAGTTCGATGCCTGGTACTCTGAGAGTTTCCTTGCCGTAGATGACCCGATCTCAAGCACGATGGAGGGAATCGGGATACGCGCGGGAACCATGATCAGGAGTCGGGCGCCGCTAGAGGACGAGCAGGAGAAGTTCGAGAGGCTCCAGCAGGACTTGCTTGACCCCGATGCTGCGCCATTCTACAACGCCAAAGTCCGCACGGAATGGCGGCAGACGACAAACGCAGCACAGCGGCAGCCTGCCTCTTTCCGAAAACCATGAACAATCTACTTTTAGGCTTTACATACATATACTAAAACCTAGAATTCTAAGTTCTACAGCCTACTGCATACTCCAATGTAAAATTACCACAGGTTTTATAACAGGTAGAATGCAAAGTTCAAAGAATCTTGCTTGCGGACAGTTTTTTGTGATTGTAGAGGTGTCAAATAGTATCAAAGCCACACATGTATATTGTATTCACCTTATTGTACATAAAGTAACATTTATTGTAATCCTGTATACTTCCGTCCAGAATTGTATATTCTTTTAGTCTGATTCAAAGAATTCCACACTTATGATTTGAAAAAGTATAAGGACGGAAATGCTTCAACTTAGGTCATCTGTTACATATGTAGCTTTCTGAACTGGTTACTTTGAACCAGCAGTGAAATAATGCCACTAGTATTGGAGCATGGATGGTAGCCACACCCTTTGTGTCATCGAGAAAATATTGAAAAATTTAATGTCTATGTTGTATCTTTAAACAAATAATATCTAGTGTTGTGAGACAAGAGAAATAAAATCTATATGCAATATATTTCTTCTCATTTTATCGTTGACAAAGTATCATGTTCAGGGGGTAGCTTAAAAAGTAAAAGTAGTTAGTTATTTGACTGACCTATTACTGTATTAGTAAAGTCAGCATTGCCTCACACACATTCACTCAACCAAAATGTATCCTTAGACAATAGGCAAGCAAAAACAGACACAGATTTGGCCACTGGCAATGTTGACATATTTATTTATGGACTTTCATGACAAGAAGTTTCAGTGCTTTGACAAGCCGACTGTACTCTTCTTAAAACTTACACATTCTCTTCATAAAGTCTGGATATTCCATGTGGTAGTATTGGATACTTGATCTAAAGCAGGAGATTTTGTCTACTGATTTGAACTGTACACACGCAGGTTTAACTGGTTAGGAAGCCTTGGCCATTCGCTTGAGGTCTTCAATGCACTTGGCAATAGCTTCTTTCTCCTGGACAAGGGAAAAACGGAAAAAAAATACATAAGTCATCAGGCTAAATTTCATCAAAGCTCAAGCAAAAGTGTATGTAGAAGAAACGTATTCAGCAATATCTACATGTACTGTGGAATCATTGACTTATTGGCAAAAAACTTTTGGAGATACTGCTATGCTATTAACAAGTTTTGCAAGTTCCAAATGATCTAAAATACACATAAACCAGTGAACCACTACAGTCAAACCTGGCTAGTATAGTGACTATCCCTAGCTACACAAGGACCACTTGGCCAACGTGACCACTTTTTGCGGCTGCCTTACGAACCCCAGTCAACTGTGGACACCTGTCCATATAGACCAGATTTATCAGTCCCCTGAGTGGTCTTCTAGGGCAATTTTGATTTAGTTTCTTGTCTCAAATCATCCGTAACATACATACCACATAGTCTATATTTGACCATTTATTTCTGTGTGTTTATGACGGAAGTTACCTGTTGAGGGGTGATACTCGTGACCACATTGTTGACCACCCAGTCGGCCATGTGTTCTTGGGCCATGCGACGTTGGGTGTTCTCTACATCCAGCTGGTAGTCCTGTACAAAAAACAACAGTGACAACACCTTTATAACTGTCATACACAACTCAAAAATCTATGTATGGGCATACAAAAATAGACAATTATCACAATTTGATAGAAAAAATATGCAAAATTCAAGAACTAGAACTGAAAAATGTTACTCCAAGTACACTAAAGTTAATTTTTGCTATTTGAGAACAGCCTTGTTGATACATACATAATTACGAAGAGGCTTACAAGTTCAAAAAAACTTAAAATACAATTTGTACACATACCAGTCGCCTCTTGACAGCGTTGGAAACTTCGTGTACTCTCTCACGGTAGGCAGTCTCCAGCTGCATGGCTACATTGGCCTGTGAAGAACAACATAGAGATATTTAGTGTCAGACAGCAAAAACAGACACCAAAAATTGATACCATGATCTTCAACACTTCTCATTATGCTTCTGTGTCCAGTCAAATTACTGTGATGTTGGAAGAGCACAACAATGAAGACTTAACGGTCAAATCTGTCTATAGTGACCACTCAATAAATCTAGAGAAACTGGTCACTGAAAATGTCAAAGTAGACAGATGGCCACTGTACTGTCTCACTCACACTCACTCTGTTTGATCGTCTGTTTTTCCCAGTGATGAGGGGGTCAGACTCGAGTATTTGGGGGCTTATATCTTATGTCTGTAGACAAGATTCTTAATGTTTGTGTCAAAACTATCTACGAGACCAATAAAAATGGTCACAATGGCCAAGTGATCCTTACGCAGAGGCTGTACTACTCGTGAAGGGTTTGACGTTATATTTTCTATACATCATTCAATCAAGAAATTATTGCTAACACTGTTGTTACCTTCTTGGCTTCAAACAGGTAGTCGACGCCCTCAGCCCGCCATTGTTCCTTCTTCTCGGTTTCGATGGCGTTTTCACAGTCTCCCATGAACCTGCCCTTCTTGTTATCGATGAAGTCAACTCTTTCCTGTAATATCAGATATATAGACGTTTTTCATCTAGGATGAGGTTGAATAACCTATGACAAAACAAGTTAAAGTAGCAGAAGAAGACTGAAGAGCAAAAAATGCAGAGAAAATAAATGAAATTGAATCAACCTGATCAAGCTTATAATTTTAGTCAAAAAGACCATGATTAAAGTTAAAACCTTTTGGTATATAGGTGGTACCAATCTCCATTTCTATATTAGCCCTTGGGCCACACAGTTGTGCAAGCACGACATACATCAAAGGGGCTAGTCCACTGGTAGCAGTGTGTGTTCAACATTAATCGATCCCATACTCTTCCTCATAAGTGCTGAGTGCTACGTGTATGTACCATTTCTAGAATATTTGGTATGACCCAACCAATGACTGCAAAGTAAGAACTGTAGTAAGCTGGTAATGTCATTTTTTTAATGAAAACAACACATAACCCACCTGGCGAAGTTTGTCTGCATAGGTGGCAACGGTAGGGCCGTAGTTCCGGACACAGTACACCACGAAGCCTACGAAAATTCCTCCAGCAATGAACTCGTTGTTGACGATTATGTATTCCTTGGACATAAGTGTTGCCAAAAGCCCAGTTCCGAACACATAGGGGCCTGCATGGGGTAGGAGAGAAAACCATATGTTAGAACATTTGCCATTGCCGCAAGTAGTAACTCTGAGAAAATACAATCCTAATTATTCATTACGATGACATACGATATCAATTCTATCCAATCACCAATGCATGTTACTAGTATTACACTCAAGAAGTTCCTAGTCTAGACTTTCAAGTTTTTTCCCAACCACTTGTGGTCAAATATAACCATTGTACTTAAGTTTAGAAATGCTGAAATGTTCATTAAACATACTAAGTTCGCAGACTCTAAATGATAGCGTTGGAATTAAAATGGTATTTACTTTATGTAAAACATAGAGTCAACTAGTATTTCTTTAAACCTTGCTAGAGGGGTAACAAGACTTGACATACAAATTTAAGTCAGGAAGACATTTTGATCGTCCAATGTATGTTGGAATTCTGAACAGGAAGAATTTGTGATAAACTGACCACCTTCTGGACGCAAAAATAAAAATCTGGACGCAAGATAATGATGACCACCTTCTCTTCTATTCAAGTTGGAACTTACATATAGGAACATAAAAAAGATTCTTACCAGTGACACCAGTTTTCTTGTAGAAGAATTGGAACCACTCCTCGGGGAAGACGCCCATCCTGACCTTGCCTCCCTCCTCTGGCAGTGGCTCGATGGGGCGGCCATGCTGCCCTGAGCAGTGGAACAGCCGAGACGGCGCCACGACGCACACCCGGGCTCCGTGGTGCTGCTGGGCAACCACCGCCGCTGGGGAGAGGTACAGGTGTTAGATATGAAGTTGAGCTTGAAGTTTATGCAATTATTGAATTAACCACATTATCTGAACTTTCACCATCGTAAAGCTTTTTAAAACTTGCAGACTTAATTTCTCTAAAGGTGGCATTTATACCTTTATACCTTATTTACAGCATTTTAAAATTGCAACTGAAATAATACAGTAGTAAGGCAGAGCATGTGCTCGCGATCTGACGTAAATAAAACCACAAATATTTCATGATTTACCATACTTGCTCTTAAGGTAAGTAACGCTAAAAATAAGTTCCCAGTAGAATGACATCATAAAATCAAAACTGGATGGATGTCAGTTAAGAGATCAGAGAACACGATAATTTGACAATAACCCCTTGCTTCTACAAAATTGTTTATTTGGTCTGTAATTGTTAAATCATTGATACGATGATAATCCTGTCAACAGTGCGAATTTTTCCACTGTTGACAGGATCATCCTGTCAGTAGCCACTTCCATATCTATTTGAACGTGAATTCATACGACCGACCACATTGTTGCACATCCTCATTTCGGCTGTGTCACTGGTAGTTGCTACTGGTTACAGTTGTCAGTGTCAACTTGGGAAGATTCTGCTGACCTACCGGTGCAAAAATTATGCCCCCCTCCCCCTTCATGAAGGTCAACCAGTTTTATCGTCCCACAAATAACTACGCGGTGACAACACGAAGGAGAAAACAACTCTACCTGCAAAAACGTTAGAACGCAAACAGTATGAATTATTTTTGCCTTCAAAAGACATTAATTTACCTGATCTAGCAGCCAACCGGGACAACATCTTTTTCCGACCAAAATCCCGGCTCCGAAAAAAATGGCCGCTGAACCCGTTCCGCGCAACACAGGAAACCCCGACACTGCCGCAAGAGAGTAAAAACTGACGTAAAATATCAACATCTATTTTACCACAAGCCGCAAAACGAGAGATTATTGGTCATACCAAAATGACTTACAGGGAGCAATTGATTTAATTAAAAGATGCTGTATGTTCAGAATATACGTTGAAGTCTTAATATACAGCTGATCGAGAATAAGAAGTAAAATCTGAAGACATATGTCCTTTAGCTACGATGAGGGTAAAACACAGGTGATTTAAAAGAGACAACCCTCTAAGCAAGTGGTTTGATCCACCGGCACACATGGTTCATCCCCAAGAAAACAAAACGTGACATTTGGCTGCATCTGATCTTGAGCATTGTTCAAGTTCATCAAGCTTCTGTTCGCCGACAGTTACTCTACAAGCCGAATCAAGGTTTTATCTCGTCTTTGGTCTCCTGAGAGAGTTAAAATGGCGGACGTACCGGCAGCAATGGACCGGCACTTGGAAGTGCTCCGGAGTCGATCAGGTAAAAAAATTTACACAAAATCAGAGCGTTTGATATACTAGTAATAATTTTAAAACAAAATACTGATGTATAATTCTTGTTTTATGACAATGACAGCTTTTAGATCTTCTCGTTCTATACATTTGTAGAGACCCGTTAGACTATACAGATTTGATCTGTGCATATAACGTATATGTACATACATTCGAGACTAAATGTAACGTTATGTATAAAGTTATACTACTAAATAAATGCAAAAAAAAACATGATTTTTGCAGTTAACGTTAAATACATAAACTGATATCAAGTATAAATTGCTATAATTAATTATGTATTTGACCATGACGAGTTGCCTGTTTTGACTATGACATTGCAAAGTGTTTGTCCCCAATTATGTGTCAAAGAGTTTTCTCAAATATTATGTTGCATTTAATTTTAAACAAGGACTTATACACAAATATATGAATGTCCATTCAATTTTAAGGTACTTGATCATCCCTGGTCAGTGTTGAGGCTATAATTTTTTCTGTCCTGGGCCACAGTCTGAGCCAAACGGCAGGGGAAAATATAAAAATTAAAATGAGCGATGGCATTACTTCCACTGCTTCCAAAAAAGAAGTCAAACCCAAAAAGCGTAGATAATGTATTCCGTAGTAGTTTTTAGAATAGCCATGTGTTCTACTAGTCAACATTGTTTACTCGCACTATCGATCTGTACAGTATACCCTTGCTATGTATTGTTTCATGTAGCAATTAGCCCTCGGGATAGTACTTGCAAATAAATAAATAAAAAAATGTTGTCTCATTTCTTTTCAGACGGGTCGCTGATTATGGGAGCGTCGCGGCTGACGGGCCGGTACTGGACAGGGTCACTGTGGCACTTCCAGGATCCAAGCGTCGCCCCCCACGTGGAACAGTGCACGGCGGGGGTGCAGACAGAGGCTGGAATAGCCGATCTGCAGCTCATCAATGATAACCAACTAATCGTAGCCTCAGATTCGGGTAAGGCCCTGATGATTATGAAAACTTGATACAAAAGTTACTCAAGCAACTGGATGGATATTGAAAGCTGTCAGAAAGGTAGTATCCACTTATTAGTATCCACTATCTTTCCTTAGTCACTGATGAAAGATAGTGGATGCTATCTGAAATGTCTCACAGTTTACAAAGTTGCTTGATTAACTTTTGCAATGTGTTTCTCACAAACTGTGCTGTTACACCAGTCTTGATTCCAGTACCGAAGACTGAATAGTTTCATCAGGTTGGTAGATCGCTGGATAACAAAGTTAGAAGAGACAGCTCTACAGAGGACAACTGATGGACTTGTCGGATCAAAAGAAGCTGCATGGATCATAAAATCTACTCCAGTCAGTGATATGGGGATATCAACTCAGTCATGTTCGGGACCACATTCTTTACACTGCAGCAGCGACACCTAGCTGTAATGTGAAGTATAACAAGTCAGTACAGTGTTCTCACCAGAATTTTTTCACAGCATAGGGGTCAGGTACAGAAGGCCAACTTTACGCGGCGCAAGCTACGAAGAAATTACCGCAGAGTAGGGAGTCTGGCTTGTTCCCCCGGAAAATTTTTGAATTCATAACCCAATGAGACACTATTTCCTGCATTTTGAGGGATAGACTTTGTGAAGTTAAGTTTTTCCTCTGTTACAGCCTCATTCTAAAGCCAAATATGAACTTTTTATAAGATTTATGAAGGGTCACAAGGTTCTTTCCAGAAAGAAACACCCCTATGCTGGTTGAAACACAGCATAGGGGTCCAGACCACAGCATAGGGGGTCCAAATCACAGCATAGGGGGCCCCTATGCTGAAAAGGCCTGGCGAGAACACTGCAGTATTGCCCTAAGGAAAGTGACAGTCAGTTACCAGGTATATATGTATACTGCACTGCATTGTGCGTGATTTAAGAGGACTTTGTTATCCTGTACTGAAGGCTTTTTCCTGTTGCAGGTGCTGTTGAGATGTGGCAGCTGTCTGAGGAAGGGGAGTCGTTCCAGGCGCTGTGGTACAGCTACGGACACGACAGCACGGCGCACACCATCAGTGTGGCGCCCGACTACAACACAGCCGTGTCAGGTGGCGCAGACGCAACGTGAGTGTGTTACCTTGTTTCAAGTTCCCTTTCTGTGTCTATATATCTACCTTGGACAGGACAAAAGTATCTGATACAGTACCAGCTCAGAAAAGAACAAGAAATAATCATGACCTTAAATTTCAAATACGAGAGCTAGCAACCCAGGTTTGTTTTCCCTAGAACTACAATTGTATCATACAGTGGAATTTATTCCCCCAAGTTTGGTAGGGGCATTTTCACTGGATAGCTTTATATTATAAACAACGCTTGCAGTTGGATATGCGAAGGTTAGGTATGACAGGACTGAGATGTTCAGTGTGATATAACCAGCTGCTGCCACGCCGTGTGCCCATGTGTTACGTCAAAGGCCGGTGGTTATAGTAACTTTTACCAGTTACAGATACTGATAGAAAAAGCCACTTAAGTTTTTGTATCTAACTTAAGCCATCAATGTATTTTCTTATATCCACAGTATCAAGATCTGGGACTTGGAGACAAAGTTGGCGATGAAAACACTGAAAGGTAAGCAGAAATCCCTTCCCCTTTTTCAGATAAACATTCACATGTTTAACTGCAATATCTAAAATGTTACAGCTTGATGAAATTTCTTCTGATGCTTACTACATACCTCATGATCATGCTTGATATACAGGTGAGGTTTGCTTAGTGCCTGAGCTACTTTGTTATGTGTAGAAATAGTTGCATCATCATCACCATCATCATTCCCTTAATTATATTCATAATTGCTGCATTGATTGTAAATCCAGCTTTTACATTGGTCATATGTTTGCATATGTTTGACTACTTCATATATTTGAACTTGAATGTAATGATCAGAGGAGGTATGTATCATTAGCTTGCAAATTAAAAAAATGTTCTCCCTTATAGCTCACACTGGTACAGTATGGTGCATCTCCTGTAACCCCCAGGACAAACATGTCTTCCTGTCATGTGCTCAGGTTTGTTTGTTTATTTTATTTGGAATGTACATGTATGTGCTTTGGACAGTGTTACAGATTTTACAAGGAGACAATATGTACAATGTTGTAAATTTCCATCTGTTGGGACTACATCATCAATGAAGTTCATGCTCTGAAAACTCTCATGTTTAAGAATACCCTATGCTGACAGGAACATCCATAATATGCACTTGACTTCTGAACTTTGCAGAATGTATATGTTTGTTTTTATCTAGGATGGTCGAGCGTTGATGTGGGACACAAGAAAGGAAAAGGCTGCCTGTAGTTTGGGTAAGGAATACTCCACTGCTCCAGTATTCTTAAAGGAAGTTTTGTACCGAATTCCACAGCACAAAGTATTGAACTATTATTTTCCTGAGAGTAATGTCATTTTGTGCAATGTATGTTGATAAGGACCACAGGAAGAATAGCTGCAAATACACAATGTAATCTGAAATAAAGTCAAACTCATTGTCCTTATGTGTAGCTTCTTTGTAGTCCTATCACACTATGGTGGTTGTGATCAACAGTTCTTTTATTTAATCTATGTTCTAACACTGTTGATACCTATCAGAAATTGGAACTTGTATCTTAACGAAGAAAGTGTACTAACTTTTATTACATGAAAAGTGTAAGTATGACTAATTCTAATCCACTCTTGTTACAGGTAAGGGCGTTATCGGAGGTGTTCCCACCTGTATCACCTGGAGCGTCAACAGACAGACTGATGTCACAATAGGTAAGTCAAAGAGTGAAAAGCCATTGTTCTTTCAAATATGTATACAGTAAAAACTATCCAATATTAGAAATAAAGGGGACTGATAAAATATGGTCTTTATGGACAGGTGGTCACTATAGACAGGATTCTTAACCACCAAAAGGTGGTCACATTATTGGCCAAGGGGTCCTTATGTAGAGGTGGTCACTTATCTGTAGGTTTGACTGATACTAGACACAACTTCAAATAGTCTCCTTTGATGCACTTATATTTACAATAACAATAAATCTGTAACAATGAAAGGAAATCTAATGATGTGTTCCTTCTCTTGTGTGTTAAGGTTGTGAGACTGGTGAGGTGATGATGCTTGAACTGAGAGACCAGTCCCAGCCGGTCCACAGATGGCGTCCACACACACGGACGGTACACAGGCTGGCTTACTGTCCACAGGAACCAAGGTCAGTACTGGTCACCATACTGTTCACACACACAGTCACACACACACACACACACACAGTCACACACACACACACACACACGGACGGTACACAGGCTGGCTTACTGTCCACAGGAACCAAGGTCAGTACTGGTCACCATACTGTTCACACACACAGTCACACACACACACACACACACAGTCACACACACACACAGTCACACACACACACACACACACGGACGGTACACAGGCTGGCTTACTGTCCACAGGAACCAAGGTCAGTACTGGTCACCATACTGTTCACACACACAGTCACACACACACACACACAGTCACACACACACACAGTCATACACACACACACACACATGTACGGTACACAGGCTGGCTTACTGTCCACAGGAACCGAGGTTAGTTAGTATACGATAGAGATGTGTACTGGTACAAGCCCATTGTGGTGGGGTGTTAGTGAACTAAGGGCACAGGCTAGTTCTGTTTTGTTTGAAACTTTCAATGAACAGTGTCAAGTTGTCCCCACACCTTAATTTGTTTTCATTAGTGCTTAACTATTGCAGGAAAATATTGTTGTTGATCTACATGTAAAATATGTTGATGTTATTTTTTATCAGCTGGCTGGCAACAGTATCTGACGACTGTGATGTGGTGGTGACAAGTCTTCAGTCGGACCCCAACATTGTGTAAGTACCAAATACTCTAACCTTATCCTCCTGTCGGCTGTGGGCCCATGTAAGCTCGAATTTGAGTTTTATTTAGATCCACACAAATACTTGAAGTACCCTACTCAAACAAAATTTCTGCCTGCTATGGGCCCTTCCATGAGACAAAAAGGTAAAATATGCCAAAAATGGGTGATCCATAGGAAATTTTTATGGTGTGTCATCAATGAACATTAGACATCTAGGTTAGGAGGTACACAATACAATAGTTACTCAAGCAACTAGATACATGTAGATTTTGGAAACAGTCAGTTGATTCAGGTACTAGGTAGCATCCATTGAGTCATTGACCATGCATGATTTAGTTTCATGTTAGATGATGATAGCCTGTGTTACCAAGCCTCTCAGTCTCACTGTCTTGCTAATTGGGCCCCTGTTTGACCAATGGAGGGGCTTCTAGTTCTAGAGGCATGTTGTCAGGCATCTTGGACAATAGTGTGTAAATGTTCTTTGTTTCATCTTACAAACCAGATACCAGAGCAGTGACCATCAGGACATGGTGAGAGGAGTGTCCTGGAGCCCAGCCGGACAACAACTCCACTCATGCGGCTGGGACACTAAGGTCAGTTGGGGGTCACATTTTAAAGGAATTGATACTGGGTTCTAGCTTGGCTGGTTTTGTTTACCACATTTTCGCGAAGCTTTAGCTGTATGGGTGTGTATGAATCTTTGTATTTGTATGTATGTATGTTTGGTGTGTCTGTGTGTGTGTGTATGTGTGTGTCTATATGTTTGTGTGTGTGTATGTGCGTGTGCCTGTGTTTGTGTGTATGTATGTATTTGCGTCGCTGTGTTTCTATTTATACATCACTAAATAACCTGTTATACCTAACCTACATTCCATCCTCATAGCATGACTCTTTTCCCACTGTGCCATTCCAGGTTTTCCATCACAAGTTGTCCGGGTTCGACGGTCCCAATCCCACCCAGCAGATGGACTGTAACCTGCTGAACGGGGAAGCAGCCAACAGAAAACCAGAACACTGACACAAACTTCCACTTTTCCTATTGGGAGCTGACTTATAATCTATAGAACACCAGTAAATGCTGATCAGTATGAACCACAAAGGTGCTCAAAAAGGCTGCAAAAAAATCATATATTCACTGAAGGTACATGTATATCCGAAGACCATGGATTGAGGAATTTCATGGCTGTAAAAAAATTTCATGACATTTAGTAGCAGAGATCATGGCCATGGAATTCATCACTTTTAGTGATTAGATTCACGGTCACCTGTGCCCCACGAATAGTTTCATGAGGTTGGTAAGTCACTAGTAAACAAAGTTCTTAACACACAACCAAGTGTTTATACCTAGTTTGATGTTTTGGTGGACGGTCTGTCACCTTCCTCAGGGCAATACTAACATGGATCTACTTCCCACTGCAGATAGGTCCTCAGTTAGTATTGCCCTGACGAGGCTGACAGACGGTCACTGAAATGTCAGCTAGGTATCAACACATAAGTTGTTTACAAAGAAAACTTTGTCACCCGCCAATCTATGGATAGGTTACAGTAAGGTTTGTGTATAAAAGGGATGAAGTTCATAACCAAGGAATTTGAGCCTTCACAGTCTTGCAATTTTCCACTTAAAGTAAGGAATTTCAAAGTCATGGGAGTCATGAATCCATAGTCTTCAGAAACTTATTTTTGCAACTGCAAAAATCATGCATTCCTACCGCAACAATAGTCATGTTACTCAACTGCCATCTTATCCGCATATTATGTAAAACCTTCTCCAATATCCATAGCATCATAGTTCATTACAAACAGCCCAGATATTATTTTAAGTCATTTTGTAATTATAACACTGGACACAAACATTAGAATATTTTGATTCCCGAAATCATTCTTCCTTTACTGACAATGTAGTGTATTCAGATGAGTCTTGGTAAATTACTGAACGTTCATTTTAGAATCTAAAACATCAGTAATTGATCTTGGCATCCTTCTATTCCAAATCAAAAACATTTTGTATGTATACTAAAACCTGTAATAGAAACATAGGTAGAAATAAACTGTGTTTAAGAATGTCAATGTTGTTGCTTGATATATATACAAGCCGTGGGCCCGGCTTGAAAGGATGCCTATGCACATGTTTGTTTCGCATACTGGTAAATTGCCATTAGGTATAACACAACAGTTTTAAACTAGATGGCAACACGTTTTCCTGCAAGTAGATTTTCCGTAACTCTTGTAGCTCGACTAGCTTCTCAGCTAAAGCATTTCTTGCCATTTCTTGCAAGATACAATAGCTGTCACATCATTTCACATTTACCCAGAGACCATGGATTGATAAAATACCCGGAGACCATAGTAGTAGTAGTCCACTGTTTTCTGCTGCTGCAGTAGTTGAAACATCCTACAGTCGCATTCAGTCTTCCTTCAGTCCCTTCCACTTTGTCCGATTCGCTGCAAGCTTCCTTAGCTCCCGTAAGTTTCTTTCTCAAAAACGCTGAGACCATGGATTGATAAAATACCCGGAGACCATAGATCGATAAAATCCAGGGTTATGGTGAAGATTCAGGACCTTTTCACGACCAACTAAGATCGGCGCTGGGTTTAGCGTAGCCTGAAATCCATCCTATTCCAGTTCCCTACTCTGATCGCATCTAAGCAAAATACAACAAAAGGCTTTTTTGCCGAGGTCACACGTACGTTACATTTATAATTATAGTGCCCCTGGTAGCGCAAGTCCTTCATTTTGCCTATCACGGTTCCCTCCTGCAGAGTTAGGTAGTTAAAAGCGGTTTGTTGCAGCCCATGTGTCCAGTTAGGCAGCTGGCTGCCTAGGGAATAACTCTTCGGCTGCGTCGTGACCCTTACCACTAGAAGTGACGAGTTCATCGCGGCTGTGGAATATGTTGAATCCCTATCACACACAGACGACGATGGCCTCCAAACCTTCTCCAGACCATGGTTGGGAGTAACCCACGAGCTAGTTAGGAGTTGGTTGGCTGGCCAGTTGGTTGGCTAGGTTGCCCACTGGTCCTTAAAAGTCGTCTGCATGCGCCAGCCGACTATAAATTTCAAAAATCAAGTCCCATTCTGCTTGGACGCGATCAGAATAGCGAACTGGAGCTAGAATAGGAACGATTCCAGGCTACTCTAAACCCAGCGCCGACCTTGGTTGGTAGTGGCCGGGAGAAGCGTCGTGGAAAGGTCCTGAAAGTGTGACATTTCATGCTAACCCTGACCATGGATTTTATCAATCCACGGTCTCCAGCTGCAGGTACAACCTGTCATTCTATGAAAGTAACAAGTTACCCCACGGCCGTGACCGTTGCTTAAAGTGATGAAGCTCTCAATTCACAATCAAGAGTAGTCGCCATGAAATTCATCGATCCACGCCGATACGCCTAAAATTTGTGCCAAATTTAACTTTCGTGCTGGTAACGTTACATAACCTCCAATCAACTCTATAAGCCGGCATTGACAAGCATATAGAAGAAGGCTTCTCCAGGATCAATGAATGAATCCGTAATGTTCAATTCCATGTGTCCTCTCATGCGCAAGAGCAAACCTACGTCGATATAAATAGAAACCTGATGGAAACATATCTACTTAGTGTTACCAGTCGTGACTCCTCGCCAATTTTTATCCTTGGTTCATTGCTACATCAACGATCTTGTAAAGAAGGCTTGAACCAAAATTCGTATCAAATTGGTTTAGATTGATACACTGCTTATAAGATTTCGCAAATGGGCCAATCTTTATGTTCAGCATCTTCCGGACGCAGAAGTTCAAAAAGAAGTCCTGGCTAGACTACGTATAACTTAAATTCCATTTCCGTGCTCAAGGTGAACGTGACTTTCCCCCGGGTGGACATATTAATGAGTGTCGCCATGTATTCTAATAACACAACAAGGTGTTAACTCCTATATTGGATATTTGGGAACATGGACATTTTTCGGAAGCAAGTCGTTTCTCCTTCATTGAGCTAGAGCAAGGTGAAAACGTCCGTAGTTATTGAATTTGTTACCGATACTCTATTACAATGGATTACATTTGATGCAGTTCGTGTATCTTGAGTTCAATGTCTCTTGAGTTGTGGCCAAATATAGCAGACACGCATATTAAGTTGTTTTTCTACTCATTCCATCCCTCTCCGCAGGAATAAAGCTAGCGAGTCAAGGTTGGAGGAGAGGTGGCCTCCGCAAGACCTTCCTACGGGGCTATTGAGAGCAGAATTCGGCAATATAATAGGCTGCCTAATTGGCCAGGAGAGTTAGTCTGTGGAAAGTGCAATATTTCCCCTTGGACGTCGACGAGCAAATGAAACCCTATGGTGGCCAACTCCACTGGCAAATTATTCTCCCTATAGCCAGCCTAGTTAGTCTGGTAGTGGCATCGTGTGGCACAATCGGTAGGGTGTCTTGACCAGAACCGAGAGGTCCCGGGTTCGAAACCACTGATATGCCCCGATGTTGTGCCCTTGGGAGAGGTCCTTTACACGGAGAGGACGTTAAATGGAGGTCCTGTGTTTGAGGAGAGCCACACCTCGAGCACGTTAAAGAACCCACCACACTTATCGAAAAGAGTAGGGGTCCTTCCCGGTGTGAGTGGTTGTATTGAGGTCACCTGAGTTAGCGCCGAGTGGCAGCCGCTCCAGACCCTTGCGATCTAGCCCCGTAACTCTGTCAGCCCCTGGCTGCGAAGAGAGAGCAGACGGCCCACCCGAAAATGATAAAAAATGACGGCCCACCCGAAAATGATAAAAAAAATGATGATAATAGAGACTAGCGGGAAAGAAATGGCCGCGCTTTCCAATACCATACCTGAGACACAGTGGATGTGGATTTAAAATACAACATTATCTACGCACGTAGGGATTTGTTAAGAAGATCGTGCAAATAAGAGTATAAATGACAATGACAATGAACTTTATTGCATATTCATGCCCAACTTGGGCTAAATGCATTAGATAACTTGAAGTAAAAGAAAAGGAACATTGTGCTATATCCCATCTCAGACATCTCTAATAGGGCAAGCGTTACATGCATCAAGATGGTTAATTTAACTGAACTATGTTAAGTAATACGTAGCCTCCCCCACACTCACGGTTTGAGGGTGTGTTTTCTCACATTAAGTAGTCCCCCCCCCCCCGTATGCCCTTCAATAAGATGACTGTCATTGAGATGTAGGTCGTAATGAAAATCTTAACTGTACTCTAACTTAAGAAAATGGACTCATCGGAATGCAGGTCGTGTCTGCCCTGATTACAACAAGATTGAACTACCAATTAACAAATCAACCACCTGCATTTCGCTATGAGGAATTGCATTCAATGCTTTACGCCTAGCGCGTGTCCCAAACTCCAGGCCAGGCGAATTGTGGTCGGGTAAGTAACAAGAGTGCTTTAACCCATTGTATAACTTGTTATCAAGTTTTGCAGATGTGAATATCTTCGAGTTTGAGTCGTACTTTTCCATGTCAACCCGCGAAACAAGGTTGTAAGAGGCACTAATTAACAACTGCATTTCGTTATGAAGACTTGTATTCAATGCCGTACGCCAAGCTCGTGTCCCAAACTCCAGGCCAATCGCGGACGCGTAAGTAACAAGTGTGTTTTAACCACTTATATAATAAACCCATTATATAACCTGTTTTCGAGTTTTGCAGATATGAATATCTTCGAGTTTGAGTCGTATTTTACCATGTCAACACTCGAAACATGGTTGTAAGAGTCACCAATTCATAAATCTATCACCTGCATTTCGTTATAGGGACTGTATTGAATGTCGTGATATATACAGTAGATGCTTTACGCTAGTGTCACAAACTCCCATCGTCGACGCGTAATTAATCACTCTAACAAGGTTGTAAGAGCCACCAATTAAAACTTCTAACTAATCATTGACCCATAAGTAACAGGTGTATTTTAATCACTTTATATAATGATGAATTCATTATATAACTTGTTTTCAAATTTTGCAGATATGACTATCTTCGCGGTTAGAATCGGTAATTTATCTTGTCAACCCTCGAAACAAGATTGCAAAGGGCAACAATTAACAAATCTATCACCTGTATTTCGTTATAGGGAGTGTATTGAATGTCGTGATAAATAGATGCTTTACGCTAGTGTCCCAAACTCCAGTCGTCGACTCGTAATTAATCCTTCTAACAAGGTTGTAAGAGCGACCAATTAAAACTGCTGCCTAATTAATCAACGACCCATAAGTAACAAATGTATCATCTTCAATATGCTCGAGATGAGTCGTGAATGAGGTTATATGAGCTAATAACCAGCTGCGTCCTGTTGTAATGAATTGTATCAACACTTAACTCCAAGCTCGTGTCCCAAACTCTAGGCCAATGGAGAACACGCATGCAACAAGTGTTTTAGTTACCAGGTTTTTCACAAGTAATGTTGACCTGGCATTCTCGCCCACTTCCGAATTTGACAGAATGCACGTCGTGTTTTACCTTATTTCCTCGCAGAAAGGTTATAGGAGCATCCAATTAACACATCGACCACCTGTGTTTCGTTATAATGAATTGTATCAATATCTAACGCCTAGCGCCTAGCCCGTGTCCCAAACTCTAGGCCAATGGAAAACACGCGTGCAACAAGTAACCATGCTTTTCATATTCGTGTTGACCTGACATTCTCGCCCATTTCCAAATTTGATAGACTACAGGTCGAGTTTTACCTTATTTATTCACTGAAAGAAGCATCCAATTAACACATTGACCACCTGCGTTTCGTTATGATAGATTGTATCAATGATTTGTTGTGCGTCCAGCTTGTGTCATAAACTCTAAGCCAATCGCGGACGTGTGTGTGTAACAAGTATTTCTTAAAGACCTCATATTTTCAAGGTTTTTCAGATATCATTATCAGCTTGTCATTCGTGAATAGTTTCACCAGGTTGGTGAATGACTGAATAGCAAGGTTCTTTTATTCACAACCAAGTATTTACAAAGAGCCGACGTTTCGATGACTGACATTTTCATTAGGGCAATACTGACTGGTTCACAGTGCACTGAAACTAGGTGTTACTGCTAACAATGCAGTACCTGTATATCTATATAGCAATACTTTAAATTTGGAACCGCATCATCTCACAATTGTTGCATAACAAGACGTTACGTTTTGGACAGCATTGTTAGCAGTAACACCTAGTAGCTTCAGTGCACTGTGAACCAGTCAGTATTGCCCTGATGAAGATGACGGGCAGTCATCGAAACGTCGGCTCTTTGTAAAATACTTGGTCGTGAATAAAAGAACCTTGCTATTCATGGCTTGTCATGTTTACTTTATTAAAGGCACCCAGAGCATTTTATGAGGCTTGAAAACTGGAATCATTCTAGTTGCTGTAATCTTTATGAAATTGACATTTAATGCCACTGTTTACCACATTTGCGCGCGGATTTCTTACCAAAAGGGCTCAAAAGCAGTATCAGTCTATTAGGGCTTGGATTTTCTATCAGTTCTAACAACACAACGACGTCATATCTTTGCTCCTTTAATGTCGATATGTAATGGTATAGTGTTATTAAAACTTACTATGTGTAGGACTGACTAGAAATTGGAGTTTTCTTATTCAAGTTTCAAGCCTCACAAAATGCTCTGGATGCCTTTAACTCACTGAAAGGGTCTAAGAACCACCGATTGCCAAATTACCCACCTGCGTTACCTTACATAACGGATGCTGTACGCAAAGGTCGTGTATCAAATTACTGCATAGGCCAATAGCAGACGTAATTCTTTAAGCCAGCATTTTCTTCATAGGTAATGTTTGCGTGGCTTCCGCCCACTTCGGTAACCAGCTCTCAGAACGCCGCTAATAAGAATACCATGATGCTGCGGTGAGTATGGTGTGTAGGTAGTGGGCCAATGTTCACTGCTCGCTATAGAGGACTATGTAGTGTTGGTGTTTTTCTCACAAACTGAGACAGCTTTCTATCCTCATGTTTATCTTGTCCATCACGTCGGCAGAACGTAATGCATGTACGGTAATCAGCCTGCTATTTAAACCTATTATAAGTGCCGAATCTCTCTTGTTCTCTTTGGTCAACGTTGCATCGGCGTAACAGCCGTTGCATAAGATATAAGAGATATTAACCTTGAATACGTGAACACGACCTTAAACGCTTACGTTCTGGCGACGTGCTACCGTGCCCCCCCCCCCCCAAGACCTGGAAGTCAAGGGACTAGGTAGGTAAGTAGTGTTGGTAAGTAGCTTGATATACATCTTTCCCATATGTTTTATCTACTCGTCAACCAAGATGCGTCGTGAACGCCGGCCAGTACGAGATGTAACGAGAGGTAACGATAGTGACCTTAAAGGTAAGGTAACGGTTCCGTAGCCTGATTCTGAGACCGTAGCGGCAGTGGGTTGTTATTAGTCCCTTGTGCCTTGCGCACCGTATTCGAAGACGGAGCCCATCTTTCCTCTTCCATCGCATTTTATCTCATACGTAACCGTTCTTTTGAAATAGGAGGAATTTTAGAAGAGGCCGTATATTGGGCTTTTCTCCAGACTGTGTCGATCCCATTGTTGAATCTGCCTGTGTGCAAGGATGTAATGTAGGGATATGGTCTCGTGTTTTCAGGTGCGCAAAATCATAAGATGCGGAGCGGAGAGAGTTATTGACAAACCGTCCCCTTTCTACCTTACTAGTGTGTTCGAATTACAGTCGCGAGCAGATCTAGTTGTTAAAAGAGATTTCTTTGGATAAAAGTTTCCTTCTAACAGGCCTCCTAATCTATGTACTATAGATATACGTGTATAATATATGTACGTATATATCTTCAGCTGCAATTCGTGCTTTGCGCTTGTGGGGTCGTGTGGCGTAACGGCAGGGTCTTCGGCCCAGAACCCAGCGGTCCCGGGTTCGAATGCCTTGACGCCACCGATGTTGTGCCCTTGAGAAGGCACTTAACACGACTTTCCTCACTTCGCCAAGGTGTAGAAATGGGTTTATTGTTCTCTGTACGTGGTACTGTTGAAATGAAAGAGTTATGACAAAACTTGAGTGTAGTGCCACGTCGTCCTTGTCTGTCAAAAAAACGACGTTAAAAGTCGTACTTTATTTTTCTCAGACCTATTGTTCAAATGATCACTGACTGGCGTATCTACATGGTTGGCTGCTAACATCCAGAAAAGGTAAAGCAGCCATCCTTGAAGGCAACCAAAGCAATATAGGGGCAAAAAAATGGAAAAGCTAAAATCTTTTTGCTAGTGACATTTACTTACACAGTTTAGCATAATTCTGTAATAACTTCATACTTTGAGCATTTCAGCACTGCGCAAAAACGTGCCGTATGATGATCCCCTTAGTTTCGCGAGCCTACAAAAACCGCGGCGACGACTTTCAGTGAGCTCTCACATCACAACGATGACGTATTTTTGCACCATGGACGTCACTATACATTGTGATAGTGTTGTTTGAACTTATCATGTATAGAAATGATAAAATAGATTGAATTTCAAAATCTGATTTGCGGGCCCTAACTAGTATTGCTTGGGTTTCCTTTAACTGAGACGAGGCAAGATGTTTTTACTCATGACTATTGTTGAAATGATCAAAGATTTGCACATGACATTATAGCTACTCGGCCGTCCGTCTATGTCCATAAAAGGTAAAGTAGTCATCCTCAACTGAGACGAGGCATGATATTTTTACTCTGAACTTTTGTTGAAATGATCGCTAATTTGCATATACCAACGCGAGCGTTCGTCTACATCCAAATAAGGTAAAGCAGTCATCCTTAATTGAGATGAGGCATTATGCTTTTTCGAGCAGCCAGCCGTGCAATGAGGCTTCGCTACGGCTCAAGTCTTTAGCCACTGCCAGTCTCGCAATGGTCAGTTGAGGAATAACCTTGCCCCACTATAATTATAGATAAAGATCGTCGTCTGTTTTCAACCTGTGTACAGTTTTGTCTTTCCGCAAAGTCGTGGGGGTGAGCTCTATCCCCGTAGAGCAGCGTTCCTTGGCGAAGCCCCCCTGCGGCATGACCCTCCCCCGCCCCCCGTAGCACCGCAGGCAGCGGCCCGCTAGAGCTCCGGTCAGTCAGTCAGCAGCCGCTGGTCAGAGTTGCTGTTTGAGGGCTCGCTCGCCGCTTCGTCGCACAACCTAACGTGAGTACAGGGGGTATCTTGTCTTCTTCTGAAGCTCCTTTATTATATACACCGTCCAGATGCTTTAGATAACGCTAGTACAGAGGTGCCTTTTCTTCTTCTGACATTATTTGATTGTATAAACCGTCCAGATGCTGTAAATGTCATGAGTACAGAGGTGCCTTTTCTTCTTCTGGAATTCTTTGATTGTATAAACCGTTCAGATGCTTTAAATGACGTGAGTACAGACATATCTTTTCTTCTTCTGAAGTTCTTTGTATAAACCACCCAGATGCTTTAAATGACGTGAGTACAGACGTATCTTGTCTTCTTCTGAAGATGTTTGATTTTAGATACCATCCAGATGATTTACATGGAAGATGTCCATGCAGATGTAAGGATTTGATTTTATCTATTTGTCGGCTGTATAAAGTCAGAACTATTCAACAAGTAGCAAAAGCGCTGGTGATTGAACATTGTACAACAAACAATGTAATCCATTACAAAGCACATACAGATGTGTTTACAAAGCACAAGACTTGGGTACTTTGTATCGGACTCAGATTCCGTGTTTTATCCATGTTTTTGCAACATTACGGTACACCTTTTAAACACTTCGCCTCCTTCTAAAATAGCTATTTCTTGACTAGCTACATTTTTCTTCTTTTTGTCATCCGCAATTGAGGCAAAGTATTACAATTTTTGCTGGCGGAACTGCAATGCGGCTTCGCTACGGCTCGCGTTTTTTTGACCAAGCACACCGGGTCACCCCTACTCTTCTCGATAAGTGTGTTTGGTTCTTTTGCGTCAGTTTCAACGTCTGTAGCTCCCTCATACACGGGGCCGCCGGCTTTACGTGCTTGATACTCTGTTCTCTAACAGTTAAAACAAGCCAGTAGCAAAGCGCGACTTCGCAACCACCTGTTCCATCCGGTTGAATCAAGGTTGCAACCCGGGGAGAGCTAGCCTCTGCCAGGCTCCACTGATCGCTGGGAAAATAGTAGAAATCGGCCAACGTTGGTCGCCTATTGACCTTCCCTGCATAGCGGACTGCCCTTGGCATACTATTCACTCTATTTGGCCGATTTCTACTATTTCTACAGCGATCTGCGGAGCCTGGTAGAGGCTAGGGGAGAGCCCGGAGACCAGATTAGGCATGCGCACACATGTAGCCGGGTGACAATTCTCAACGGACCAGCTTAGGGCTGTTTCACCGGTCCAAGTCCTAATCTCCAAGTAGATCTATCGGTGGCAATGACAGTATCCAACGGGCAAAAGCAAAAATCGAGGTGGCCAATAAAACTGCTTTTGCGCTTTGGATACTGCCATTGTCACTGATAGACCTGCTTGAAGATTACCCAAGTCCTACAAAGCAATGGTCTTTCGCCGACTATCCAGTCGGCCCGAAGAGCGAACTAGTTGACACAAACCCCGTAAAATTCCACGGTGTGCGCCAATCTGTCTGGACGGGCGGACAACACTCCCTGTACCGTAGGGATCCCCGGGAGCTCCCGATGGTCTGCTTACCAGGCTAGGTTATTTTCCAGTTCATCCCTGGTCTATTTTTGCCGCGAAGACCTCTGACTTTTATCGCGCCGCGCCCTCGTCTGCGCCTAATAGGCCCCCTCCCGTGGCGTCCCCCGTCCTGGGTTCATGTCACTCCTCTTAATTCCTCAAATTCCATCCAAATTATTCATCCTTCGGGGAATAGTGATGATTTATAGCATTTATCAAATACATCTAGTACCTGCTGGCACGCGCTGTTAAGTGCTGGCGCGCCAAACGCTTTGGTTCGCGTCAAACAGCAGGAATGAATACTTTGCCCGTCGAGTCTGGGAGCTCCAAATAAAATTATCATTGAATCCCATTCGTGTAGTTCTGGGAAATGACAGCGCTGAGATGGAATTCGACCGGTTTCGACTTTATTCGTCTTTATCACGAATGACAGAGATCAGACCACTCCTCTTTTTATACCTTTTCTGTGCCTCCCTAGTGCAGGGCGCTCTAACTTGAGCTTAAGATATTGACCAATCAGCGTAAAGGTTCTCATTTTGCCCTGGATTAGGCTAGGTTGTCCTGATCTGAAGGTCTAGTTCATTATGCACTAGCTAGGTTAGGTTGCTCCGTATGCCCTCCAGGTCGTTTAGCACTGACCTTAGTTGATATTATTTAATCTCTGAGCAGATGTAAAAAGGCAAAATCGTAACATTTCTCCCGCCCCCGGTCCCAGAAAAAAGAAAGACCTGGTGCTCCGCGGAACCGGTTTCTTGACAAACATGTAGCCTTTACCAGGCTCCGCGAATGGCTGGAAAAATAGTAGAAATAGAGTGAATAGGATACTAAGGAAGTCGGCTACGGAGAGAGGGTCCAATATGTCATCGGCAAACTGTACCCCTATAGCAGACTAACTTCTCTTGTATGTTTTTCTGTGTATTTGGCCAATTTCTACTCTTTCCAGCCGCCTCTGGAGCCTAGTAGATGCTAACAAACACCTGCTTAGAGATTAATTAATATTCGCCAGTAACACACCCGGTGTGCCGTCACTGCGCGGTCTTCATGGCCAGATATACCGAGTCTTTTATTTTCGCTTTTGGACAGACAAGGACGACGTGGCACTGCACTCAAGTTTTCCATAACCTATTCCAACAGTGCCACGTACAGAGAACATTATACCCATTTCTACACCTAGGTGGAGTGAGGAAAATCGTGTAAAGTGCCTTTCCCAAGGGCACGACATCGGTGGCGTCAGGGGATTCGAACCCGGGACCGCTTGGTTCTGGGCCGCACACCCTGCCGTTACGCCACACGACCCCGAGTCTCTAGCCTGGAGTCCAGCCTATTTAGCTTCCGTTCGCTACCCAAGTTCCGCTGCCGGCGGAGCTTGGGTAGCGCAGCGCAGCTAGGGTAGCGGCCGGAAGCAAAATAGGATGGATTCCAGGCTACCGTGTCTCCTCTGTGGTCAGAATTGTGGAGAGGACAGAAGATACTCGGGACGTATAAGATCCAGTAATAGGTTTGGATACCAGGCTACGATTTTAGGGATCGGCTGATGATTTCCGATTCACCGTCCAAATTGACAAGTAAAATTTCCAGGTGACAAACACGCGCAACTCTTTGCGATTCGGCGACCGTCGGACGATGAAAAAAACCCCAGCCATTAGTTGTTGACAGCTAGTGTGACGGCAAGACTTTTGAGAAATAAACAAAAAACTTTTACGTTGCAATGGTTATTAGGGAAATCGTAATGAACATATTACAGTCAATGTCCTTGCTGGAGTTTGCGAAAACATAGTTCTCGGCAAAAATCGTTTTTGACTGCTCTTGATGTCAAGTGTTACAGTGCTCTTGATGTTTCGTCATCGTGCTCCGAGTGGACGTCGTGCTTTTGATACATCGATCTACCTTCTCCTACTCAGAGCATTTCTCGGCGCCTATACAATACACTAGCAGGTTTCAGCTTGGTCAGCTCTCCAACGACCGCTCTACCAGTCTAAAAGTAGGGGCATCAATTGCCAAATGCACATATGTTGAAAGACACTTGTTCAGACATCAAGTGCACTATGTTCAAAATACAAGAGCACGAACTTTTTCAAGAACCATTCTCTAACATAGAGCCTCGCCCCGGAAGCCTGTACAATATATACCTCTGTGAGGCTATGCTAAACCGGGCTGAGGTTTCCTCTTTAGTGATTGTGGTCTCCGACCAGCTGTCAGCCAATCAGAGAATTGGCTTTACCTAAAGAAAACATCTAGGCGATTTTTGATTGGCTGACAGCTATAGAGGCCATACCTACAAAGATGGAAACCTCAGCCCGATTTAGCAGAGCCTTCGGAAGGTATATTAATAGGCTGCGGGCGAGGCTTGGTGTAAGATAATGGTTCTTGATGGACTTCGTGCTCTTGTATTTTGAACATAGTGCACTTGATGTCTGAACAAGTGTCTTTCAGCATGTGTGCATTTGGCACCTAGTGTCCCTTTTAAGCTGGTAGAGCGCTAGCGGTCGTTGGAACGCTGACAAGGTTGAAATCGATGGTAGGCTCTATTCCCGCAGAACAGAAGAACGCACGGGATTTCACCACTAGCGATCGACAAGTGCAAGTGGCGTCCAGAAAGTGTAGCGTGCGCAGTCCAGTGGTTAGCGACACTGCCTCTGGACTAAGAGGTTGGGAGTTTGAATCCCGGTTGTGTCGCTCACCCAACTTTTATCTTACTGGAAAGGGTTGCAGTCCTTAGGACCGTGGCCCACTGTTCATTGTACTTGTCGAAAAGAATTTCCCAGTACAAGGAACCTATCTTTGAAATCTTTAAAATCTTTATTGAGTATACCATCACTTGGCAGACTTGTAAATTATGATGGTATTTACACACTTATGCTCACACATTACACAAGGATTAAGGCAGACGTCCGTCTTCTCTGTCACAACCAGTGGAAGAATAGCTCTTCAGTGAGATAAACTGGCGCTAGATAAGTTCGGAATCCAATCTTTCTTTTTAAATTTGGGAGGCTTACCGGGAAGAAAGCGGCGCAACTCTCATTTTAGGACCTTACAATAAGCAATACAGCCATCTGTCAATGTCCAGAAATTTTCAAATCACTGTCGTCATTCTCTTGCATCGCAAGCGACGCCCTTTTAAACTAGTCTCTACCAGACTAACTACGCCGGCTATAGGGAGAACATTTTTCAGGGAAGTGTGGCCACCAGAGGGTTTCATTTGGAGGCGGGCGAATTATTGACCTTACTGTAGACTGAGTCTACCGCCCAATAATTCCTTTTTTGGCCAAATTCTACGATCCATACGCCCGTAGGAAGGCCTGATGGAGGATATTTTAAACATCCGTAGATGAGGCGGTTACCATTGGAATAAAGCTGAGTTAGCGGCAATCAGAAGTTTGGGTTCAACTTTAGCGATCTCTACCCTACTTAAAGACAGACAGCCACTGGTTCAGATATAGGGACTGAGGTGGTCCACTCAATATCAATACCCATATTCGATCGAAGAAGAAATGTATGTGTAAAGGTAACCGTTATTGTACAGCACTTGCCCTACTTAAACCGCATAAGTTTGCAATAAACTGTCGGCGGAGTAATTGAAGTGATATCATGCTTCCCGGGGGAGTTATTAGGTTATCTGCAGTTTTCCTTTGCAAGGGGTAGAAAATCAATGCGCGCCTGGTTGGTGCAGGTAGAGCTTGGAACTAACCAGGGTAGCACTCAGGCTAGCGCCAGTTATTGAAGTTTTGACATTTCAAAAACTTAAGTGTGCCTCGGAGAGTTCTTATTGCATCGCTGAGGTACTTAAGAAACAGGTCAAATCCTTAAAGATTTCTAGATGGCCCTGTACATAACAAATTTGCTCTCCTTCAGCAGACCAGGATAACTTAAGTGCTCCTTGGAGAGTTGTATTTGCATCGCTGAGGTGTATAAGAAGCAGGTTAGATCCTTTGAGATTTCCGGAGGACCTTGTACATAAAGTATCTGTGCATAATCTGTATCTGTATCTATATAGCCGGTTTAACCGCCCTTCTGCGTAACACGCCAGTAATCCTCCCGCAGAGCAGAACAATCAAACCACTTAAGGTTCAAGAAAGCTTCCTTCCTTTGAAAGTCATACCCCGCATTACTACTCAACTATGGTTGGTGATATACGTAGTTCGTTATATAGCTATTATAGGCATGGATAGACTGGCTTTCTTTCTTCCTTTTCTTTTCTTCTTTCCTTCTTTCTTTCTTTCCTTCTTTTTTCTTGCGTTTTCTTTCCTTATTTCTGTCTTTATCTTTCCTCTATTCTTCATTGCCTTCCTTTTCTCATTGCGTATTTCCTTCTTTCCTTCGATTTGCTAACGACCATGGATAAAAGTTCATCGCTACGGAACGGATTTACCCGCTCGGCGTTTAATGCGCAATGCGCGGGTTCAAGTAAAGGTCCTTTTGTCGTACTAAAGGTCAACACAATTTCTTGCCATTAATTTTGACACTCCGAAAGGTCTTTGTAATCAGTGCGACGGTTCTTCGCTTTAAGAAGACATCTTATAAATCTCCTTGACAGTTATCCGCTTTCAGTAAAGGTCCCTGCCACTCACTTTTACGGTTCTTCGCTGTAAACAAAAGTCCTTGCCTCTCCGCATCAGAGCATGTACAACAATGGCGTATGGAAAGGTAGCGTGCGTAGTCCAGTGGTTGGCGATCTTGCCCCTGGACATAGAAGCCCCGGGTTCGATCCCGACTGTGTCCCTCACTCGACATGCACGCTACCGGAAAGGGTCGCAGTCCTAGGACGGGACGTTAAGCCGTGGCCCACTGTTCATTGTGCTTGTCGAAAAGAGCTAGGGGGATTTCCCCGGTACAATGAACCTGTAAATACTGTACATAGCGTCTGTCCTCTCTGTCACGACCAGTGGAAGATTAGCTCATCTGTTCATTGAGTTCATTTGAGCTAAACTGGTTCGGGATCACTTTCCTTTTCTTTCCGCATCCTTTGCCACGCGTCGACACGTTTCTGCGCGCGTGTGTGATTGTCCACATTAGTGTTCAGCTCGCGCCTGTCCTGATGTTGTCGAAACGGTTTTGATTATTGTACTCCCCGCTGGGACGACATCCATCACGTAGCTGGCGGGACGCCGTATATTGATGTTATAGGAATGAGTAGGAGGAGGAAGATGAAAGAATTATATCTGAAGGCTACGGCCGATGATATATGTGACCGATATGGACGACAAAAGATCTGACAGATCGCTCCACGAATTTTATAGATAGAAAACGTTTTTTAATGTTTGTATGTTTTGTTGTCTTTCAAGTAAAGCATGCGTTAACACCGTGCGTCATATTCCAATCATGATAAAATCAAAGGTCACACAAAGCCAAGTTTGTTCGCCTATTAAAGAGGGCTTCGATGGGATTCGTATATAGAAGCGGTTTTTCTGCCGCGTAAATGATTGTTGGCAACTTGTCCACTGCATTCTATCCAACGTTTATTTCTCTACTCAACCTAAAACCTTGAAATGGATTTGAAGCGTTCAGTGTATAGTGGTTTTGCGTGATATTTTTTACAAATAGTTGACTACTTTCTGCCCAAGATACATTTTTCTCCACCGCTTATTATTGATGTTTGTGACTACGTTTGAGTTATTTTTACCTGATACACATTGCGTTGTAGGGGGAGGGGGGTCGGAACTATGCCATGCATGTGTTTCCCCTAAAGCTCTAATTGGTACTACATGTTCTTCCGTACATTCCTCAGGCTTGTTGTTACATGTGTCGCCACAGCCCACTACATGGGGTTACTGGCCCCTTGAAAGTTCAATGCCTTGTGGGACTAACCTAGCCTCTACCAGGCTCCACAGGTCGCTGGAAACGTAGAAATGGGCCAAATATAGACGGATAACATGCCAGAGGAGTTAGTCCGCTATAGAACTTACAGTGGATGGCATACTGGACCCTCTATCCGTAGCCGACTCCCTTAGTAGACAAATGATCCCCTATGGTGGCCAAACTTCTCTGGCAAATATTCTATCTCCAGCATAGTCTAGTTGGTCTGGTAGAGACTACTAGTATTGTATGACAACCTCTTGAGACAGAGTGGTAGTAGACAGATCTTGAGACGTCACTCTCAAAAATCGATTCCTCTGATAGAGATCTATCCGTTCACTCTTGTGTGGCATCATCATGGTGTAATGGTTGTAGCGTAATGGTTAGTTTTTGGCCTAGAATCAAGAAGTTCTGGGTTTCAACCCCCCGATAGTGTGCCTTTGGGAAAAGTACTTAAAACTGAGCTTCAACTAGCCTAAGGAGAGACCCTCGGATAGAACTTTTTTTAGAAATGGAGTCCCGTGCTTCAGGAAAGCCACACCTCGAGCACGTAAAAGAACCCATCACACGTAAAACAAGTACAAGTTTTAAGAGTCTCGATGCTACAGACCGTTTTGAGTACATACTTAAATGCAACAATCCCCACATAGGTGAATATCTAAAAGACTGCTTTCACATTAGAAAAAATACTGAAACTGATTATTAAATCAATGATTATAACACAATATCGAAAACGTATACTAGCCCTTATTGTATTGTATTAGTAATTATGATGTAAGTCTTATTCTATACTTCCACTTTGTGTTATGGAACCGAATTCTTGCCATACCTTGTATCATGCGCAATTGCCGTGCAATAAAGTTCTTCTTCGTATCGAAAGGAGGAGGGGTCCATACAGCTCAGAAAAGGACAATAAATAGTCATACCTTCAAGTGCCAGACTTTTCAACCTAGGATTGATATGTTCAAAGATTCGTATTTTTCTAGAACAATCGTAGAGTGGAACTCGTTGCCACTACGTACCGTGGAAGCATCCTCATTAGATCCCACCACGCTTGCGCAAAAGAGAGAAGGGTTCCTTCCCGGTGTGAGTGGATCAAACCTTACAGTCCGGTCTTACGTAGCGTGTACCTAATTTACAAAACTGGTGTGTTACGCCTAAAGTCCGTTTACCGGTTGCGAGAACTAGACAGAAAGTAAGTTTGACAGGATACGCGTTTGCTCGCGGACATACGTCAGTTTTTTATCACTAAGCTAGCAGAGGGTCCCTTTAGACTCATTATAAGAGTATGTGGATGGAGCTATTAGAGCTCTGAGTCTTTCCTAATGAGCGCCAAGCTCATATTTAAATCTCGTTCAAGTTCGCTGTCTTATCATTTTGCGGAGAAATATCTATTATGACAAGGCGCATCCGACATTGTAGAGATATGTCACTGTATGTAGAGATTGCGTTCTTCCAGAATTACCGACTCTGTTAGGGCGGTCTCTCATTGGTGAATCCTGAGTTTCAAAGTCAATCCATTTGATCTAAACGACATGAATCGAAGTCGAAATGTTCTTGATTATTGCTTCATATGTTTTTGTGTATATGGTTAGTGGTGGCGCTAATAGACGTGTGTGTGTGTGGGCTTGAGTGCATCACCACTACATCTGTAATTGTCTTTATGATTGAATTATACAGAGTGAGTGGCCGTGTGTCCGTCTCTGACGTTAGCAGTTTTTTTTTTTTTTTACTTTTCTACTTTTGTTTTTGACAGACAAGGACGACGTGGCACTGCACTCAAGTTTTTTATAACTTATATTAACAGTGCCACGTACAGATAACAACATACCCATTTTTATTTCTATACACCTGGGCGAAGTGAGGAAAGTCTTGTAAAGTGCCTTTCCCAAGGGCACAACATAGGTGGCGTCAGGGGGATTCGAACTCGGGACCTCTTGGTTCTGAGTCGAACACCCTGCCGCTACGCCACACGACCCCACGACGTTAGCAGTTGTTTAGTGGTACATCGAAGGGTTTAGTACGCGTACCTAACGGTGTTTTTTAAGCTGTCTGAAAGCCTGCTGCCCAATTTGTCACGGCGCTAGGGAGGATCAGAGTCTGGGTGAGTAAGCTTGTAACAGTTACTTCTCTTGTGTCATTGCTCTTACGTGTCCTAATTTGCCGCGTAGTACTGCAGCTGCACTCTTTACATGCGTAGTTATCATGTAATGAATTTTTTTGCCGACGCTTTTGCCGACAAACAACGTCGTTTATTAGGAGTGATATGAAAGGAATTTGCTTCTTTTATCGTAAAATTGTGTCTAATTTTGTTCTCAGTGACCGTTTAATTCAGTCTAACTAGAAGGCGCCAAACTGCACCAAATCGCAGGCGTTCCAAATCAATTTCAATTTGTCGCCTGAAATTGCGATTTTCGTTTTTAGATTTAGAAAAACTCGCAAAAGGGGTAAAACGGTGAACAGTCTTCTATCACTGCGGAACTATTTTTGATCAATCGCTAATCATAGCACGTTGGTTTTTGATTTAGTGGAAACGCTGCGATTTAAAATAAAGTCATGTTGTATCGGAACTGAGAATGTGACATACCCGTCTTAATGAAACCATTGGGGAAGTTTTCTATCCAAACTCCATCATTTCTAGTGAGGGTCCCTTGTCTACCGAAGCTTTTACCGATAAACAATGCCGTTAGGTAGGCTGGTTATTAATTTGTTCCTCTTCCTAGGCGTTAAACAGTGCCAGACAGCATCCGCTATCTTTCATCATTAACAATGAGAAAGTGAGATACCGCTTTAAGGAAAATTTTCTTTCCCAACTCCATCATTTCCAGCGATAGTCCCTTATATACCGACCGAAGCTTTTACCGATAAACAACTCCGTTAGGTAGGCTGGTCATCAATTTGTTCCTTTTCCTATGCGTTAATAAATACACCTGATATTATTATTATTATTAAACAGTGTCTGATTGTGTCCCTGGCGCCCAGTTAATTTCGGTCTACATCTGCATCCGGTCCGCCATCAATTTTCGGACGCCGTTCTGAAAGCTTTGCGTTCATTAAACAGACCTTTGGGAAACAATGCAGAATAAATCAAGCTGTAGGGTCAGCCGTGTCAGACAGCATCCGCTATCTTTCATCATCGAATGGGATGGAGACTGATTCTAATGAAAGATGGCGGATACTGCCTGAAACACCTGACTATTTAGAAAATATATATCCAGTTGCTTTTTTTGTATTTCATTCTGTCACCGCATCGCAAGCGGTAACGTAACCCAAATGCTTGCCTAGTACTAGTCTCCAAGCAGACCCAACGGTTGCAAAGACCGTATCCAACTGGCAGAAGAAGGTTGTTTTTTTTTGCAATCCGGTTGCCTGACAACTTCTCTGGCTGACTGGAGCTTCTCTGGCTAGCTTTTACGATTTTGGCACCGTGGAGATCTGCTTGGAAATTAATGCTTGCCCATATATGGATGGAATCCTGTAGATCCCGTGGGCCGGAGTTCGGGCATGTTGTAAGGGATTGCATTCGTCATTTCGGATGGTGACGAAAAGCCGGTGGCCCCGTGTATGAGAGTGCTTCGGGCATAAGCCTCAAGCGCCAGAACTTCTGCACGTAAAAGAACCCAACACACTTATCGAGGAAAGTAGGGGTGACCTGGTGTGCTTGGCTGACAATGCGAGCTGTAGCGAAAGCCGCATTGCAGTACCGCCAGCTACTTGAAAACGCATTATGCTTCACCTCAATTGAGAATGACTGCTTAACCTTATCTTCTGCCGTTTCTCTCCAAGCTTTGTCTATCCTAACCATCTTAATTGTACACCGGATACGTACCGCCGGTGCCCGCAGTTTACTTCTCAAGGACCCCTCAAGAGATAGCAACGACCTTATCTGCATTTCTTTGTTGTTGACAGTACAGACATGTTGTCGCCAGGTAAATAGACAGGTAATCCAGGGAATTTCCTGTCCGTAATTACACACTTAGATAGATATCGGTTTGAGTAAGAAGGCTGATTTGTTTTCGTGTCTTAAAGTGCGGGGAAGTCGTGGTTCCCCTAACAATGTATATTTTCAAGGTTAACTTACGGGTTAAATATAGTTCCAAGGACTGTACAAAATCTAGACCACGTAAATTCCCTCACTCCACTCAAAGTGAGAATGAGTACCCAGCTTTAGGAATAATGTCAAGCCGGAGGTCCAGTGTTTGAAGAGAGCCGCACCTTCCGCACGTCAACGAACTCACCACATTCATTTTTTAAAAATCTTTCTTTATTCAGGTTTTGATAAACAAAAACAAAGAGAAGCATGGCAGTTTACGACAAAGCACATGAGCTCGAGGTACATTACCACAAAATCAGAACATAAAATCCGGAAACAGTCGTTTAACAAGTAGTTGGTACTGAAACCCCTATTGCCCATATCAACTATAACTTCTACTCACAACAAACAGTCAAATTTGTATCATTTTTCAAGATAAGCCACTATTTACAGGAAAATATTGAGTTTTCCCCACTTCGCCCTATGTTTATGTAGTTTTCCTTGTCTGTGTGCAATATTCAATTCTAATTTATAAAAGAAGGAAACAAAAGATATGAAGGCTGGTAAATTTAATGAACATTTGCGATTTTTAAGACAAATATCTTGCCAAGCAGAATGATAACATTTGACAGAACTCCCCACATTCATCGATAAGAGTAGAGTATACAGGTGACTCGAAACAAACAAACAAAAAACAAACAAACAACTTTTCAAGCGTCTAACAAAATCCCATTGCATACCTTGCAAATTTACCGTGGCTTTATACTTGAACATTCGTGTTTTATGTTTTCAGTTTGAGTCAACTTTCTGTTTCGGACGTGCAAGTGAAAACTGCGAGCATTTATGCACACCGCTGAGAGTTGTCGGTTATTTTTAAAAGTTTTATTTCTGCACTAGATTGTCGAAGGCACGCGGCCAATTCAAAGTGAAAACTTCGAGCATTTCTGCACACCACTGATAGTTTTCGGTTATTTTTTTAAGTTCTATTTCTGCACCAGATTGTCGAAGTCACGCGGCCAAATTAAAGTGAAAACTGCGAGCATTTCTGCACACCACTGAAAGTTTTAGGTTATTTTTAAAAAGTTCTATTTCTGCACTAGATTGTCGAAGTCACGTGGCCAATTTAAAGTGAAAACTTCGAGCATTTCTGCACACCACTGATAGTTTTCGGTTATTTTTTTTAAGTTCTATTTCTGCACCAGATTGTCGAAGTCACGCGACCAAATCAATAAAGTGAAAACTTTGAGCATTTCTGCACACCATTCAGAGTTGTCGGATGTTTTTTTTTTAAAGTTCCATTTCTGTACCAGATTGTCGGAATCACTTGGCCAATCAAACTCTCATAGCCGACCTTTCGACATCCAAGACGCTAATGATGTCACAGGGTCACCAGTTTCACCCACTCTATTGATTTTAGGGCCAACTTTGGCACCCTAAAAATCCAATTGTTTGATTGGATCAACGGATAACCCTGGCTTTTAATTCCCTAGTGCCGAGCCAACACCAAGAAGCTTTGATTATTCGAAACTTGCACTGTATTCCTCACTCTCTTCTGATTTCATACACTCGACTGGCTTTCTATTCATTTCAACCCTGAAACGTTTTTGATGATTTCTTGGAACTGTAAATTGAGAGGGTGAGTCAGCGAATACCCGACAAAAACAACCGTAGCACGTTCTGACCTTTCGAACTCCGTACCCCACCAAACGCACTTTTGACTCCTTACATCCAGCAGGTTTTCAAATTCTTAATTCCTGGAAGGCTTTTGACTGTTTTCTTAGAAATGCCAATTGTCAAATACAAGTTGTATGTTCGTCTGTATTTTGTGTGTCAGTCGTTAACCAACGAGAGCTGCCTAGGCTGACCCAGTGTAATGAATTGTCTTCATTTTAAAATAAATACCCCAAAAATATTGTTAAACGAATACATGTACCTCTGACTCTGGCCCTTTATTTTCTTTGGGCAATGAGGCAATGTTTTCATTGTTCGAACTCAATTCCTCAACAAAATCGATTTTGATCATGTACATCCGTCAGGTTTATGATGTGCGATAGTAAACTGAATTAAACAGTTCATGACACCTGAGAAGATGTTGAAATGCATATAGATATAGAAATATACATAAGATTAATTTTCCATATCCGACCCGAGGTGACGTGAAGCATAAGTGGCTATGATTGCTCCGTGGGTTGCTGAACTCGTCTTTACTTTCCGTTTTTTTTCTCCCTGAAATGTTTTGATTGTTCCTTAGAAATATCAGTAATCAGGTTGCCTCGACAACTCTGAAACTCGTGGCCTTTAATTTACAATGGCTGATATGAAACTATTTCAACGGAAAATGCCAATAACAGGTTTTGATTGTGCGAATAATTACATACATCAATAAAACTCACATCTTCCAATTTTCCCAATTTTGATTTCTGAAAGGTTTTGATTGTGTTTTAGAAATACAACTTGTCTCACTGGGTGAACTACTTTGTTGCCCTTTAATTTACAATGGCTGATTTTAAACGATGGAAACCGCAATTAAAGGTTTTGATTGTTGGGATAATTACGTAAGTCTTCAAACTCGCCTCCAATCCCTACGGGAGGTTTCACAATTTTGAATTCTGAAAGGTTTTGATTGTGTATTAGAAATACCACTTGTCTCGCTAGGTCAACAAGCTTGCTGTCCTTTAATTTACAATGGCTGATTTCAAACGATGCCACCCGCAATAACAGTTTTTGATTGTTGGAATAATTGCACAAGTCTTCAAACACGTTTCCAACCCCTTCGGGGGTTTCCCTATTTCAAACTCTAAACGGTTTTGATTGTGTCTTAAAGATATCACTTTTCTCACTGGGAGAACTACTTTGGTGCTCTTTAATTTACAACGGCTGGTATTAAACGGTACCACCCACAATAACAGGTTTTGATTGTTGGAATAATTGCACAAGTCTTCAGACACGCCTCCAAACCCTACGGGATGTTTCCCAACTTTAAATTCTGAAAGGTTTTGATTGTGTTTTAGAAATATCACTTGTCTCACTGGGTCAACTAGATTGCTGCCCTTTAATTTACAATTGCTGATTTTAAACGATGGAAACCGCAATTAAAGGTTTTGATTGTTGGGATAATTACGTAAGTCTTCAAACTCGCCTCCAATCCCTACGGGAGGTTTCACAATTTTGAATTCTGAAAGGTTTTGATTGTGTCTTAGAAATACCACTTGTCTCGCTAGGTCAACAAGCTTGCTGTCCTTTAATTTACAATGGCTGATTTCAAACGATGGAAATCGCAATTAAAGGTTTTGATTGGTGGGATAATTACGTAAGTCTTCAAACACGATTCCAATCCCTGCGGCAGGTTTCCCTATTCTAAATTCTGAAAGGTTTTGATTATGTCTTAAAGTATCATTTGTCTCTTTCGGTCAGCTAATCCATTGGCCCTTATTACTTTTCTCCGGTGGATTTAAGCTGACATAAATGAATCTGTGGTCGTTTATTTTCTCGATTTCTTAATCCAATGATAAAGTTTGAATTGCCCCACGGCTCATCAGCCGTGCTTGGCTTATCGAGTTTTGTCCGGCTTGTCAATATCAGAGACCTTATAGTCACCTGACCGGCCCATTGCTTCCAGAATCTGGTCGTAAGATCAATCATCCATGACCCAGATTTGCGTGTACGTGTTTAACCGCACGGTTAAGCCTCAGTTATCTTAGCAGTTCGTTAGCTAAATGTCTGGTACATTTGGGGTACTACCGCCTGCATATCAATGCTGAAAAAGCGCTGCCGCCGTTAACTAGTATGTAACGTTATGGTTAGACACGATAAGGAGACCCATTTTCGACTTTATCATCGCCCTTTTGCAAAGGGGGATAGTTTGAACCTATTCTAACGTCAACTCTCATACTTTCAGCATGAAATACAAATACAGGAACACACTCAGCCAACGTGATAGGAAACGGTTCTTTTTTTAGACGTTTTTTAGGTTAGGGTTAGTAAAAAAGTTAGTAAAAGGTGGTGCAGTAGTAACCGTTCTCTGAAGTACTAACTGATCGCCAAGTACACTAAGCCCCGTTTATGGTAGTATTTTTGTCGGTTTCGTTTCTACTAGTTTCAACCGTTTTGCATCTCCAAGCGTTACTGTAAGTTCCCTTCCTCAAACTTCCCTATGTAGGTTAGTCATTACTGTATTGGTCCGTAGAGCAATAAATAGGGTAATGACTTAAGACCTGACAGAGAATATTGACAGAGGAAGATGAAGATGACTGAATGGATATGCATAAGATGGTCATCGAACTGTTTAGCCAGGTCCTTCGGCCTTGGCCCGCTTACAGGACTAAGCCTGCCCCTGGGAATTTTGCCGGGCCTAGAGAGCTGGCTGATAACTTTATGCGTTGATGCAGGTTACACATCCAGTTAGAACATTGCGTGATACAGAATAAATCAAGCAACTTGCTGAATTCTCCAAAGACTCAGACGTTGTAGATAGCATCCTCCACCTTTCATCAGTCACTAGTCATTTTCATTTTTAGCTTCTCGATGCTATCTGCAACATTTTCATTTATTAAACTACTAGCAAGTGTTAAAGTTCGCAACACACACTTTCAGGCAGCACAGCTGATTTTCGAGAGTCATCAATTTAATCAAGCAATTGGATGAAGCCCCTAAAGACTCGTTGCAGACAGCATCCACTATCTTTCATCTGTGACTGGCATCAATCTCATTCTCAGTCATGGATGCTATCTGCAACGTTTTAAAATGGGTCCACTAGATGACCCAATCACTGAATTACAAATAAACAATGCTATACATTCTTTAAAGAACAAAAAAGCAAGTGGAGAAGACATGGTCATTAATGAAATGATTAAAGCAGGAAAAACAATCTTATTGGCATCATTAGTTAAATTATTCAATCGGATACTGTCAGCAGGAACCTTCCCAAAAGAATGGTCAAAAAGCTATATCGTCCCCATTTTTAAATCGGGTAGAAAGGACGAGATCAACAACTATCGGGGAATCTCGATATCAAGCTGCCTGGGCAAATTATTTACATCGATATTGAACAAAAGACTATCAGCCTTCCTAGAAGAGAATGGCATCATAAAACCAAACCAAACAGGCTTCCGAAAAAACTACAGAACATCAGACAACATTTTCATACTTAAAACCTTGATTTCGAAATATTGTCAATCGGGCAAACGTTTGTATGCTTGCTTTGTCGATCTGTCCAAAGCTTTTGACTCAATCTGGCATGAAGGCTTACTTTTCAAACTCCTTTCGAAAGGCATATCAGGCAATGTGTTCAATATTATCCAAAGTCTTTACAACCAGTCTGAAGCACGCGTTAAAACAAGTGGGGGCCTAACAGAAAGCTTCCCTGTCCAGATCGGTGTCCGACAAGGATGCGTTTTGAGTCCCACTTTATTTAACCTTTATATCAGCGATCTTGTTAACGATCTAAACATGACAGACAAAGACGCCCCATTATTACACCACTCAAAAGTAACGAGCTTGCTATATGCCGACGACATAGTTTTGCTGTCCGAAAGTCAACAAGGACTGCAAAACGCAATAAACACCCTTGGAAGGTATTGCCAAAAGTGGAAACTTACCGTAAATCTAACTAAAACAAAGATAATTGTATTCAACAAAAAAGGACACAACTTCTCAAAACTTAGCTTTCAGTTATTCTCCAAAAGCATCGATGTAGTTTCTTCTTATTCATACTTAGGTGTTGTCTTCACAGCCGGGTGTAATTTTAACACAGCGATGAAAGCACTTCAAAAGAAGGCTCTACGAGCGCTGTTTAGTATCAAATGTACTCTTGGAGACACAAGGGCTCCAATATCAGTCTACTTTAAGTTATTTGATCAATGTATAGCTCCTATATTATTATATGGAGCAGAAACGTGGTGTAATAGCAAATTGAATGATAACTCTCCGCTTGAACAAACTCACTTGAAATTTTGTAAACATATCCTAGGAGTAAGAAGAAACGCTAGTAATTATGCCAGTAGAGCTGAACTTGGTCGCTTTCCCTTATGGATTGAAGCGTGTTGTAGGATGTATAGTTACTATTATAGATTGGTTCGGAATGTTCCTATTGAAAGTCTTCAGTATGAGGCTTACATTGTACAAAAAGACCTTGTAAGTAGTAAAATACCCTGTTGGTTGTGGAACATGAAGACAGTTTTAGAGGAATCTGGCTATGCCTGCCTTTTTACACACGATTATATCAACAAACCCTTCCACCTTCATGAACTAAGACAAAGATTGAAAGATATATTTATCCAAAAATTCAACTCAGCATTAAAAACAAAGGGACGAGAAGGAAATCAAGGCAACAAGTTAAGGACATACAAAACATTCAAAGAGATATATGACAAAGAACCATACCTAAATATTCCAAATTTCAAAAATCGCAGAGCAATGTGTAAACTTCGTATCAGTGACCATCCATTACATATAAAATCTGGCAGGCATAGCCGTACCCCTCTACACGACAGAATATGTAAATTTTGTAATAACTCTTGTATTGAAGATGAAATGCATTTCTTACTAGACTGTATATTGTATGAAGAAGAACGTCAGTCACTGTTCAAATTAATTCAGCTTGACAAGAGATGTAAAACAATATCAAAGCAAAATACTTTTAGACACTTGATGTCATGCAAAGATGTTAATGTGATGAACGAAGTATGTAATTATGTAGCCATATGTTTTAAAAAGAGAGAAGAAGCCACTAGAACCTAGATATACAGTAGGACATTTAGAATAGTGCTTAGAAGTATATTTAGAAGTTAACGTCATTTTGTTTTATATTCTCTCAATTACCCTATGTATGGCCCCTGTGGCCCCATGTGCATTTATCCCCCCGGGGAACGAACATGCAATAAAGATTATTATATTCATCTACTGGCAAATGTTACAGTACACAACACAAACTCTCCAGGGGAGCACAGCTGATTTTCGAGAGTCATCAATTACTTGGATAATTACTGATGAAGACTGTAACTAAATGGCTAAATATCAATCAGTCATACAATCCTGTTGAACATCATTGAATAGCCTCAGAATACATGAATAAAGACATTGAATACGTTATCTGAAACGTCTGACTCTAAAGAGAATTTATCCCGTTGCTTGATTTATCTATTTTGTAGGACGTGATGAGTTCTTGGATACCTGTCTCGCCCGGTATGCGTTAAATTTCCCTGGAGTTGGTTCTGTTAGCCTCAGAATTTATGAGTACATACATTGAAATACTTAATCCTAAACGTCTGACTCTTTAAGTTAAGGCAATTTATCCAATTGCTTGATTTATTTTGTATGACATGATGTATAGTTGGATACCAATATCGCCTGGTATGCGGTAAAATCCCCTGGAGTTGCTTCAATGATAGATCCATCCGGTAGGGCTAACAATACCGAAGACGCTGCGCTAAGCTTCCCTTGCAGATACAAATGTATTTTCCAACTACGCGAAGCTTTCTGACAGCGCCCTGGCTTCCTAGTGGGACAGACGTCAGAGAATTTGCGAAGCCTCCCTTGCAGATACAAATGTATCTTTCCAACTACGTGTAGCTTTCTGACAGCATCCTGGTTTTATGGTGGGACAGTCGTCAGGGACTTCGCTAAGCTTCCGTAAAAGATACAAATGTATCTTCCCAACTCAGCGAATCTTTCTGACAGCACCCAGGCTTCCTAGTGGGACAGTCGTCAAAACCTGTCAGAAAGCTGCAGCGTAGTTGGAAAAATAAATATACCTCGGGGTTTGCAACGAAGGCCAGAGGAGACTTACATATAGGCCAGGCTTGCGACATGCACTGGTAACCAGGTTGGATATGAAGAATGACGAGACATAAAACTCTAGTTTACCTTTACGGGCGCGGTGGGTTCATCTAAACGATTATGGGACGGTAACCAGGTTGGATATGAGGAATGACATAATGTAAACCTAGGCACAGGGCAAAAGTTACAAAACCGTAAGCTCTGCTGCAGTACCAAGGAATGCCAACAGGAGCCCGAAAATCTACCTTGATTAAGCTTTGTCTTTCCAACACCGAAGCAGATACCAAATTCAATCACAATTCATCCAGAGCTTCTTAAATTATGCTGACAAGTAGATATCCGGAAACACAAATAAACACACAGATAGACACACGGACAGACGCTCCCAAACCAAAACCTCCATTTTCACGACTTTAACCAGGTCATTTCTGCTCTTATCTATCTTTCCAGGCGCGGAGTCCCCACTGACACTGCGATGGACCGCTAAACGATTCTGAGTTGGTGGCCAGTTTGTATATGGAGAATGACACGAAGTAAACCTAAATCTTTCCGTTCTAATCTGTCCCTGCTGGGGTGGTGACCAGGTTAACGTTGTAGATGAAGAATGGCACAAAGTAAACCTAGATATCTCCGTTCTAATCTGTTCGTGCAGGCGCGGTGTCTTCATCTCCCCGGGACCGCTGAACGATTTTGGGTTGGTGACCAGGTTGTATATGAAGAGTGGCACAAAGTAAACCTAGATCTGTCCGTTCTAATCTGCCCCCCAATGCAGGCGCGGTGTCTTCGCTGGGCGGGACCACTAAACGATTCTGGGGTGGTGACCAGGTTAACGTTATATATGAAGAATGGCACAAAGTAAACCTAGATCTGTCCGTTCTATTCTGTTCCCTGTAGGCCCAGTGTTCTCACTGCGCTGGACCACTAAACGATTCTGGGTTGGTGACCAGGTTGTATATGAAGAATGACACAGGGTAAACCTAGATCTGTCCGTTCTAATCTGTCCCCTTACAGGCGCGGTGTCTTCGCTGGGCGGGACCACTTAACAATTCTGGGTTGGTGACCAGGCTGTATATGAAGAATGGTACAAAGTAAACCTAGATATCTCCGTTCTAATCTGTCCTTACATGCGCGGTGTCTTCACTGCGCGGGACCGCTAAACGTGGTTTAGTGGTTGGTGGTTGGTGACCAGGCTGTATATGAAGAATGACACAAAGTAAACCTATTAGTAAGTCTTCCGTTCTAATCTGTCCCCCTGCAGGCGAGGTGTCTTCGCTGGGCGGGACCGCTGAACGATTCTTGGTTGGTGAACAGTTTGTATAGTAGTAAAGTTTATTGCACAACAAATGTAACGGGTACAATGTATGGCAAGTTCGTAGACAGTACAAAATGTCAATACATATATGTCTTTGAAGAATGACACAAAGTAAACCTAGATCTGTCCCTTCTAATCTGTCCCTGTAGGCGCGGTGTCTTCACAGCGCGGGGCCGCTAAACGATGATGGCGGACCCTAACGAGACGATCATTCTTCCCGACAACGCGACGTGGGATTTGGACTCCTTCGTGACGTCTAACGTCACTCAGAGTACGCCAGGTATACCAGGTAAGTCAACCTTAATCTTCAAACACCACAAACGTTTCAATCTTGTTATTTTTCCTTGTTATTCTGTTAACAAGATGTGTTTTCCTGCGTGGCACGGCCGGGAAGGGCCTTGTCATCTACCTAATCGCCAAGAACATTAAGGGCATTTTTACTAGATAGGACTTAATCTTCAAATTCCACAAAGGTTCCGAGGTTCCTATTGCCCTAGTTACTCTGTTAACAATGTTTCTTTTAACTGCGTGGCACGGCCGGGAACGGACTTGTCATCTACGTTATTACCAGGTACAGTGCGGCATCTTCAACAGATAGCTTTAAACAACGCTATGGACGCCAAACAACGCTTCAAATGCCGCAAACGTTTCAAGCTTCTTAATCCTCTTGTTATTCTGTTAACAAGATTTATTTTTCTGTGTTGCACGACCGGGAACGGCCTTGTCGACGTTATTAACAGGTACAGTGCGGCATCGTAAATAGATAGCTTTAAACAACGCTATGGATCTTAATCTTCAAATGACAGAAACGTTCCGAGGTTCTTAATCCTCTTGTTACTCCGTTAACAAGATTTATTTTTCCTGTGTGGGTCTCACTTACACTTTATCATATTCACGGAGGGAAGGCGCGATAGCTAATTTGGAAAAAAAAGCATGAACTGCATCTAGAGACCGTGGATTGGTGAAGTTTCAAAATTCACTTCTTCTTGTGGATTTTGTGACTCTTAGTGGAATTCATGACTTTGAATTGTGAACTTTTTCTCAATTTTATCATAGTGGTGAATTGTACGGCTGTGAAGGAAACTGCGGTCCAACGTCTATGATCGAATGGACTTCATCAGCCGCGGAATTCACCACTAAAAGTGATGATTCAGAATCACACAGCCATGGAATTAATTCATCCACGGTCTCCCGAAAAACAGGAGTCGTAGCGTAAGCATGGAAAGTTATAATGAACATTCACTTTTAAAAACACACAAGTGTAGAGACACTTGCATACACTTAGAGGGGTATTAGATGGCAAGGATGTACCCTGTATGCCCCTTCAAACAGCGGTCCCAGCCCGCCAGTATCCATCCAAGTGTTTAGTACCCTATCTATAGTGTCCACCTGTCCGCAATGTCCATCCTCAAGTCCTTTGAGTGCTTACTATAGAAAGGTTCAGTTGCACGTGTATGTTGTAAAGCCCCTGTCACGCAGCACGAAAATCGATCGGCCGACGGGTCTGCGAGCTCTAAAGGGCAATTTTGGCAGTACTTCTCCCGATCATTGGGCAATGCCATTGCGTGATTGTTAGAGACCGGTCGATGTTCACAAGTCTCCGAGCCTGTCCAGTGTGACTGGGTAGATTTTTAGGTGAAATGTACGCTCGACTCTTTGTTGATTTTCTAAACTTCGGCGACCTTCTTGCGATCTTGCGATACGACCGAAGCTCGTGTACTCGGTGACAGGAAGCTAACGACGTCGTTTTATTGTGTTTTTCCCTTCAGTTCCGCCAGAGGTCGTTGTGAATCCTCTCCAGTTAGATAGATTCAAACAGCGCTTACAGTTAGATATGTAGAGCTTAGGTGTGATCAAGGAATACGATGATGATGATGATGATGATGATGATGACTTGGAGACTAACGACGTCGTCTTATGTTGTTTTTCCTGACAGAGCCGCCAGAGGCCGTTGCGAACCCTCTCTCGTTAGCTTTAAACAGCGCTTACAGTTAGTTAGATGCGCAGTGGTTAGGTGTTATCATTCAAGGAATACAACCAAAGCTCGTCGACTGAGTATCAGGAGGCTAACAACCTCGTCTCATATTATGTTGTTGTTCCTTTCAGAACCGCCAGAGGCCGTTGCAAGCCCGCTCCAGCTGGGTGCGGAGGCATGGGCGGTGCCGCTGGTCTTCTCTATCATCACGCTGGTTGGCGTGACCGGAAACGGGCTGGTCATCTACGTCATCACCAGGTACGGTAGGAGCGTCATCATTAGATAGATAGCTTTAAATTCCTTGTGTGTTTTCAATGTTGCTGTCTTAGTGCACGCGTCAAGATTATAAGTCCCTCGGATAGGACGTTAAATGGATGCCCCGTGTTTGGGGAGAGCCACACCCCGCGCACGTAAAAGAACCCACCACACCTTTCGAAAAAGAGTAGGGGCATGCCCCGGTGTGCGATGGTCCAAACCTTACAGTCTGGTCTGGGTTGACATCTTGAAAAGGTGATAGTTCACCTGTTATGTCAAACCTTCCACAAATGTGGTAAATCAAAATATATAAAGATTATGACAGTTGACGTTAAGTATCGCCTACCTTTCGAGTCAAGGCCAGTGGAAGATCATTGTTTAAAGACAAGTCAATCTTTAAAACTGGGTAAGGTACGGAGACTACTACATGACGTTTCGAGTGACATCCATCACTTTTCTTTAGCGTCACTAGAATGAAAGAGTCAATACTAGCAGATGAGATGCATCTGAAACAAAATGGCTGAACACGATAAAGTCACAAACTCTTAATCGTCGTATTTAAGTGTAACTGACATGTAGATCTTGGATGATTGTTCCTATGATGAGACAACACCATAGGAACTGTTCCTGTTCCTTGGATGCTAAGGCGGGTTCCATGTACCGGAGATTTCTCCCTTCGGTGGAAGAACAGTTTTTTCCAGTAAATGGATCGAAAAACATGTTATTTTTCCACTCCCAGGTACGGCCAAATGAAGACAATGACGAACTACTATCTGCTGAACACTTGGTATAGTAACATTTTTTGCAAGAAATAAACAAAAATTGAGATATTCTATTTCTTGTTGTTTTATTTTATTGGTAGGTACGGACAGATGAAGACAGTGACGAACTTCTACCTCCTGAACTTGGCCGTGGTTGACCTCTCCTTCCTGTTGTGCTGCGTGCCCTTCACCGCCATCATCTTCGCCACCAACGACTGGCTCTTCGGCAAGTTCATGTGCAAGTTCGTCTTCTATTTCATGCAGGTTAGCTAAAAGTTAAAATCCTCCCACACCATTATTGATGTATAGGGCGGTGCCCATCTCCGTTTCATAGCCCTGGGCAACACTGTTGTGCAATCACTGTAGCAGGGGGCTAGTCCACTGGCAGTGAAGTGTGTTTAACTTCCATACTGTTTCAGAGGTATGTACCATTTTTATAAAGTCTTTGGTATGACTCAATGCGCCTCTTGTCCAGAGATGTCCTACCCGGGGCTTGAACCCCAGTCCTTCTGATCCAAGTAATTGGAACCAGATGTGATGAAAGACAAAGGCGCAGGCCACTACACCACAGGGACACCCCATTCCATGCAGGTACGGAAGGCAATATTGCACTCTCCAAAAATACCCCCTTGCAATATGAACCCTTTTAATTGCCCTCTTTCCATCGTTTTTGTAAAAGCTACCTCCATACCTAATTCCAGGTGATTTGGCTTTCATATAATGACCCACAAACCCAATATATATATTTTGGGGGCAAGAATAGCCAAATATTTACAAAATCGCCTTAAAGGAGTGAATCCCACAAATGTGAAAAAGACATGGACATATGCCCAAGACGTCGTCGGTATTCTATGTTGTGGGTATTCATAATCTTCTTCTTAATCTCAATGTTATGATAGCTCCGAAAGCCATCAATCAATCAATCAATAAGTAAATCTCTTGATCAAACTTTATTGCACTATTGCTGTAACGGGTACGTCCGGTGTACTATAAGTTACTTAAACTATTCAACAGTTGATGAACTGTAGCTGATAAATCAACAATTGCTTGACATTATACATCTCTACGGTCACGTTGTCTGTTTCGTCTTGACCCTAGGTGACGTTCACGGCCACGGGGCTGACTCTGGCGGCCCTTAGTCTCGACCGTTACTACGCCATCATCCACCCCATCGGCTCCATGTACTACCGGACCCCCCGGACGGCTTTCCTCATCAACACTGTGGTATGGTTAGGTACGTCATTTATGACCCTAAATCGCTTCGCTCACTCGGTGGTTTATTCAGTGCTTACAGGCCACTCATGCTAGGTACGCCACTTGTAAGGGCAACGATCCTAATGTACCGGCCTGCGATCCGTCCTCCTCGCTCCGTTAACGCTGGCCATCCGACAGCCGTTTTTGGAGAGAAGGTCACTAGTACCAGCCAATCACACTGCCTCTTTACCGTAGACGGCGCCGTGATCGGTTGATGACGGCTGGCAAGCGCTAAGATTCCGAGAAGGACGGGACGCAGGCTATGGGGAGCATATTGGTGTCCAGTTTGGCCAGTGTCATTCCGTTTTGAATGATGAAACAATTTTCTAGATGTGCTGTGCGTTGCTTAGTACTGACCTTGGTGCTGAATCAATGCTCTCATCACACCAAATCCTCTGTTGTGAGAGGTACTGCATTGAAAATTTGCGGTAATGAAAGAAACATCCGATGTTAGTATTGCCTGCCCCTTCTCCACACAGCGTCGTTTGTGCTGGCCTCTCCCGTGGCTGTGGCCTACCAGCAGTGGGAGGGGAACTTTCAAGGACCGCGAACCTACTGCACTGATGTAAGGAACCTTTTGATTGTCTCTACTAACACAATTCCATCAGGGTACATAATTCTGCCACCCTGTGAAATATGTCCAAACAGATCTCCATCCCAACGTTCCCCAGTATATTATAATGCACTCCTGTATATCTGAACTGTGCATACCTGTTGGCTTCTGCACTAGGGATCTCTCAAAAACACTATTTCAAAAGTGGCGGATTTATGTAACCCGGCGGATTAATGTTAATGGAGGTTATATTCTCAAGACCACTGACCTTCCGATTTCTTGCATACAATTTGATAACGGTAATAATGTATAAAAAAAAGCATGTTCTGAAAGCCAAGGTGTGTAATGTTTTTATTTTAATGTTAAAAAAATAAATTCAGTTCGTATGATATTTAGAAAGTGGATTGCTGATTTTCTATCATTTAACTCCGACTTTCAAACCAGACCTTTATACAAATGGTAAACACTGTGTATTGTTTGGTTGTAAATGTAAAATGACTAGAATGTCTTTTGACGAAAATATGGCTATATTATTTTCTTCAGCAATGGTCGAGCCAGTACTGGCGCAAGGCGTACTGGGTAATGATGGTGGTGCTGTGTTTCGTCATCCCGCTGGCGGTGTGCACTTTCACTAGTGCGCATGTCTTCCGCCAGCTGTGGAAGAAAACCAACATCCAGCCCCTCGTGACGTCCAACCAGCATAGGGCACTGATGCGCAAACGCAAGGTGGGTGCGCAGACCGTTTCACGGATCCCATTGCATGATGGGTGACGCAGGGCAATGTGGGTAGCACAGTGGCCAAACCGCGCGTATGGGGTACATGCGTACTCTGCATTGTCTGGTATATGATATCATGACAAATTATAATTTTAGAGTGGAGTGAATTTTACGGTCAGGTACGAGGTTTGTCCAGTTTAGACCGCTTCTTATGTTGTTTGGCCCCTGCACTACCCGTATTGACCAGTTCCTCCCAGCATACATTGCCATCCATCAGAAGGTCTAAGGAAGGTTTCATACACGTATTTCAATAGCTACTACTGTATCAGCAAAACAAATCTGTCGTTCTATCATTTACGAAGGCCCATAATGACAACTTTCGTCGCCTAAAAGTATTTGCGTAGGTGACGAAATGTGTCCTCGTGGGCCTTCGTAGGTAGCCTGAATGCCTTCCTATCCAGTACACCGGAGCTCATTTGCGGGGAAACTATATTGAATGGCGCCCAGTCTACTTTGTAACATTCTCCAAGCAGTACTCCCCCCTCACCTGAATGAATCTGCTGCTTGAAGAATAACTTTGTGAAAATTCCATTCCCCTTTACACTCAACCGCGTATCCCTTTGGTATTCAGGTGTGTCGCATGGTGGTTGCCGTCGTCGTGATCTTCACCATCTGCTGGGCGCCGAACCACATCATCAACCTGTGGGTCCTGCTGGACGACAACTTCCCGGAGACATGGGTCATGTTCGGGGTCAAGGTGAGAGTAGTAGTAGTAGTGGTGGTGTTATTAGTATATAAGTAGTAGGATGAAGTAATGATAGGGATAGTAGTAGTAGTTGCCATTATCTGTACATCAGTAGTAGTAGAAGCAGCGGCAGTAGTAGTTGTTGTTGTTGTAGAAGAAGAAGTAGTATTTACAGTAGTGACGGTTGTGGCGATAGCAGCGTTGGTTGTACTAGTAGTAGTGATGGTAGCAGTAAATGTACTATAGCTAGTGGCGGTATGTAGTACAATCGTAATAGCACATGTGTAGTGGATATAGTAGTAGTAGTAGTAGTAGTAGACATTTCAAGTACATACTACAAACTTTTTTTCAGACATGATTGATGTCGTACATCTTGGGTAAAACATGATAAAGTACTGATTGTGTTCAAGGTTGCGGCGCTGTGCCTCAGCTACGCCAACTCCTCCATCAACCCGATCATCTACGCCTTCCTGGGCGAGAACTTCCGCAAGAGATTCAAGAAGGCGTTCCCCAAGGTGTTCCACTCCAACAGGATCATGCCGCTCGGTAAGGGAGGACGTCACTTGGATACTCTGATAATTTATTCAATTTTAGACCTTTAACTAACATACTCAATTTTGTAAGCAGCTATAGTAACCTTCCGGACATAAAACTAATTTTTGTAATGTTTTTGATGGTTCAATTCACCAGAGTTTTTATTTGGCGTAAGAATAGATCTGAGTTGCGTGGTCTGGTATGGATGGATACAGTAGAAACCGGGTTAGAAGTAGGACTTGTTTAGAATTTCCAGCTGTTCGGCGAACAAGTTGGAAATACCCAATCCCTTTATTTTCAATTTTCATTAACTGAACCCTTGTGCCTTCCTGGTGGAGCAGAATTTTATTCAAATGTAGTCTAGTGCTTTCATGATGATGTAACGGTTAGGGTGTTTGATCCAGAACCAGAGGCCTTGAGTTCGAATCCCCTGACATGTCATCGATGTTGTACTCCTAGGGAAGGCACTTTACCAGACTTTTCTAGACCCTCACTCTTCTCCCGTGTCAAAATGGGTACTTGACTTCGGTTGAGGAGTTAAAAGGCATTGGAATGAGAGAGATGGGCTCTGCCTTCCAATACCATGTCCAAGACACAGTGGATAACAACCCACTGCCCCTGCGGGGTCAAAAAGGCTATGGGACTACCTTTACATTTACCTTTTACTTTCATGATGCCTTGTTTCAGTCCGTCTAATCATGGCCTACTGTTGCCGGAATTCGAAGTGAGTATTGACTGATGTGCCTCAGTAGTGACCAGGCAAGCTCCCAGCCCCTTCAAAAGCAAACCTGCCGGCTAAATAGATAGTTAGATAGCTTTTAGACAACTTTTAACGTGGATTCTAAAAGTAGATATAGCGCTTGTTATGTTAGCAACCCAGACCGTCTTTGCATTAAAAATCACCCATTGCCTTGTATAAGCTACGTAAAAAGATATACAGAATAGCTAAGTCTTGTGCGTTGTAGACGTCTTTTTATGTGCTTTTAAAACACATGTACAGTCAAACCTGGTTGAGCAACCACCTGGCGCAGGCTACCACCTCTAGTCACAAGCCAGTTCAAAATAGCCCCGTCCAATTTTACATTGTTAACCTCACCGTGTCCCGAGCAATCATTTTTCCTCAGTCCCTTGAGTGGTTGCTGAATCCAGGTTTGACTTGTATACTGTATATTGTTCCGTCACCAGAGATGCCCTTTGTAATGGCCTTTGCCCAGTCGGGTAGCCCTGGCTGTACGTGTATGTCTGTAACCCCCCTCTCACTGGACCCGCGGCACGCTGGCGGCGTCGCTGCGTCTTAAACTGGATTTGTGTTACCCTTGACTTTATAATGAAAATATCATTCAAAACGTACAAGTATGACCAAAAAGGCAACACAGCACACAAAGCTTAAAAAGATTCGTTTTTGTCGATGAAATTCGTTGAGTGCTTTGTCAATTCGATCGGCCGCAGCGATGCCGCCGGCGTGCCGCGGGTCTAATGATAGGGGGGTTTATCCTTCGGGCATGAACATGCAAATAAACTTTCATGATATCTACCCGGTACAGCCCTGTCGGCACGCCAGGTGATGCCGGTGGTGCCGGGCGGGCCCCACGGCGCCGGGTTCCGCCCGCCGCCCGAGGCCTGCGCGCTGATGGTGGCAGCCGAGCCGGGCTCATCCAAGGACGACCACGCCGACATTAAGGGGACCAAGTCGGACCGGGTGGAGGTCATCAGCACCATACCTCTGGCTATGGATCGCCATGTTGACACGATGTAAACTGACGTGATAAAAGCGTGATAAATCCAAGTATCCTAAGGGCCCTGTCATACTTGTGCGTATAATCAAGTTTGCATGAGCTCCGCAGTAACATTTTTCGTAAATTTCAGTAAATTTTGCGGGGAGGAAGTTGTTTTCTACTTTGATAAACCGTTGAGCAGTCTAGTTATCAAACCAAAGAAATAACTTCTTCGGCAGCAAACTCAACCTAAACCAAAAACATGTTAATAAGCAACTCATGTGGGCTAGTATATACGCACTAGTGTGACAGGGGCTTTAACAAGCTGTACGCGAGTTGGACTTTTTCTTATTGTATACCAGTTGTGGTCAGCACCGAACCTCTGGCTATGGATTCGCCATGTTGACACGATGTGAACTGACGTGATAAAAGGATGATAAATCATAGCATCCTTCACAAGCTCTACGCGAGTTCGGCTTTTTTTTTTCTGCTTGTATACCAGTTGTGGTCAGTACCGAACCTCTGGCTATGGATCGCCATGTTGGCGTCATAAAAGGATGATAAACCGTACCATGAGAAGAAGAACCATACTCTGCAAGCAGAGGTAAGGTCCGGCGTATTTTCGACGTATTTTCGCGGTATCTTATACGTCTTTCCACTTGTACGTTTTTTTTGCTGCGTCTTCCAAGGGGAGGAACAAAAACCGCACAAGTAGAAAGACGTATAAACTACCGCAAAAATACGTCGAAAACACCCCGGACCTTACGTCTGCTTGGATAGTAGATAAATCGTAACATCCTTCACAAGCTCTACGCGATTTTTTTTTCGGGGGTTATAATGTTTTTTTTTTCTGATTGTATATCAGTTTTTATTATACCGGTTTCTTGTAAGGCGCCTCTGTAAAGAACTGATATAAGATACAAGTACAGCCAGAAAAAATGCATTATATAAGCCTCCATAATGCCCGACCCGTCCGTAGGGCCTGCCAAAGAGGCTAGCCAGGCAAATCGTAAAAGACACCTGTTCAAATCGTTCAGTACATGTATAGGTGTCAGAACGATAAATCTAAACTGTGATCACTGAAGGTACTTAAACTGGTCACTGTAGACAGGGTTCTTGATACTCAATACTGATCACGATATACATTTTCAAACCCCAAACGGGAAATGTTGATGATATAGTGAAACCTGTCAAAACTAGCTGACCGCTCAAGAAACATGAAGAAAATGGACACAGGAGACAAATGGGCTCTATGGAGAGAATTTTTGATGCTTGGGGCAAATGCCTTTGATTATTTCACCCCTTTGACCCAAGCATTGACCCAAAAGTGGAAACAGTGGTTGTTCATGCAGAGTTGGTCACTAGCACAGGTTTCTGAGTATAATACTTCTTTAATGTTAGATTCAAAACGCGACATTCTATAAGCTTGAAAATCCGTGTGCACACTGGGATATACATCTACATGACGACAGTGACGTCTCTACTCTCTACCAATCAAATTGAGACTTTCATTGTTTGACATTGTATATGACTTATAAAAAACATCTATAGAAATGATATACTTTAAGTTTTTAAGCAAGTAAGATAATGTAAAAGGCAACTTTTAGAGCATTGTGATCAGTGTTTTGAGGCAAATGGCAAACACACAATGCAAGAAAGAGAACAGCTCTGGGCCAGAGACTGCCTAAGTCTCGTTCCCAACGTTTACCTGTCCTATTGAACATTAGGCTAGAAATAATTTCATATAGGCAAACATGGTCCTCTCGACAGCTTTTCTTTGTATGTCTAACATGCTACTTTTCAGCAGTATATACAAAGCTTTCTATTTATAGTAATATACGCCTAAGTATGTAAGTAAGTGAGCAGATGATATATCATACGTGAGAGGAGCGTGTTTTCAAGAAAATGTATTTTTGACCTCGATGAGATTGTAAATAGGAAGTATGATATTCTGTGTCGCGACTTGTGCTTGAGTATTAAAGTCTTTGATATGTCAGTGAGTTTATAACTTAAGGCATAGTATTAAGAATGTTATTCGTGTCAGTATTATAATTAGAAACGTTCTTTCATTGCCTGAAAGAGAAGTAAAATCTCCATATTAATTAACGTGATTTAAAAAAATCCTCGATCGTAGCAACATTGGCCTGCCTTAGTGAGCATTACGCTGAATATGATATTTTCAAATACGTAAACATATTGTGTAATTGCTACATTCCAACAGTATACGCCATGCTCTCTTTCTTTCTGTACTATACTAATATACGCTTAAGTATCAACGAGGGAGATGCAGCAGGTTGTATACAAGATACGTCACATATGCTGCACGAAAGGAGTGATATTTTGAAGAAAATGTATTTTTGTCCTCAAGATTGTAAATAGGTGGTTGAATATCTGCATCGCGACTTCTTCTGCTTGAATATTTACAGCTTCTATGTGTTAGTGAGTATATGGCTAATCTATACACTGTGTTAAGAATTTAGTTCGTGTTTGAATCTTTGAAACGCTCTTTCATGGTGTGAAAGAGAAGGAGACTCTATGTAACGTGATTATCCAAAAATGTTGAAAATGTTTGCTAAATACATAACGGTACATGTACATTAATATTGTAATTAGAATGAAGTGATAAATGTTTGAAATATTCGATATCAATATCATAGAGATGTGTACTATGATCAAAGAAACGCTCAATTTCATAAGTAGTAAATGTTCACAAAAATTATGTAATTGAAAAAAGGACGAAATTGATATGGAAGATGTGTACTATGAAAGAAACGTTTCATTTCGCAACTAGTAAACATTCATATATGTAATTAAAAACGAGAATTTTCAAAATATTTGATATTAGATACGTCTGCTACCTCTATCAATGAAATGCTAAATTTGATAACTAATAAACATTCTTAATATAAATGTAATGAGAAAGGCTTTTACCAATATCTACTATCATGAAATGCTCAACTAATAAACTTTCCTATTGGTCTGTATAGTTGGACTGTGTACTATTCTTATGTGTGTGTGTGTGTGTGTGTGCGCGCGCGCGTGTGTGCGTGTGTGTGTGTATGTGTGTGTGTGTGTGTGTGTGTGTGTGTGTATATATGTGTGTGTGTGTGTATGTGTGTATGCGTATGTACATGCATGTGTGTGTGTGTGTGACCATATCAATGTGTAGACAAATCAATGTGGCCCTATATATAGCTATTACCACCCATATGGAACAGGTCAGCAACAGTAGTAATTGTTTGTGTCTCTATGTTATCGGCACGTGGGTGTGAATGATTACTTCTTCGATTCATCATCATCATCATCGTCGCCGCTTTCGTCTGTCGACAATGCGGGCCACCACTGCTTTCCACGCACTTCTGTCCAGTGCCTGCCTTCTCACTCCTTCCCAAGTTCTTCTCACTCCACTTCTTCGATTACTGAGGGGGAAATACTGCTGCACATTACAGCGCACGGGACCGAAAAGCGAGGGGTCACCAGGCCACGTAGCGTGCGTGGGCCAGTGGTTAGCTACCCTGCATCTGGATCTAGAAGTCGGGAGTTTGAATCCAGGCTGTTGCTTTGCTCACCCGACATGCCCGCTACTGGAAAGGATTGCAGTCATGATGACTTTAGCCGTGGTCAACTTTTTATTGTACTAGGGGGACTTCCTTTTTAAAGTAAATGATGTACATAGCGAATGTCTTCCCTGTCACAACCAGTGGAAGATTAACTCTTCACCAGTGAGTTCAACAGGCTCGAGATCACTTTGACTTTGCTAACAAATTCTGTGCTGTCACTGAACACATTTTAGGTGGTACGTACAAAAACGGAGAGTCTGTATATGTATATGTATATGTATAATTATGTGTACATGTATGTTTATGTATCTGTATATGTATAGCCGGTAAAACATTCCAGCTTAACTGTCAGAACTGTAGCTTTATATTAAAAAAAAAAAATTAACAGCAACCGTGCCTGTGAAACAAACCGGGAAGGACACCTTCTTTGTAATGTGTAGTGGTTTTTTTTGCTCGAGGTGTGGCTCTCCTCAAACACAGGACCTCCATAAAGTACCGAACACACTTATCAACAAGAGTAGGTGTGACCCTGTGTGCATGGCTAAAATTAAAAACGTGAGCCATAGCAAAGCCACGTTGCACTGCTGTAGGCACTTGAAAAAGCATCGTGCTTCACCTCAATGGATGATGGCAAGAAAAGAAGACAATTGCAAAGACGAACACACTCACACCACCAGCAACCGCTTTTAGCACAAAAGTGCGCCGGACGATGCACGTGTTGCAAGTGGTGAACACGTTTTCTTGGGAACAAATGTCCTTGAGCCAAGTTAGCAAGGAGAAAACAACATCCAGTTCTGCTGATTATTCAAAGAAATTTGTAGTTCTGAACCCAACACACTTATCGATAAGAGTAGTGGTGACTCGGCGTGCTTATAAGCGCGACCCGTGGCGAAACTGAAATGCACTACTAAAAGTACAGTATTGAAATAGCATCATGCTTCACCTCAATTGAGGATGACAAAAGAAGAAGACAAAGAATAACACACTCACACCACACGTTTTCCTTGAGGAAAAACAATATGATGTCTGTTGATTATTAAAAAAAACTTGATTTGCAGTTCTGGTCACGCGCCGAGAGAATAAGGCCACTGGCCGAAACGAGACAGACTAATTTGGCGTCACGGAGGCGGGGACAAGGCTACGAAAGTGTCGAGCACGTTCCCAGAGCACAGAAAAGGAGCCCAACAACATGTAAACATCATTCGGGCCTTACGTTGCAGTACGATACAGCGGGGAACATCAGACGTCCTCTGAGCAATACAGGTAACCATCGCTCGTATCCAGAACGAAGCCTCCGTTGCAGACTAGTTATTTCCTTGTGAAGCAAAAAATCGGACGACACTAAGATTGTGTAACTTTGCACTGTATTCAGTATGTTTGTGAAATATCTGATGTATATCATCTTTATGATATCTATAACAAGTGCCAGTTCCAAGGAGTGGTTTCCAAGCAAATGTTATGTCGGTAGAGACATCATTTGCCCTAACGCTAACATAACAAGTCTACCAAGAGGCGATCTATCCCGTGTAAACATTCTTAATCTTCGGCAGAATCTTATTCGGGAAATCCACGACTTATCGGGCCTTAAGTTGGTCCACACACTGTGCCTATGCCGAAATCTCCTCACGACATTTCCATGGGAGTCTTTGAGAAACATCAAGAACCTTGTATGGCTTGATCTGTCGCACAACCTCTTAACTTCTGTAAGGCTCGACTTGGTGGTTAACGACTTGAGTCTTCTCGTGTCTGTAGATCTGAGGCACAATAGACTGGCGACGTTTTCAGAGGCAAATTTGGGTAAACCGGGGAGAGCGAATCGGTTTAGCAGAGGGTCCAGGCTTATCCACGGCAATCCGATACATTGCGATTGCCGCATGGCCTGGTTAGCAACACTTGCTCGTTCGTTTCACGACTGCTGGCCGGCGAAGTGTACAAATGTCTTAAAGCATAACGTCCTGTACCACGACTTCGTTACGAAAGGCGTGCCAAAATGTCGCAGTCCCGAAAACCAAGCAGGTGTCCCTATCCACATGGTAAACCTAGCTGACTGTGAGTACAAGCGAGAGGAAAAAAATAACAATTATTCTGAAACGACTGAAAAACACCTCGCGATTTCTGAAAAGACAGCGAACGACTTGGATATTGCTTCGAACCGTTTGGCAAACAGTACAAAATATGACAAAGCTGTTCACGTGATCAGTAAAGGAATAGAAGTGGCAGAGAACACAACGCAACTAAACACAACAAACGATAGCTACCAGGGTTTGTATGTTAACCAGTCCACTGCTATGAAGCAGGCAGCTCAAACGTCTTGGCAGTTCCTGATCTTGTTAATCATGTCAGTGCTGCTGCAGTTGGTGTTGCTTTTGTTGCTATGGTGCTTGCTTGGCAACGCGGGTTGTTTGTGAATTTATAAAATTTGTACTTTCCAAAGAAAAGACTCTCTCGGAAGTTGCATTTTTGATTGACCTAACGGTATGTGCGGTTTTTGTATAATAAGGCCAATATGCACGTTGCACCAAAATGTTAAAAATCTGAGTAAGGCCGACTAATTTTCGATGTTGCTTTATATTTATCATCAATCAGCATTGTGTTCTATATATCTTTTGAACACTTGAATTTGGTCGAAAATTTTTCAGTTGTTCCTCTATCATTAGCATTCTGTTGTTGTATCATAGCAAAACGTTTTAATTACCAGATTAATGCGTTTATGCTACAATCAAATAAACAGCCTTTTATTGTAATGAAAATATCAATAGAATGACAGCCAATGTATTTTCACTTTGTATATGATTTATGTATACCGTATACTATGTATTGTCTGTACACTAGATGACATGATGCATGGTATGTTGCTTATGTTGGCTTTCGGAGTGACCATCACCTATTTTCCTGAATATTACAACAAACAATGTGAGCCAGAAATAGGTTGAGCCGCATTGCAGAATATTTAGGATACCACATGTGATTATTAGAGATGACACAAGAAATGTACATATTTCATGTTTCATATGCATTGAAATTACCCTTTTAATGTGGTTGTGATCTGGTATGTTCGCTAGTTGACTTTGATACGTTTATATTGTGTAATCTCTGTATCCTCGGTATTCATTTAATTGTAAGATAAAGTTCAAGAAAACGTTGTGAAATGTGAATACGTTCCGGCAAATGAATACGTACTGGCAAAATACTGACTGAAAATGATTCCTATAAGGGACTATATTGTAGGCATTCAGTTATTTGAAGTCGGATCGTTGCAAATAAATGTATGTCAATGTCAAGCATGCGCCATCGTCATTATAACGATTGTAAATTTCGTTCCATCATAATCATTGATGCATTGGCAGTACTGTAAATGTGCGTCACTAAATTATATCATACACATTCACCTGTTATCATTATATGCAACAAAATAAATGAAGCTACTGGATGGATTCTCTGAAGAGTCAGTTACTTTGTTTTTAATTGTGTAATGTTCTACTCGTATGTTTATGATAACCTTCATCGACGTACTGTTCATCATAATGACGTAAGGGGAAGATACCTGAAAGCCAAAACATTATCTTATTGACAAGAATCTCCAAACAGTATATGTTCCATATGGTTCCTTTCATGTTTCTTGTATGTTTATAAGACACTGTATCACATCGATGGGCGCACTAAGAGAGAGAGAGAGAGAGAAAAGATAAAGACTGAAAGTTCTGCTGCAGTACTATGAGAAGCTGCTAGAAGGCCATAATTGAATATCTTCATTTTGGTGAAACCTATCAGAAAACCATAATCTATCATCACGATTCATCCAAAGGTTGTCAAATTATCCTGCCCACAAACACACAATTATTACCCTACAAGCAGATATTAGGCAACGTCAGCATTAAAAACCAACGAACCATGAAATTTAAATGGTGTGCCCTTCCAGTTGTTTAAACTATGTCATAACTTGCCCTGGTATGTTGAAAATGGCAAATAAGCGCAAACAATGAACGCCGGCGCCGCCCGGAAGGCCTGCGAAGGATGCTACACATATCCATAGTACGTTCAGTGCAGATTTACAGCAAATAAACCCCATTTGTTGCCTTCAATACAAGATGTTGTGAAACTCTTACGTACGTGAGGTGTTGCTTTGGGCCCTTCCATTTCAACAGCAGGGACATTGGTTGCCGTGTCGATTCGCGTTTCCCTTCAGTTTCTTTCGACGAAAGCTAACCAAATGATTATACAAGTCCTTTGCCATGCATTAAGTTTAATGTGTAACAAATGCTGCTCGCCGCATGAAACAGGTATCTCACTTTAATGGTTATCCCCAAAACTACGAATAGAATTCCGTCAGAGATTTCCGCTACGACCTCACGGTCATGGGACATGATTCGACAATAATCATCACGTGGTAAAAAATCGATTCGTCAGGTGAACGACTTGCCAGAAGACTCTCTGGTAAGTTGCTTTTGGATGAGTTCAAGATCACCAGTTTATATCGATATCTGCATATCATTTGTTTGTTGCTGCTACTTTAAAGTCGTCCCACCTCTGACCATAACCGAAAGATCATATTTCAGTTTACGCCCAGTGCAGTATTAGATTAACATATGGCGTTGCTTTGTCGTTCGATTTATGTTTGCTTTTACCTTGTGACTTTGTACCTGTGAAAGTGTTGACATTATTCTTGTTATTGGCGGAAACTAGAACGATGAGAGCATTCCTTCAGTCTGTTGTTCAATACCTCATAAAAATAGATCTATGCATTTCAGTCAATGGGGTAACATATCGTACGTGCACGCCGTTGATCTATAACAGCAACACACTCTTCCTTCGTCCAGCTTGACAAAAGATTCCCGAGGTGTGCTGATTACTGGCGACATCATGGCGTGGTATCGACTGCCTTCCACGGTAAGTATAGTATGATGTACATAGTTTAACTAATTTTTTTCTTCGTTGTGTTTTTTTGCTGAATATTCTGTTGTCTTTTCCCTCCCGCTGATCTTTTGTATTTGTTGAACAGGTACCTGCTGACTCCACTCTGTACTGTACTTTACCCGTTTCAAGTAGCACATTACGCAATGTCGTCCGATTTATTTATTTATCTTAAACCGCACGGGCAGAGCCAAATGTTTAACCCATGGGAAGAAATATCTTCTCTTCTAAAAAGAACAATACATGGTCTGCTACTTATTCTCCACATGTTTAGGCCACACCAATTCAATTTGTTGGTTCTCGGATTTTTTCAGGAAAAATATGAAGCGGCAGGGCGAAAAAATACTCCTCTGAATCAAGCATGAGGAGCCGGGGCCTTGTGTAAAAGAAATACACGAAATTAATACACATGTCCAGTCTGGGGGTGGATACGGGTTCGCTGGACCTGATTTGGACCTGTAAAAAGTTCAAGAACTAAGTCGAAAATACCCGAAAGTCCAAAACCGAGTAATAAAAAAAACAAAAAAGATATAACGTTAGTCCTTTCTCTTTAGACATCGTAGTATAAGTCATCTGGCAAAAAAGGTTAAAAAAGCAACCCTAAACAAAACTATATCTCCATTTTTCATGGAGATAATCATATTAGATGAGGCTTCATTCATCTCTTTCTGTAACAGTTGGTACAGTTTCCTGGACCTGAACATGGGGATCTGAATAAAACTGGAATTGGACCCGATTAAACCAGCATTTTCCCCTAGTCATTACAAAATTTCAGGCATATACACCAATACTGATTAGATTTTGCACTTTGGCTTTTACAATAATTTTAGCATGTTTTGAACAGGAAGAAATTGTTGAAAGCTAAATATAACCAAGGATATTGAGAACTCCTTGATATAATGCACAAATGGTGGTATCTACTCTAAAAAAGTAAACAACAAGAGAATCAATTCAACTTAACCCATCTTTATGTGCTAACATGCACATCATAAGGAATCCATAAGGGCACAGTATTTCAAAAGAAAATAGAGTTCCACGAACACATTATCTTCGCCAAATAATCAAGGCTTATCATGGATAGTGATTAATATTTACATGCTTGAATATCACCCCCTGCAAATTTCATCATACACCATGCCGTTTGGTTATGAGGGGATGCAGTCTAGATAGGGTTAAAAATCATTTGGTGGTACAGGACCAGGGTATGATTCTAGTGTGCTGATTTATGTTAAAACTGGTCATGAAAAAACATTGAGTATGTTGATATTCTATGGGTCACAAAGGGTTTTCAAAGGTTTGATTTTGCAGTGTGGTAAGTTTAAAGTGATGATGAAATGGTACAGTCAATATGTATGAATAGATTGAATCTTTATTCCATACCATACACATTTTGAAAGACATACACATTTTGAAAGACATAGTAAATGTGACTTTTTCGTACCTAGCAGTGGTGCAGTTTTGGTGCAGTGTACTCTCAAAGCAGAGCAGTGGGTCCGGCAGGTTTTTGACGCGTTTATAGGTGTTTTGTCGGGCTTTCTATTTTGTCCCATTTTCTTTTTGTCGCAAACGTGCTTTGGACAAAAATGCCTAAACTGAACACATGAAAAACCAGCCGGACCCACAACTCTGCTTGGAGACTAGTGCTGTGCACTATCTGTTTATATTACCTCTCTCCTGTGACATGTACTATCTACCACACAAAAATTATGACCATAGCACTTGCAGAAAATATACCCTTTCTGTAAACCCTACCCATCCACTAAATATCATGCATAACCATCGACATCTTCTCGAGTTATGTTGTTTACATACAAATACACACGCTGCAGTGCCGACGGAAAATACCAGGGAAACCATTTTTGAACTTGACCTTGACACAACCGCTACTTCTCTACCAAAAATCATGAAGATCCATCAACGTTTCCGTCACTTTTTTGCCTACATATAGTACTGTTTGAAAACGCTAGGTAAACCATTTTCGAAGTTGACCTTCCTTTACACAACCACTACACACCTACCGAAAATCATGAAGATCCATCAAAGTTTTGTCAAGTTATGCTCTTGACATACATAAAGACTCATCCAACAGCTGGAGTAACCGAAAACATAATCTTGTCGGCGAAGATAAATATAGGTCATGGTAGAAAATATTTTGACCAGAAATATAGAGGAGTTTGCCCTGAAACGTTTCTGTTCATCAAGAAAAAAACACACGTTCAAATACAGTATACTGTACATAACGCAAGTTTTATTCTCAAAATCGTCCAACTGACTTTTTTCAGCACTGTTTCATCTTAATGGAACCCACCTGCCTACTGCTAGCGATGGCCAAAGTTTATTTTAATACAATTTATTTCCACTGCAACATGTGTCTCAAATTTCCAGCTCCCAAAATGATCCTTAGGATCACATGTTACCAAACTCTGTTGTCTCTCTCCACTGTCAATATGAACACTGCAGTTTGTGGTCTCTCTCCATCCAACGATAGTATGGCAAAAATCTTCAACTATGGCTTCTTCCAGGCTTCTTTCACGTACATTGACAGCTCCCGACCTCCTTTCAACATGACACCCTTGCCATTCACTACATGTACATCAGAATGTTTGATTGGCTCCTCTATATCATGTGGCTATTTCCGGCGTTTTGATTGGCTTGTAACTATCTAAAAAAAAGAGAGTCCTCTATCAATTTACGTTGGGAGTGCATGGTATTTTGGCGACGCCGTAGGGGCTAGCCGTTGGTATATTTGATTTTTGTTTTGATTTTTTTCCATTTTTGCTTTCTCTGAAGCGGCCATTCCGAGAACAAACAAATTAAATTGACGTGGCCTTAACGCCAGGCAAGCATGTATCTATACTGATATCTATGATGAAGAACTGTGCAGGGGTTGCCCTTTAGAGTCTTTCTCCTTCTACTGCCCTACAACATAGATTAGAAAGAATGCAAATTGATTGTCCAAAGTAGTCTACAGTCCGCGTGGTTTTTAAATAAATAAAATTTTGAATAAATTGGACGACAATCGGTAGCACTAAAAAAAAAGAAACTTGAAAAAAAAACTAAATTGGTGAAATTTGTCAAGCATACCTGTCACCCGCTACCATGGCAACACAAATAATGATGAGCTTGTTATTGTTAGATTAATTTTAAAGGAAAAAAAATCACCAATTTCGATGGTTCTAGCACAAGCGTTAAAGCCGCCTGCAGCCGCCAAAATAGGGTGAAATTAGGTTGTTAACAGGTACGTGACAATAACGCATGCATTTCTTTATCCATTTCTTTATCCTTAAACGTAGACAAAGGCGCCAAGTCAACATCTCCTCCTTACTGGTGTAAAGGATGACCAGGTAGACTGCCTGGGTTTGTACCTTTGCCATGCTGTGCAGCACAACAACAGGCCGGTGTACAAACATGAAGCAAGAGACAGGTACATTTTCTATTGGAAGAATAAACAACAGTGGTTGGTGGGACCAGATGTCACTTCATATATACAGCGACAACTCGTGGTAGATGATATGCATACATTACCTGAAGACATCACAGGGACGTGGAGGGTGAGCAGTGGCGAGGGGAATGGATGGGTCCAGGACAGCAACGTAAAGCTGCAGCGTGGTGAGCCTCTCTTGACGCTTCATACATTTAATTTATTACCTGCTTGGCCCATATAGTCCATGGGCCAAGCAGGTTTTTGGTACCACCCAGAGGGACAAGTGCTATCATGGATTTTTGTATCTGTAGTAGCCAAAGTAGATTATAAGCCATGATAAGCAACTTCCATGAGCAGCTTTCCTACTATAACCACGTGACCAAATGACGTCATTAAAATGAACCCCGCTTTTTGGAACTTAATTCAGAGGACCGGGACAAAATATCAAACATAATTTGCATAATTTGCACTTCACTGTGTATACCTCTATCTAAGCCACCTGCATACTAAATATCATGGAAATCAGCTGTTCCTTTGTTCAGTTATTCTCCTTAGAAGGTTTTCACAAAAACGCCCCTGAAGTTCCAGAGGAAGCTGCTAAAGGGCCCAAACCTACACCACTTCTCTATTACATCACAAGCCATCTGCCATTTAAAAATCAAGACCACAGCACGTCCAGGTCAAAAGATACAAAATTGAAGTTCTGCTGCAGTACCAAGGTTACATACCCGGGGGCTCAAAATCAACCTTGACCTTCGAGTTCACAACACCTGCCCACATACCAAATATCATAGTAATCCATCAAGAGGCTCTTGAGTTATGCTGACTGGAGTAGTGCGGAAACACAAACAGACAGACAAACAAACAAACAGACAGACAAACAGAGAGACACACCCCAAACATTATGTCAATTTTTCATGTGGATAAAAAGTAAGTCTCCGTTTTTCACTCTGTTTGGTACCAAATGGCTTTTTTGAGGGACCTGGCCCATGGACTAATTCGCCAAGAAGGTTATGCATAGGGTAGCTTTTGCATGCATGCATGCATGTATGTATGTATGTATGTATGTATGTATGTATGTATGTATGTATGTATGTATGTATGTATGCATGCATGCATGCATGCATGTATGTATTAGACCAGAATAACGCAAGTATGTATGTATGTATGTATGTATGTATGTATGTATGTATGTATGTATGTATGTATGTATGCATGCATGCATGCATGCATGTATGTATTAGACCAGAATAACGCAAAAACACCTGGATGGATTGTCTTGATATTTGGTATGTTGATAGGTCTTGGGGAGACCTGAAGATAATCAGATTTTGGGCCCCCTATCGGCTTGTTACGGTACTGCAGCGGAACTTTCTGTTTTGATATCTCATGTTCTGGACATGCTATGGAACTAATTTTTGAGTGGTAGACAGCTCTTTGAACAGGGAGTAAGTGGTATAGATTTGGGCCCCTGGCGGCTTTTCCTGGAACTGCAGGAGCAGGTTTTGCTTCAGACTGTGAAAGGGAATAACTAAAGAAGGGATTAATGGATGATCATGCTTTTTGGTAAGTGGATAGCTTGAGTGATGATTTACATGATTAGATGTATATTATGCTAATCAGTATCTAATTTGCATAATTAAATAGGAAAGTTTATACATTCCATGATTGGACTCTCAAACATGTGACATATGTAACTGAGGAAGAGAGAAAATATCAATAGATATCAACTATGCTAATAAAGACATCATTTGCACAATCAATGCGAATTACTATAACTCAAGATGGGCTTGATGTATGGTAATGATTTTTGGTATGAAGATAGCTTACGTGAGGCTTTGTATTATTAGACGGCAATTATGCAAACCAGATTCTAATTAGCATGGTTAATGAGGCAATTTAAAAAACTTACTGTAATCCATGATATGACTATTCAAATATGTGCCATTTGTAACTGAGAAAGAGAGGAATGTTGATAGAAAGAAGGATGCAAATGTAGGCCTAATTTGCATAATTAATGAGACATAACTATAATACCATACTGGTAAATGACGGCAATTTCATACTTTTGGCATTTGGAAGTTATGTGAATGTCAACATCCTTGAATCAAATTATGCTAATAAGGACCTCATTTGCATAATTGATGATAAATGTAAGCATAACCTTCTTTGTTAAGCTCATACTTTGGACAACTTCTGTTATTTGGGTGGAGAAGACTGGTATGATTTTTAATTGATGATAGACACTCCTAATACGTCAGTTATAAAGGTTAGAATCATTTGGCGAAGGTATGAGGTCGTTGAACTCTAGTTACTTGTGCCGAACCAACGGAATGGCGAACGGGCTTTTGAGGAACTAAACTATGACGTAAAGGCCCATTTCGTCGTTTTCAGTTAGAGACTTTTCCCACGGCCCTAAATAACAGTCACCTTATTGCCCTATCATAAATTTATACCTTCTCTTACCTTACCAGTTGAATCAAGACAGCCGGCTGCCGCCCTCCTCCTCACCGGTATAAACCAACACCAGACATCCCTCAGGGGCCTGTATCAGCTGCAGACTGACGGCAACCAGCCTGTGTACCACAACAACAGGCCTATCTATAAACATGAGGCTGGGGAAGACTACCTCTACTTCTGGAAAGTGACACAGAAGTGGTGGGTGGGGCCAGACATCCATGAAGCTGCCGGCGGGCTCCATGTGACAGACAGCCATGTTCTACCCGAGGACATCACAGGGACCTGGATGGTGACACCTGGCAAAGGAAAGGGATGGGTGGAGGATCGAAATTTAACACTGCAGCCTGGTGAGCATTTAGTTTATTCAAACGAATTGTCAAGCTTAATGGCGAATTGTTAAGTTAAATGATATGTAAGTTTTCAGTTTTTTTTTCAACAAACGGCTACTAAATGAAATTTAGTAAGCTCGTCTTTGGCTACTTCCATGCATGAACTTTTGTTGGAATATATGATTGAGAGCGTTACTGACACTCCGTACAATTTTTGTTATATTGTGGTTCATCATCAAGTAGAAAGAGAAATACAATGGGGTGTTAATGTACCACGTGACAATCCCATTCTGATCACTTTTTCCAAACAACAATGCAGATATGTAACCTTTCTGACATAGATTTTGTCGAGCGTGAAGACGCCCTAAGCGATTTGTAACCCCAATATTGGTAGATTTATCAGGCCAATTTTGTTTACGGTTATAGTTTGAACCTTGATGTACATCGTAAAAGATGAAGAGCATTCCGCCATTGACCATTGTTTCTATTGTTACCTTCGTCAACAACTTCGGCAGCGTTTGTGTGTGTTTCTATTGGACGCCAGGATAACTCAAGAACGGCTTGATTGATTGTTCGTATGTTCGCTGTGTTGGTAGGTTGTGACAAAAACTGGAAATGATTAGTGTTAGGCTCCTGACGGAATTGCAATGGAACTCCTGTTTTGGTATTTCATGTTCTGGCCCGCCTGTGGTTTCCATATTTTGGTGGCAGATGGCATTCAATAGGCTTGGGAACTTGTTTTGAAAATATCTGAAAGAAGGGTTGACGGATCGTCGCGATATTGAACTAATGGCAAACTCAGCCAAAATGGTAACGGGAAATATGGACTCACGCCAAGAATGTCGCACAGCGGCGGTTTCCTCAACAAAGATTCCTTAGCCTACCGCCCGTGCTAAGACTGAGACAAAAAACAAGAAATGAAATATAAAATCATACAAATAAACACTTCATTTACATGGTACATGACGAAATTCTTTCATTAATGGATAATGATATAATTTCGTGTAAATTAGAGTGAAATATATGATGTGATGATGAAGTAAGTTAAAGGTTAACATCACCATGTAATTTTGCGAATGAATCCGAATTTCACATATGCAATATAGGTAATTTGGGCAGAGAAGACCATCAATAAAGAAAGATGAAGAAATTGATATATTATTCTAAAGATGAATAAATAAATTTTTAAAAGCTCTAGATATCTCACAGAGGTGTGGGGACTCCGAAATCTTGTCTTCGTATTCAAAACGGCGTCACATTGTCTTCTCGGAACGCGAGACCTGCATATGAAATACCCTGCTTTTGTTTTACCAGGCACATCTTAAAATACACTGTAGGTAGAATGACACCTCAAACTGTTCTTTGAGTCTTGTAAAATGTCAAAGACACACCTTCGTTTACCAAGTAACGTTCTCACTGAAAAATATCAACATTGTGTCTAGTATAGTACACTGTGTAGAGACAAAATGTATTATTTTCACTGACATAATGCCTCAGTGTAACAAACACTGAAAATGACCTTCTAACTTGATTACCATACTCCAGACTTATACCTTCCTCTTTGAAATCTCTTTTCCGTCAAAGAAGCTGCCAGAAAGCCGGCTGCCGCCCTCCTCCTCACCGGTATAACCCAACACCAGACATCCCGCATGGGCCTGTACCAACTGCAGACTGATGAGAAAAACCAACCTCTTTTCAGCGGCAACAGACCTGTGTACAAACATGAGGCAACAGAAAGTTACATCTACTTCTGGAAAGTGACACAGACGTGGTGGGTGGGGCCAGACATCTATGCAGCTTCCGGCGGTCTCCATGTGACAGACAGCCATGTTCTACCCGAGGACATCACCGGGACCTGGTGCACCTGGATGGTCTCACCTCCAGGACCGGGATGGGTGGGGGATGGAAATGTAAAACTGCAGTCTGGTAAGCGTCTTCTACATTCTGATGCTCTATAAATCCAATCAAAAATCCTTGTTAGCAATGACAGACTAAACAAAACAAAGCAAACTTACCATTCTTGAGCCTTGGGGCTTACAGCAGAACCCGAAAACCTGGCCCTCTCATGATGTCAGAAAAGCAGCTTGAAAAGCATTTTGCAAAGCACAGAGCTCTAATTGATCGTTAAATGTCAATCTCAATCAAAGCAGCCTAATTTTACTTTTGGTTGTTAGGTACATTTCAAGGATTAATTATCATTTGCCTGGGTGCCATTCTCCTAATTTTTAGCTCAGATATTTCACTGAAAAGACAAAAGTAGATTTTGCGAATTAGCTGGAGGCCCAAATGATGCAAGGTTTCTTATGTAAGAGATATATAAAATTGTCATGTATATTCACAAAACATATATTCGGAAAAATTGGTTAAGTCTATTTGAATTTCTAGTATGAATATTAATCAGAGGTTTTGGCCACACCAGGAATACGATTTTTGTCTTGAACACAGCGCCCTCAAAACAGCCGGCTGCCGCCCTCCTCCTCACCGGTAGTACCCAACACCAGACATCCCGCATGGGTCTGTACCTGCTGCAGACAGACGGCAACCAGCCTTTGTACCACAACAACAGGCCTCTCTACAAACATGAGGCTGGAAGACAGCACATCTTCTTCTGGAAGGAGACGCAGAAGTGGTGGGTGGGGCCAGACATCTATAAACCTCAGGGCGGTCTCCACGTGAAAGACAGCCATGTTCTACCCGAGGACATCACCGGGACATGGATGGTCTCACCTCCAGGACCGGGATGGGTAGAGGATGCAAATGTAACACTGCAGCCTGGTGAGCATTTTCTACATTCTGGTGCTCTTTATGACAAACATAGAGTTTTATGCCCTCAAGATAGCTTACATACAAGGGCATTCCTGACGGCTCATTGTGTCAGAATCTTTGAAGAACATTTTTCAAAGCACAGAGCTCTTATCAAACGTTGAATCTCAATCAAATCAGCCTAATATGTCTTTTTGTTGTCAGGCATATTTAAGGACTACTGTTTCAATAAGGCCAGGTTTCATTACCCTGAAGCTAACTTAAAGATATTTCAGAGAAAAGTAGATTTGGTGAATTATGCCAAAATAATGCAAGTTTGTGGTTTCTTATGTGCAAGATATGTGTATAAATATATATATCTTCTCAATGAAACATATTGATTGAGAATATTTTAATGTCTATCTAAATTTTTAGTGAGGATATCAATTAGAGGTTTTGTTCACCCCAGCAACACCATCGTGATTTTTGTCTTGAACACAGCTCCCGCAATACAGCCGGCTGCCGCCCTCCTTCTCACCGGTAGTACCCAACACCAGACACTACGCAGGGGCCTGTACCAGCTGAAGACTGATGACAACCAGCCTGCTTACCACAACAACAGGCCTGTCTACGAACACGAGGCTGGGAGACAGCACATCTTCTTCTGGAAGGAAACACAGAAGTGGTGGGTGGGGCCAGACATCCATGAAGCTGCCGGCTGGCTCTATGTGACAGACAACCATGTTCTACCCGAGGACATCACCGGGACCTGGAAAGTGTCCACAGTAGAGGGATGGGTGGAGGATGACACTGTAACACTGCAGCCTGGTGAGCATTTTTTTGTATTCTGAATTTCTGATGCTCTTTGAATTCACATTCAGATGTCAGAATCTTTGAAGAGCATTTTACAAAGCACATAGCTCATGGTGCATTTCTTGGGGTATCACTGATGTTGCATCTAGCATATATCCCCAAATACTTCGTTTATGAAAATCTGGGATTTCACATATATCCGGGATTTTCATAAACGAAAATCCCGGATATATGTGAAATCCCAGATTTAGGTGAACTAGCGATACTTGGAGGCCCAAATTATGCAAACGTGTGGTTTCTTATGTGTGAAATATATTGCATCATATATTGCATGTGTAGATTCACAAAAATATATATTCGGAACAGTAAAGTCTATCTAAAGTTTAACATGGGTATCAATCAGAGGTTTTGTTCACCCCAGCAACGTCATCGTATTTTTTGTATTGAACACAGCTCCCGCAAAACAGCCGGCTGCCGCCCTCCTTCTCACCGGTAGTACCCAACACCAGACACTACGCATGGGCCTGTACCAGCTGAAGACTGAGGACAACCAGCCTGCTTACCACAACAACAGGCCTGTCTACAGACATGAGGCGAGGGAAGACTACATCTACTTCCGGATGGAGACACAGGAGTGGCTGGTGGGGCCAGATATCCATGCAGCTGCCGGCTGGCTCTATGTGAAAGACAGCCATGTTCTACCCGAGGACATCACAGGGACCTGGATGGTGACACCTGGCGAAGACGAGGGATGGGTGGAGGATAGAAATGTAACACTGCATCCTGGTGAGTATCTTCTACATTCTGATGCTCTTTGAATTCAGTTAAAAAACACAGACAGTGACAATGACAGACACAATAAAACATGTAGAGAGTTTTCATGCTCTTAGAATGGTTACAGTCAGATTTGCAAAGACTAGGTGTAACAGTCCGTTCGGTGTAATATGACCAGCTGCTGCCGCGCCGCGTGCCTGCGAAGCTGGCGTGTTACACCTCATTGCGGTTATACCGGCTTTATAGATACAGATACAGATACAGAAAAACTTACATACAAGGGAACATAAAGTGAACTTACCTTTCTTGAGACTTGGAGCCAGCGGTAGAACCCGCCTTCCTGACTGTCTCATGATGTCAGAACCTTTGAAGAGTTTTACAAATCACAGAGCTCTTATTAATCGTTAAATGTCAATCTCAATCAAAACATGTACAGCCTAATATATCTATATTAGATTTCGCGAATTAGGTTGGCTTTTATAAGTCCAAATGATGCAAGCTTGTGATCTCTTATGTGTGAGATATATCGCATAGATATGTATATTCACAATAACATATATTCGGAATATCTCCAAAGTCTATCTGAATATCTATCAGTGGTTTGGGTCACACCATCAACTAGTACCAGAGAAACGATATAACATGTTAGCCTCAGTGACAAAGGTGATTATTAATATCGGCATGTAACTGAAAGAAATGATGGTTTATTCTTTTGTCAGATTGGTGTCAATTAATTCTTACCGAAAAACAGATCGGATTTAGGTAAACTAGCGTTACCATTGTGTTTTTTCTTGAACACAGCGTCCGCAAAACAGCCGTCTGCCGCCCTCCTCCTTACCGGTAGTACCCAACACCAGATAGACCTCATGGGTCTGTACCTGCTGCAGACTGAAGGCAACCAGCCTGCTTACCACAACAACAGGCCTCTCTACAAACACGAGGCGAGGGAAGATTACATCTACTTCCGGAAGGAGACACAGAAGTGGCGGGTGGGGCCAGACATCCATGCAGCTTCCGGCGGGCTCTTTGTGACAGACAGTCATGTTCTACCCGAGGACATCACAGGGACCTGGATGGTCGTAACTCCAGAACCGGGATGGGTCGAGGATGGAAATGTGACGCTGCAGCCTGGTGAGCATTTGAATGTTGTATATATGAAAATGTTTGACTGGCCCAGTTTTACTTATTTGGGGCGGTCCTAGTTTCCAAGCAGACAGAATTTCATTTTTAGTCATTTAACATAGTGAAATATATGCGCCAGTACAGCCGTATACACATTGATTTGTTTTTACTTTCGTCAAGAAGGTTATGTTTTTGGAGCTGTTTGTAGTTTGTTGGTTGGTTTGTTGGTTGGTTGGTTGGTTGGTTGGTTGGTTGGTTGGTTGGTAGGTTGGTTGGTTGGTAGGTTGGTTGGTTGGTTGGTAGGTTGGCTGGCTGGCTGGTTTGGTGTTTTTTTTTTTGACAGTAGCTTTGGCAGGATCTTCATGATGTTGGGTAGGTGTTGGGAAAGCGAAAGTTTTATAATAGGCCTTGCAGCGGAGCTTATGGCTTCCTTGTTCTGGACATGCTATGGTCGTGATTTTTGAGTGCTAGGTTGCTCTGGCACCCTATCTTTTTGCACTAGTTCTAGATTATGCTATGCGTCAGACCATGGATACCCAAGAACTAGAACTGGGCTTTGAAGCTTGAGAGAAGAAAAAAACAGACGGCATCAACCCGTCGTCATAAACGACCTAGACTTTGCGGATGACATTACGCCATTAGCAGGAAAAGTACAAGCACAGGAACTGCTCCGAATGGAAAATAAAGCTGGAAAAGTAGGTCTATATCTGAATACTAAAACGACCAAATGATGAACATCAACCAGAGAACACCTGCTATCCTTCGAATCAGAAGTTGTGACAGCGTGGAAGTGGCCAAAAGAGGCAGACTTTGAAGTCAGAAAAACTCTTGCTTGGAACAGCTGCTACAAGCTAAGTAAGATTTGGCTCCCACGCACGATTTAAGTTAGGCTGTTTATCACCACTGTGGAGTCCGTCTTGTTGTACGGCTCAGAAACGTAGACCTTAACAAATCGCAACGTTTTGATCCAGCGAACGAACGCCGTCGCGATATTTCAAATCCTCCCATGACAAGGTTAGTCTGTTCCATTCTGGGGGGTGAAGTTTTTGAAGTCGTCGTCTTGGAATGCATGGTTATCGAAACTTTTCAGACAGTGTTCTAAATACGTTAGTCTGTCAAGTTTGCATTTCTGTCGGTATCACTGATGTTGTATCTAGCATATATCCCCAAATACTTCGTTTCTGAAAATCCCGGATATATGTGAAATTCCAGATTTAGGTGAAGTAGTGATAGTTGGAGGCCCAAATAATGCAAACGTGTAGTTTCTTATGTGTGGAATATGTAGATTCACAAAAAGATATATTACTAACATTTGTAAAGTCTATCTGAAGTTTAACATGGGTATCAATCAGAGGTTTTGTTCACCCCAGCAACGCCATCGTGTTTTTGTTTTGAACACAGCGCCCTCAAAACAGCCGGCTGTCGCCCTCCTCCTCACCGGTATAACCCCACACCAGACATCCCGCATGGGCCTGTACCTGCTGCAGACAGACGGCAACCAGCCTGTGTATCACAACAACAGGCCTGTCTACAGACATGAGGCAAAGGGGCAGTACATCTACTTCTGGAAGGAGACACAGCAGTGGTTGATGGGGCCAGACATCCATGATGATTGGGGCTGGCTCTATGTGAAAGACAGCCATGTTCTACCCGAGGACATCACAGGGACCTGGATGGTGACACCTGGCGAAGACGAGGGATGGGTGGAGGATAGAAATGTAACACTGCGCATGCAGCCTGGTGAGCATCTTCTAACGTTACATTCTGATGCTCTTTGAATCCAATTCAAAAAACTGTTAGCTATGACAGACGGAACAAAATATGTAGAGAGACTTTCATTTCAAGCCCTTAGAACGGTTACAGTCAGATTTGCAAAGACTAGGTGTTACAGACCATTCGGTTTAATATGACCAGCTGCTGCCGCGCCGCGTGCCTGCGAAGCTGGTTTGTTCCGCCTCATTGCGGTTATACCGGCTATATAGATACAGATACAGAAAAACTTACATACAAGGGAACATCAAGTGAACTTACCTTTCTTGAGACTTGGAGCCAGCGGTAGAACCCGCCTTCCTGACTGTCTCATGATGTCAGAACCTTTGAAGAGTTTTACAAATCACAGAGCTCTTATTAATCGTTTAATGTCAATCTCAATCAAAATAGACTAATATATATTTTTGCTGTTAGGTACATTCTAAGGAATGCTGTTTTGAATGGACTGGGTTTTATTCCCCTAAAGCTAACTTAAAGATATTTCACCGAAAACACCAAGTAGATTACGCGAATTAGTTTGGCTATTATAAGTTCAAATGATGTAAGCTTCCACTTTTTATGTGTGAGATATATCGAATAGACATATTGTATGTCTATTCACAATAACATATTTTCGGAATATCTTTAGTCTATTTAAATTCTTAGTATCAGAGGTTTTGGTCACACCAACTAGAACTAGAGAAAAGATATAACATGTTAGCCTCAGTGACAAAGGTGATTATTAATATCGGCATGTAACTGAAAGAAATGATGGGTTATTCTTCTGTCAGATTGGTGTCAATTAATTCTTACCGAAAAACAGATCGGATTTAGGTAAAGTAGCGTTACCATTTCTTGAACACAGCGCCCGCAAGACAGCCGTCTGCCGCCCTCCTCCTTACCGGTATAACCCAACACCAGACATACCTCATGGGCCTGTACCTGCTGCAGACTGAAGGCAACCAGCCTGTGTACCACAACAACAGGCCTGTCTACAGACATGAGTCGACGGGAGACTACATCTACTTCTGGAGGGAAACACAGAAGTGGTGGGTGGGGCCAGACATCCATGAAGCTTCCGGCGGGCTCTTTGTGACAGACAGCCATGTTCTACCCGAGGATATCACCGGGACCTGGATGGTCGTAACTCCAGAACCGGGATGGGTGGAGGATGGAAATGTAACACTGCATCCTGGTGAGCATTTGAATGTTGTATTTAATGTATTAAAATGTTTGACTGGACCAGTTTTACTTATTTGGGGGGGGGGGGTCCTATTTTCCAAGCAAACAGAATTTCATGTTAGTCATTAACATAGTGCCAGCACAGCCACATATACATTATGTTTTGTTTACTTTTGTCAAGAACGTGATGTTTTTGGAGCTGTGGTTGGCTGGCTGGTTTGGTGTTTTTGTTTGTTGACAGTAGCTTTGGGGAAGGATCTTCATACATAATGTTGGGTAAGTGTTGGGAAAGCGAAAGTTTTATGATAGGCCTTGCAGGGGAGCTGATGGTTTCCTTGTTCTGGACATGCTATGATCTTTGAGTGCTAGGTAGCTCTGGCACCCTATCTTTTTGCACGAACATAAAACCACCGCGAACATTTTTGCATTTACAGTATCCACCTCGACGTCTTTCTACAAGAAAGCTGCCAAACCGCCATTCCTCGGTGGTGCAGCAGTGATCATCAACAACATCAACTTTAGCCGGCGTGAGGACAAGAGAGACGGAGCGGAACAAGACACTGGTGAGTGACGGCTACCTTTCCTCAAGATTTTAACCCTCTTCCGTACACGTCGTCAGACTGATCAATATGCATATGCACTGTTTCCCGCTCGGATGTACCCCAGAAGAAAATTCATAATGATAGGCAATAATCTGCTGTTCGACAACCTGTTAGGTGTCAAAAGCATCAACTTTCAGATAAAAACATTAATCATGCTGAAGATACTAAAAGAACATAGCGCTGTTGTACATCTGCACTCCATGTGTACGGACGATGGTTAAAATTTACATTTATACCCACTAATATTACTAATCATATTCCACTCCCCATGCCGTAGTATTGTATATGGGTAAAGTGAAATATATTGTTTTTGTCAGGTTTCTTCCCCTTCTCCTCCTTCTTCTCCTGTTATTTCAGTTAAGTCGATTCATCTCCGTCATTTTTGGGCCTAACGACCTGAAATTTGGCATGGAGGTAAAGAAGGCAAATACCTTATTTTTTCTTTGTTTTAATAAATACCATTAAAAATATTCTATTGAGGATTTTTGGCAAAACGAACACTTGGGCCTCCTGTGCTCCGTAATCTAATCCAAATGACCTGAAATTTGCCATGAAAGTACATTGAACAAATATTCAAAGAACCCCATTCGCACTTTTGGCATACATCACTTCAAAATACGATGGAGGGTAAATTGGGGGAGATAATTGGTTATTTCCTCATTTGACCATATATGGTGGACTAATTTAGTCAGCCAATGAGAGAGCGCCTTTCAAAATACTGCTGCTTGGTTGAAATAGTCCATTCAATTAGAAGCACCAATCTGTCAGGTACTAGGTGAAGACAGGTACAACTTCACTGCCCCCTGGCTCCCGTTCTTGTGTTCTTATATTTCACTAGAGTGAAATATATTGTTTTTGTCAGGTTTCTTCCCCTTCTCCTCCTTCTCCTGTTATTTCAGTTAAGTCAATCAACTCCGTCATCTTTGGCATGGAGGTAAAGAAGGCAAATGCCCCTGACGTGTTGTTTTTTCTTCATTTTTTTAAAACAGGCCTTAAAAATAAGTTTTTTATCCATTTCTATGCAAAAATCATATTTTGGGCTCCTGTGCCAAGCGAAAACCCTGAAATTCGGTACAAGGATGTCTTGTACATATCCCTACAGGACTTTAGTCACAGTTTTGGTATGCATTACTTCAAAATGCCTCATTATGGGGACTTTTGCACCAATTTTCAGAGGAAAAAGGGGCCAAAAGTGCTATCCCCATTCCACGTTTGATCTAATTAGCTAAGGTTCGGCGCGTTCCATCTGCCGCTGGACATCGAACGCGTGTTCCATTCGGGTTACCTGAGGTTGCCGGAAGACGCGCGCAATACATGACGCATTTAAATGTATGTAGCTTATCGAAAAATCGCTGTCGAAAAATCAAATACCGGATTCGGAGGTTGGAATCGATGTTGTTACTATTTTTTGTTCAAGGACACAAAACTCTTAACTTCAGGCGCATTTCGCATTGAAAAACGCGCTGGCCTGCTCAGGACCCGTATGTTGGAGACGGGGCTTGTGGGGCCAAGCCAAGTCAAATGTCTCCAAAATGACCTCGGAGACATTTTTTCCACCATGCCTTGTAAGATTGCTGCGCATACTGATATCACGTCGATCAATGTCCTGTCCACAGATAAAGTGAAAAACGTCCTTGAAACGTTTGGCCTGTCTGTGGATACCTACTTGGACCAAACGGTTGAAGATATGCGCTCCATGATGACACAACAAGGCCAAGCTGACCACTCCCAACATGGCTGCTTCGTCTGCTGCATCATGACTCATGGGGACCATGGAAAGGTTTGTGGGACAGACGGGAGCGCCATAGACATATTAGAGTTCGTTGATTTTGTTTCTGGCCGTGCCTGCCCATCCCTGGCTGGAAAACCTAAGGTTTTCATAGTTCAAGCTTGTCAAGGCCATGACAAACAGGGTGTAGTTAATACTGATTCAGGCGCGCCTCCACGTGCCATTGGTGCGTATATTTCCAGTGAGGCGGACATATACATTGGCCTGGCCACTGTGCCGGGCTATTTGGCATATAGAAGCGAGATAGAAGGAGCACACTACATTAACAAGGTCGTGAAGGTTCTGACCAGGGATGGGCAGACTCAAGACCTGCTCTCTATGATGACCACTGTCAATGAGGAGATGAACAAGGACCATCGCTCCACCCCTTTCTGTTGTTCTACACTGAGGAAAAAGTTGTATTTCGTTTTGCCCAAACCATGAGTAAGGAGGTGGACAGTTCCAAATCAACCTTGAGAAACACAAAAACATTTATAGTGATCTTTCAAGAATTCTAAAAATCATTGTCAAAATGCAAGTGTTACCGCGTAACTTACCATGCAGAGTGCTCCAAAAAAGTGTTTACTAAAGCAACTGGATATGACTATGGAAAAGGTCATGTCTAATTGCTTGGGCAACTACTTTTTTGGCGTATCTCATTACCTTAAAATCTAACCTTCATCAATGCAGAGCAATGTTACCAACTCTTAGTTTAATCATTACCGAGCGTCGTTTGACGGAATATACAGCCGAATAGGATTTTGATCATACATCTTATAGCCCCCATAACAGGGTATACGTCCATCTTTTTTGCAACTGATGAAGTAAAGGATTCATAACTTTAGAGCGCGTTCTAATAGTTTCGCCTTTCTAAATAATATTGCGAAATAGTATTTGAAATTTCTATCTATCTGATCAATGTACAATAACAAAAACAGAGAACAGTACGCCCGAAGTAAAGCCTACTTCAAAGGCAGGTGATACATACAATTGTTACATGGCCATATAAACGTCGATATAAAATCAGGTCAGACCTTAGCCCTATCTCTGTGCTCAGTTTGCCGATAGGAAAGTTTTTTGTGGTAGCCCTTAGCCCTTAGAAATGTCTGTCATCTGTAAGAGGAATAAATGACCAGCCGAGAAGTTGGAACATGAATCTAGTACATAAACTGAAGAACCCTGAGCAACACTACATAATTTTGAATATCAAACGACACTTAGCGATTGCTAGATTTTTACTTACGATTATCCTGTGATCATCCTACAATGATATCACGAACTTTGCATATTCAACGAGGGAATTCTTTCAGTGTGTTCTTTGTATCTTTTGTCCTGGACATGTTATAATCTTGATTGTTGGTGACCAATACTGTCATACCTTTTAATGCATTTTATTTGGATAGGGAAGACCATCGATCCAGGTAAATCGCGCTAGCTAATTACAACCTTATTTCCATTATCAATAAGACAAGATAACACGAGAAATTTACAAAAGCTGTAAATATCTCATGCAGGTATGTAGCCTCCGAACTCTTGTTGATTAATGTTAAGGTCACAAAAAGAGTTTGTCATGTCAAGTTGTTGTTGTTCTATTTCAAAGAAAGATTGTTTTGAGAAACACAGAAGATTTGTGCGCTATGTATGAGCTTTGTCAATCGGCATTTTTGCATAGAGCCAAAACAACAGAGTACATCGCCCCTTGCCTGTCTTGAATAGCCTAGGCAATAGTCGTAGCTTCTAAGTTCTAAGTAGGATGTATTCAATTAGATAGAATGACATTTTAACATGACATTAGTAATATGTTGCCTTTCATAAGTACTATGTTAGATGCACATTTGTTATCTATATTACCGGACATTTTCTTTTATGCAGATGTTTTATCTTTTGTTGTTCCTTATCATTATTAATTCTACACTTCTTGATCACCATTAGAAGCGATCCAATATTCTGTGTACAATTCAACTGCGTTTTTACAAATCATTGATATAGTGTTCGGGTACACTAGCAGCATATGCACAAAGTTTTTCTTTCTTAGTTTATTATAATGAGATGAGCACTGTAATTGTTGAAAACCAAGGTTCTTTAATCATCAGCATTCAAGTGATGAAAATGGAAGTAAGGAAAAGGAAATGATTAGATGATTTGCCAATTGCATTACAATAACACGCATGTTATGAATATATCATTTATAGGTACATTTTCTTGCAGACCAGTAACCTTGCAATCGCATGTATATCTTTGATTTGATTTGATTAGACGTGAGCTGTAAACTGTAAGCTGGGGAAATAAGTTAGTATATGTCAGGCACAAATCATCTTAAATTCTTTTTCAATGTTTAAAATTTACACGTAGTTAGAACGATACTCAAGGAATTATAAGGTAGTAAGTAATTGTTGATGTGTGAAGAACAATCTAAAAATTACTTGTATTTGTTATGTTTAATCTGAGCTATATTCTTCTGTATCTTTTCGACTAATCTATTTGAATGTACCATGAGACCAAAGATGATCCCTTATGTAGTAACCTTCTTGGAAAATTAAATTGCAAATACGTGTGCGTCTAGTGTTTCTTTTGATTTTTCTTAAAGCTGTTGTCAGTATGGTTCCTCCAGTATTTCATGATGGCATAAGATAGGTTTATCTAGCCTCCATAGCAGGCTCTCTCGGCCTATTTTGGGGCTTACAATACACTTTTTGCTGATGACTTCTTTTCGTAGCCGACGTAGGGGGTCGTTTGTGCAGCTAGCCCGTAACCATTAGGCCCAGTACTGGCTTCACAACGACCCAGTACAAGAGGAACCCATCGACAAAAGCCACAAAAAAGGCACAGAGAGCCTGTTATGGAGGCTAAGGTTTGTTCACATGCTACAACGTATCCTGTTTATTCTCACTATTGTATGTTTGGAAGCTATTTCTTACTGTTTGTAGCGTGAACATTCCCATGGGAAATTCTATTCTATCCAGAAGGTGTCCGGGTTTATTTGAAACACAAACAGATCATCAGATAAGATCGCATCGCGCGCTTGATTAGTAAGTCAGGCAATATTTAGAAACACAGAATTAAGCAGAGAAAAAGGTTTCTCAATGGCTTCAGTGTATATAAAATCAAACGGATTTTGAAGCTACAACCCAAAGAGGAAACCAGGCCCAAAGCAAGCCACTGAAATTCTCTACCATCTCAAGCTAAGAGACCATTTATTTTTAAAATGGATTAGAGAAAAATATTTCCCATTCGCACCAATGAATCTAAATCCATATGCAAGTCTAGACATGCAACACACGAAGTAGACCCATTGCAAAAATACAAAATATCGACGGACTATAATTTCTTAAAGCTACTATGTTATTTCAGGTGGGCGTTCGAATCCATAAATTACATGTCTGTGTCTAAAGAATTCACGACTCGAGGGAGCTGTGGTCCCCCTAGACCAGCAAATCACCCAACCGAACGACGTAATTAACCTCACAAATAAAACACTGCCCACATTAATCAAGTTAAATTTAGCCCCTTCGACAGGAACGTTTTCTAATTCTGTGATCGTCTGAAGGCCGATACATTCTAAAAGGTGAAACGTCAATCATTCTCCATCTCCAAGCAGATGTAAGGGGTAGTAAAAGAGAGAAAATTCTCGCCACTAGAAAGGAATAATCTGGACAGTACAACAGGTGCCAGCCTCGTGCCGTATGGTAATGTCCAAGCAGGGTGCGGCTCGTGTACGTACATGTACGTCTTCTCCTTCGCTTTGTACTTCTTTCAGTTGGTAATTTTTCCCATTGGACGCCATATAGTCGTGCAAAATAGATATTCAAAGATGTACACAATGAGAGAAAAGGTGAATAAAAACAAAGCGTTAAGATGAGCTGTGTGACACCTGTTAACACGTGGCTTCAGGGCATGTAAATACGAAAACGGTCTCAGTGCAGTTCTAGCATCTCTGTATTGTGACTTTTGGACAGATTAAAACGCTGTTTACTCTTTACTTCATTGGCATTTTTTGGACAAGCAAATCCCAAAGAGTTATCAAATCGTTATTTCAAGATAAGTCGTTTTTTTTAACACTTAGAGTTAGGTATGAAATTTACGCAGGTGGGTTGCAACAATGTTTTCTCCCTATGGACCAAAAGAATGTGTAGCTTTTTACAGACCACTTGCGCAACAGATAAGAAACGACATCTCATTAATGACATTATGTAGTAGTTCCTTAGTTTTCGTAATTTTTTATTCGTGTTTCACAACAAAGAGAGTTGGGGCAATGGGGAGACGCGCAGATTTGTATCTCCATCAGTAAAGATACAATCGATGATTACATTGTCTCGTAATTTCCTAATAGATGCGTGATTCGGCTTATCCAGGCACGTCAGTTTTCGTATTTTTTGATGATAATAAAACCTGCACAACAACTATATAACATGAATCGTAGGGCAACTTTTATTATTTAACAAACGATAATTCAGGGGGGCTAAACTACTCTATATGAACTTGTGTGGCAGGGGATGAGACTATACAAATGTATACTTGTACAGTATTTGGAGGTGGAATGTCTAACACTTATGTTTCTTACTTTGAAAGGTGATAACGTTCAAGTTAAAGATACCAATGTATCTGAAAGACGTTGTAAAGAAAAAAAAACGACGTGCAAAAAAACGAAGCCTCCTTACATCTACTTGGAGATAAGTAGTTGAATATTGTCTGCACCCGTCCTGTTGCTGTTATCAGTAATCGTCCAGGTGTAGAAATTCCCAGTAGAGCAGCGCATTCCGGCTCTGTATGTAAAAATTGCATGTTGTTCACAAAAGACTGAGGCCACGACACAACAGCGGAGCTGTGCCCTGCGGCGGTCCCACACTGCGCATGCGTGAGTTGTTCCCGCAGGTGGGTGGAGAGGTTACACCGTGTAGTCGCTACGAGAGGAACCTTCGGTGCGGCCGCTTCAGTCTTCAGGTGAGTCACACAACACCTTTTCCGTCCTTCCGTACACGTCAGTTTCCTTAGGATTCGAATTTGATGCCTTGAAGGTCAAGTTGGGTTTGTTTTGGTGACGCTTCATGGCGCTTTGCGGCGACAGCTGGCGTTTCCCAGATCCGATGGCGTTTTTCTCAGTCCGTACCCCTTAACAGTTGGACAGATGTGACCCTAGAACGACCCACCAACCTTTTTTTTCTCTCCGCGAACAAAAGAACAGAGGAACAAGCGGGGAGCATAAGGATTTGCATGTTTTAAAGCCTTTCGTAACGTTAAAAAAGCACAATACTCAAATTTTATCCTAGTCTTAAGCGTTAGGGTGCGGCTGCTGTAATTGTGATTTGATAGCATTTTATGATATCTGTAAAAACGCAAAAACAAAGCAAACAATTCAAACTTTCGTAGCTCCGTACGGTTAAAAAAAATTGTCACTGTTAGTCCTTGCTTTCTTTAGCATACCCTTTAGAGGTGCGTTGAGAGGTTGTTGTGTTTTTTCCCAATGTGATATATGTACGGGGGCAACGCGTGTTACAACTTCTGAAAATCGCGCGCGGGTTTGGAAGTCAGAGCGCGACAAGGGCACAGCGTGTTGCGGTGTGCGACAAATAGTCCCCCGTCGAGTCGTCCTTTTCGTACCCTCACCGCCGCGAAAGGCGAGCGCTCGATTCCAAACCCCCACCCGAATAGTTGCGCGGATACAAAAACCTGTAGAACCGCGCGCTATTGTGTTGGCAGTGGGATTCTCGAGTTAAAAAGATCCCCCCTGGCTCACTCTTAAAAGAAAGACAACTCTCTTAAAACTATACCGTGTAAGCACGCAATAAACAAACCTTTTTTTAAAGGGAATACAACCATCTAACTTGTCGGTATGCAGCCTTTTTATGTCCGTTTAAGGTCTACACGAATCGTACATTTCTCGTTCGGTAAGAATCGGACACCTTCGGGGACAAGCCACAAGGTGTTGACGCGACAATACAGGAAGCACGATAATTACCGTTATTAACATGCTTCCTGAAATGGCGCCCGACGGCACCCAGAAGGCAAAAGGCCATCCACGGCTTACCGGGTAGATCAGCGTGATTGTAGCTTAGAGCTGATAGACCTATGATGACACCGGAGATGTAGCCATGAGCACAACAAACGCGACATTCCAAAACAAAGGGACCTGTCCTCAGAGCGCCACCAGGTATTCATTCTGTAAAAAAGGCTCGCTTCTGGAAAGATGGGTTCAGTGATAAGGTGTGTGAAACATTCCGAGCGCTCGTCGGTGTGAAGTTCTCTCCAAGCAGAGGTTAGGCTCCGGCTTGTTTGAGGGTCAGACGTCTTTTTTTTCGGCCTTCCTATTTCACTAGATTTTCGTTGTATGTAGAAAAGCTGACATTCCTAGAGCTCACAAAGAAGAAAGGCCGACAAAAACGTATAAAAAGACGTCTAACTAACTAGCCTCTGTTCGGATAGGAGGCATGAAGTTCGCTCGCCCTGCTGAAGCAAATACGGGCACCCCGTGCCCTGAGGTAGACAGACGACTCTCAGACTTGTAATTTTCGAAACCTGTGCGACCTGAAGAATGGTAATTAATTCCTCCCCATGTACAACTGTAAAACTCACCAGCCTTCAAAGAAGACAAAATTAGGTATTAGCTGGTGTGTTAGGCCAAAGGGCGGCTATACTGACTATACAACTACAGATACAGAAAACAGTCGACAGTCAGACTCGTAATTATGGAAACCTTTGCGACCTGAAGAATGGTAATTAATTCCTGCCCATGTACAACTGTAAAATCACCAGCCTTCAAAGAAGACAAAATAAGGATCAAACCAAAGTCAGTGCCCGTTCGGTTCTAGTCTGGTATTGTACATGTATGCATTTTGCGACAGCATATCCTGAACATGCATTAGGGGCGGGCGCACTTTGTAAAATGAAAGGACTATCACCGATGAATTACGACTTTAAACACAGGTACAGTGTCGGCGCAGACAGCGTCATTTGTCACCTGTCGTATCAGGTAAAATATCTACCTATCGGGCCATTTATCAAACCGGGCGTCTATGGGAGTTATCTATAGAACAATAACGTCTGCGGCTGTAAGGTACGCGTGTTCTAGACTAGCCTGTGGCAAAACGCGAGGTCACATGTGAGTATTCGTAATTCAAGGTTGCGTAAAGAATGGGCGAATGTAAAAATAGTAGGACGACTACACGTGTAAGATTGTATGACAGATTATACCTTTGCGAGTTGCACTTAGCAAAAGCCCGAATCTTTACTGTCATATCAGATTGACGCATTGGGGGCGGCCTTTTATATACTGTCACATCGCTATGTGGAGAATGGTCACAGCGATTTGCCATTTCTAAAGACCTTTGTAGAAAGCTATCTACTTTACATGACTGTGTATGAAAATCTATCACGCAAACGCAATGTTTGAGCGTTTTTCAATGCAGATGTTTGAAGAAAATATCAATGAATAGCTCGGATATGCTTGAAATGAATTTTCAAGGAAAGCACAAGCTAATTCAAGAAAGAAGTATTCGCTTGTTTATCGGCTAAACACATCTAAAAGCTAAGAGTTGTTTTGTATTCTCGGCATTAACAATCATAACTACCAGAGTGAGTGGTAGGCCAGGGCATCATGTCCCTAGTGAGCGGTTTTATGTCCAAACCGACGGTCTTAACGACGCCGGCCAATTGTCTGGGAAAAAAACTCTTTCAATCACTAAAGACCCCATAAAATACTAATTCATCGCGGACGAGGTCACAGGCTTGGGTGTACCCATAACTAGGCCGCAGAGTAAGAAGGCCGTCTACATTTGTTTGTTTGTTTTGAATAACCGGTGAACCGCTTTGAGGCGTAACACACAAGTTTTGTACATAAAGTAAGGACACACTGCGCAAGACAGGACTTTAGGACTGTAGGGTTTGCAATTGATCCACTCACGACGGGAAGGACCCCTACTCTTTTCGGTAAGTGTGGTAGGTTCTTTACCCGGTAAAACGCCTCACGCGTAGCACACCGGGGTTGTACAGAACAATACAAGCTGAATATCCAGACAGATTTATTTGATTCACTCACACTGGGAAGGACCCCTACTCTCATCAAGTGTGATGGGTTCTTTAAAGTGCTTGAATTGTGACCCCTCAAACTCCTGTTTTACGTCCCATCCTTGAGGCCTCAATGGCCAGTTGGTTGACCTTATGCAGGAGGTCACCAGTACAGGTCATGAACTGTACCTAAGGTCATCCCACGATATGTGATCATGGTATATGATATAATTTCCTTGGAACGAATGATTTCCCCAGCTGCATATATCCCCGTATATAGCGATAATCACTCGTCTAATGTTGCCCATCACACTAGCAGTTAATCTCCAAGCAGATGTTAGGATCTGGCTCATTCTCGAATTCTCGACGTTTGGCGCCTTTTTAAAAACCTTTAGAGTAATGCGAACCGTTAAAGATAGGATACAAGAAAACCAAAAACATTCTATGTTGCAAAAACAGTTGTATAAGCGCCGAAAATAAATCGTATCCTTACATCTGCTTGGAGATTACATCACATCAATTTCCGGCCGGAAACCACCTGTTGGACACGCATTGGGTGAACAAATCTGTTGATGTGTCCGGGTATTAGTGGTTTGATAAAAACTCATAAATATCTAAAGGATCCCTTTCTTGAGGGAAGGTGTGGTCATGAGCAATAATCTCAAATCAGATGTAAGAATCCAGCTCATTCTCGGTGTTTCACGCCCTTTTTGCAACATTTAGATCCTAAATGAGGAATTGTTAGAAAATATAACACTAGAAAAGAGCACTAAATGTTGCCAAAAAGGTGGAAAACACCAAAAATGAGCAGAATCATTTCATCTGCTTAGAGATTACATCACAACAAATTCCGTCCAGAAACCACCTGTTCATCATGCATAAAGAGAACAAATCTGTTGATGTGTCCAGGTACCAGTAGTTTGATAAAACTTCATACATATTTAAAGAATCTATTGCTTAATGGGATGATCATGTTAGATTTCTTCTAAAGGCGTGATCATGAGCATGTTTACTCATTGACTCATGAGATGCCATTATTAGCATGGGACTCATCAACATGAATTTTCATGACTTATATGTATGCTTCACAGAGAACCACACCTATCTAACAGTTTGTATGTTAAAACGATGATAACCCCATTCTGATGCAACAGCTCGCTTTTCGTAGCCTTAAGGCTTCTGTGGAAAATTCTCACAGAGAGAAAAGAGCTGATATGATCGTGATAAGTCTCTTTCGTGACTATCAAGAAACGTCTACGCTACATTAGTTGCGAATAGGCGGTTTAGTATTCTATATAATTCAAGTCATGAATTCCAAAGCAAGTATATTAAGTTATGAAGTGATGAAGATGACATTCCAAAAATGAAATGAACATAAATCTTTCACGCTTTGTAGGATGATTGTTGTCAAGATTTGTACCAGGAAGCCAATAGGCAACACAACTTGAAAGAAAACCAAATTCACTCATGAGATGCCTTTATTACCATGGGACTAATCAACATGCATTTTCATGACTTGTGTGTATGCTTCAGAGAGAACCACACCTATAGAACAGTACGTATGTTAAAACGATAATATAGGCCCATTCTGATGCAACAGCTTGCTTTTTGTAGCCTTAAGGCTTTCAATTGGAATTGATAAAAATGGAAGAACGATTTCTTTTATGTACTGATATTATCTTATAACGCTTTTCTTTCGTACTATCATCAATGGTCTACGCCGCATTGGTTGTGAATAGACGGTTTAATATTTTACATACTTCAAGGCATGAATTTCAATAGAAAGTAGCCTTTGATGTTGATAAAGATCAAAATGGGTTGAAAATGAATGTTTTAAGATAGAGAGATCGTTGTCAGCTATATCTTGATCTTATATTATGTAGTGAATGGGTGAACCAGCTTGTAGGAAAACCAAATGACTTTAGATACCATGCCTTGACCACCATACTGGTTGATGTAGCAAATTCGATGTTAGAAAACAGATTGATGCTTGTGCAATTCGGTCAGACTGTTATAACGTGGAGTGGAGATTTTTTTAAAAACTTAAGTTTTCTACCCGTTTCGAGTTTTTCAGTATCGGCAACATCAAACGAAACTCTCGGGGGACCGTGTACTATGCCATCTGTCTGACAAAGCCATTCAGCAGTACTAAAAATAAGAGTTACTCAAAATCTTCAAACCAACCAAAAATCTTTGGATTCTGTCCAAATAACTTATATTTTATCATATATTAAAGTCCTAAGTTGTGCAAACTGCAAGACATGAAGAAGGCAAAATGAACGAGAGGTCATTTCTCCAACCACCTGCCATATTTGGGCTGATCTCGTCCCCAGGCCAAAGGTGTTAGACAAGCATTTCCCGTACACACCTGTCTGTCAATCAAATGACGCCTCGATCTCTCCGGTTACCTGCTGAACTCCTGGACGTGTGTGCCGTGAATTCCTAAACAAGCAGTCTGCCACACTTTGGGGTGCAAAATCGTGATTGCATGGCTGGTAATCACCCGCGCATTGATTTATTGTTTGTATTGTTTGGAGAAAAAGAAAAACTTGCGCATAGAGTGCAAATTCCTCCTAATTCTGTATCCTGAGAAGGACGTGACAAGGCATTGAAAAGAAGACCAGTAGCTTGCACGCGATTCGGTACACTGTACAGGACTTCGGTCCCCGACATTTGACAGAAGTTTTAGTTAATTGTATCTGACAGATTTGCGTTGTAAGCACGTCTATTACTTCCTAATGCATGTGTCACGCCCCGGGGGTACACACCTGTCCCATTATGCCCCCTCATTTACCTTTCTACAAACCTGCCTATCAAAGGGAGGGGCAACACATTTGGTTTGATTATTCCTGGGTTTGTTAATCTGTTTTGTTTCTCTTGGCTACAAACAATCAACAAACAAACAACTGCGTCAACAAAAGACTAAGGAATAGGGTGTTTTTGCAGTTGGGTGTAGAAATTCGTGGGTGGTTTCTGTAATGATTATAAACGTGTTTTTAAAGGTGCAGCAACAGGTGTGGTGTACGCCTTTCTTATTGTAATGTTTCACACCTTTTGCACCGCGGAACATCCTAGCCTTAGGCTTACTTATAGTCTGATATTCTCATTGTATCCCAAACAACACCAGATGTAAAAGAATAAAGTTAAAAATGCGTTTCAAGCCTAGATGGCCACTGGCAACCATTTTTGCTGAAATGCGATTCTCAGGAAAAATCTATTTTGCCAAAGGGTGCATTTCTTGGTTAATTTCATACGGGTAATTGGGCTGGTATTTCAACCTAATACTGACATCATAGTTAACCCAATGCTGCGCCGCCTGGAGCATTCGCGTTCTCGAGAACAAAGCTACACCTGGTCGTGTAGTCGCAGGCATCTACAAGCAGATGTATGAAATCAACATACTTATAAATGTATTATAGACCTTCTATGCGTTGGACAGAATAAGTAGAAATGAAGCCTTGCCTAACCATTAAGATACTAGTAACAAACCCAGAATTCAAACATATTACGCAAAAGCAGAATTCAATGAAACGTGAACACAACAAAAACAGAGGACATACTAGTAGATAGCCACATACCACCAACTAATCATTCAGGACACAAGGGAATAAATCTTTGTGCATTATTTAGTTCTTCATCAGGTTTTCGCCATCTAATATTGTGGCTCTATAAGTGCAGTGCCTTCGGGAAGGGGAGATATGGCATTGGGGGATTCTCCCACTACTTGTTGATGCAAAAACGTTTTACCTTCTAATGGAATAGATAATATGTTCATGATTTCATTCCCTCGAGTTACGAAAGTTAATTTAGGAGAGCGATGAGTGGCGTAAGGTGATCCAAGATTCCAAAGTTGGTATCCGATGGTATCTTGGATGACGAGTCCCTCGGGCCGACAAAAAGATTTACCTTATTATTAACCTGCCAATTCACTGTCTTCATTTTTCTTTCCTCATTCTAAAAAGATAAAAGTTAGGAATGTTTCCAGGATAGGAAAATGCTTTGGCAACCTTGACTGACTCATGACGAATAATACAAGATACAGTACAGACTTCGGGATATGCATCCAAGTCCCGTGGGATTTCGCCGTATCTCTTTCTAGATTTCACCGGATAGTTCTCAGGAGTTTGCGGGACCCTGACTGCGTGCCTTACCCCGTTTTGCGGTGGGAGATCTTTATGACAAGCGAACCTAAAATAGATTGTAGTATCGCGCCTCGCCGCATGTTTTCCGTACAAAAAGGGTGATACGTGTACATCTGTAGTAATCATTTGTGTCTGCTGCCTTATTAGTATTAGATAGGTTTTAAATTGCCTGGCATGGCCACCTGCTCCAGCCTAACCCTTGCCCGGGGCCAGCCGGTGCTTATCTTATAATTTCCGCAAGCCACCTTCATCTAACAAAATACCTTCACAACATAGTTGTACATTGTGGTCGCCATATCATTGTTCCGGTTTAGGTGGTTTGTACAATCCCAGCTTAGCAAGTTCTTGAAGAAGACAAAAGAAAAACCTTGTACATCTAGGCCGGGGTAAGAACCATTGACATATCCAAGTCAACTAGAAGTAATTGTTAAGCCAAACCGTGGTCACAAAGGTACGTAGTGAATAGTGAAGGAAAGTAGGGTGGAAACTCGATCAAGCCTCGTACCTACTCTGGTACGGTTTTAAACCTCCTTGGTTTAGCGCTTATTGTCTTGTAGATGCTTTTGCAATGAATACAACCTTCTAGTACTGAACCTAAGCTTCGTCTTAATCCAAAGAGGGTCCTCTGGACCCAAAAATGTGATTGAAGTAGCATAAGATTGGGTCTTACCGATAATTAACAAAGCAGGGGGCATGTTTGCTTAGAATAGGGCCCACGACGAACCCTGGAGGCACTCGATGTTTCACACAAAAAGCTACGCCATATCGAACGGGTGGAAATCCTTGTAGTGGATAGTAAAGTCAAACAAATGGTCGTTTTTTTGTGTGTGCTGTCTTGAACAGAGCATGGGAAATTTGGATGTTTGTTTAGAATTGTCTGCAATGCTACGCTGGATTGACCACAGCTGACAAATGCTTTACTATTGTCAAAACACGTAGACTTACAAACCACCTGTAGTCACGCAAACTGACGTTCAATAACTCTGCAACCAGACCTACAGTACTAGATCTATTGTCTTGAAGTATGGCGTTATCTTCATCTTTGATAGATAGAGAAGATGTCTTATCATTCCATGGATTATCTCTTTCAGATAAAGACCACAAGTAGTTAAGATATGGCTTGGAGTCGACTTGCTGGATCCGTTGGTGTCCACGTGGTACTCCTTCTGTTCCTGTCCTCAGTCGTGGTGGGTACATCTTTACGTTTCCGAATGGCGTCGAGCATATCGAAAAAAACAACAACATTGTCATGAACGAATGAAGTTATTTAAAAAAAAAAAAATTCTGTGCCGTATGTACGTTAGGCCATCAATCCGTGGTAAGAGAAACTTTTTGTTGAGAACAAAGAATCTAATTGTGAGCTAAATATGAAAATTTGTTATTGACTGTCTTGGTCTTCCACTAACTCATAAATGTTCGCCCCACAGAGCGCTCTGATTGGTAGTCAGCAGTCCTGTCGGACCTATGAGGAGTGTCCACGTCACGAGTACTGCGCCATCCAGCCCAATCAGGTGGAAGGAAGATGCTTGGTAAGTTCGATTTCTTTTCTTTGAAAAAAAAATGATAACAATTATTACAACTACATGGTACCATGACAAAAGTAGGAAAAATCACTTTTTACAATTGTTTATCTCATAAAAAGCGGGAAGCCTCTGTGAACATGGTGTCAGAAGTGGTTGGCACATCACATGTGGGCCCTGTTAAATATAATATCCGATAATATCCGATAATGTTAATGTGAGTGTTTATACATTTATCTGCATCATACCCTAACTAGGGACGAGACTGTTACGGTGACGGTGACTGCCCTGGGGACGTGAAGTGCGAGATGTCGGAGTCTGTGTTCGTGCCCGAGAGGGACGCCGACCGGGGTCAGTGCGGCGCCGGTAACCCCGGCAACCCCAGCCCGCCCAGACTGCCTGCGGAGGTACCTAGGTCTTATAGTTCACCATTGTATACTTCTTGTTATCCGTTTATCCATCCAGGTTAGACATCCAGGTAAACAATATAAAAGACAATTCAAACTCTACAACTGGATAAAATTCGGAGATTAAATTCCGGACGTTTCGAGTCACATCCATCACTCTTCTTCAGCGTCACTAAAATGAACTGGCACAAACGAATACAATGCTAGCAATTCTTAACTGGGAAAACCGGTAGAACAATTGTAGAGTTTGAATTGTCTTTATAAATTCTTGTTATCGTAACTATCTGTTCAAAATCTAGACTTTACAAAAGCCAGCCTTTAAACATCTTTTGAATGTTCATCTTTCAAATGTTCGTCTTTCAAATGACTAGTCTGTGCCAAGGTGTGTGCAAGTAAAAATCATCCAGAGGAGTAAGCTGGCCATAGAGTTACCATTTGTAACCAATTAAAACGGTGAACTTATCCGAGCTCGAAAGACTGGCCAAGCCCTCTGATAGAGTATTCCCCTCTGGTGGAGACTACAAGGGGTCGAGAAAGTAGTTCATCATGGGCAAATATTTCACATGCATGTACATCTAAATCATTCCATGGTGAAAGAACGACAAATTTCATGATTCGTAATAAAATAAGACGATCAATCTGAAGTCTGGACTAACCATGTGTTGTATCCACAGTGCCTGTCCGACGCTGACTGCCAGGCGCAGGGTGCCCGCTGTGTGAAAGGCTACGGCACCTGCAGACCCGTCAACCGCCAGGCCATCGACTCGCTGGTAAGCTTACTACATGAGATCGATGATCTCATATATACCTCCTCGAAATATTTTCTAGTTTTTGTGAATGTCTTATTCTTATCATTATTCTTTTTTTGTGAATATTTCGCTTTTTCTGTTCAATACATTTTCCATATCAAGGCAATAGACATGCATATGGCAGGAAATTGAACTCAGGAAATGAAATAACCAACTAGTATTCTGGGACTTTTCCGGGACCATTGACCTAACGTTCTATCCTGTCAGTGAATCTAGGGGGCTCGGCATGTGAAAACCAGCTTGCGGGGGACCATTATGGCCTCAAATTTGACCTACACTTCCTATCAGACTGTGGCTACACCCATTCACTTTTAGCCACTCTACTGTATGATAACTACGGTAACACAAGCAAACACACAGACAGGCCCTTTGACAACAAAACCTCTGTACACGGAGGCAGCAACAGGTTGCTCATGTTTTGTTTGTTGCCCCTACAGGAGCGTTACTGCCGTCAGCAGGACGACTGTCGGTACGGGGAGCAGTGCGTGGAGAGTTACGTCTGCCGAGTGGACGACTCGCAGCAGCAGCCGATACCGGGCAACCAGCAACTGGTACGCCGCCTAGCGTGTCAAGATAGAACTGTAGTTCTCAATTGACGTAATTTCACGATAATAAAGTCCTTTCAAATGTCTCACAGAAAGAATGACTTACCACAATGCGCTTGGTATAAAAGCTTACTAAGTTCGGATATAGATAGATACAAATACAGTTGAAGTAATGGTCCCACGAAACTGTTTAAAAGTGTGTTACACCAAGGAGGTTGTATCAAGATTCACACACATATACACATTTAGAAAACCTCCGCTCTTGCAAGTTACAATACACGAAGTTAAAGATAGTCTTTAATCATGACTACTTCTTGACTTTTAGTGGCTCTGAAATCAGTCCTAAGCCATCTCAAAGTTTTACGAGTTCCCATGTCGTTTGTCACAGCTATATTTCATTGTTGTTTGCTACAGTCCTGTTTATGTTGTTGTTTGTTTCAACCATGTTTATATTTTGTTGCTGTTGTTTGCCACAGTCCTGTTCATGTTTTGTTGTTGTTGTTTACAGGCCTGTAACCCGTACGGCAGCTGTGTGCCATGCCGCGGAGACTCCCAGTGCAATCCGTACGAGTACTGCTCCGACCAGTCCGGAGTCACCACGGGGCAGTGTCTGGTAGGTTTTTATATACTATGGTGTTGTTATTAATTTGTCTTCATATCTAAAGTTTATCATATCTACGATAGACCACAAGTACAATCAACAGGTTCAACAGTTTTCACAGATTTGACCGGCCTTTTCTAATTCAAACTTTACACCGACCTTTTGGACACATTTTAACTTGTAAATTCTTATTTGAGATGGTATATAACTTTGATTATATCCGAAAAGACGGTGGTTTTCCTAAAAAGACAACACACCACACAAACGCAAGCCAACTTACCTTTACTCCGTCGTATTGTCGTCCTAAACGGCCCAGCGCTAACGAGCGACTGACACATACATATGTTTACCAGTGAACAACTGCGTTGCCATGACAAATTTGTTCGTTGCGTTGGAAGAATACGTCACGTTCTATTCTAAGAACACGTCATGTTCTATTGTTCGGATTCATATGTTCTATTGTTTCGCCACACATGGGGATCGTTCCAAGCAGAGTCAGTAGTTTTCAATGACATTCTAGAACTTAGCGACGGGCGACCTAAACAAGAAAGTGTTTGTAAACAAAGACCACCACTACTGTAGCATACGTACTGATTGTTTCACCCCACACATGTTGCAGGGCCAGGACTGTTACGGGGACGAGGACTGCGAGGGCGGGCGGTGTAACGGTGGGGCCCGTCGGCCGAACACTCGCGGCTGGTGCAGCGCCCCCACGGGGGCAGTCTCGGCGCTGCAGCGCCCCGGTCCCTTACAGGTGCGATAACAATTTCTTTCATCAGATTGGCCCAATTTACACAGAGTTTTGGAGTCAACTTAGGACTGTGCAAGGAGAACCCTAGGCCAATCAAGTAGCGGTTTTCCACTAGGAAAACTCCACTTGATTAGCCCGAAGCTCCTCACACACATCCTTAGACCGAGCCGACCCGAAACTTTTGTGTAAATCGGACCAATGTTACAGCAACCTGACGATTCTTTGGCCACCTCCATCGGGGCAATAGTGACTGGTTCTACTTCTCACAGCAGCTAGGTGTCGCTGCTGCAGTGTTTCAAAGGCATTCCCGATCCCAAACCTAACGTATTGTCACATTTACAACAATACTAAGAGACTGAACAGCTATCACCTCAATCAATCATTCGCAGGCATCAGTGTCTGATGCATGGCGGCTACAGACGTGCATAGGGCTCGCCAGGCTGGTCTGCTCTCGGCGTAGACCCTCCAATCAGTTCTGCTATCACCTGCTTTTTAATGATTAATGCGGCCCCAAACGTGACTAAGGTTATATTCCCCCTCATCACGGTGCATGGTTGGAGTAGATTTTCTGATCCATGCAGCCTTTTTAACCCAATGAGTGCATCTATTGTCCTCCCTTACAGATCGTCTATCCCGAGTACCCCTACCAGTCCTTCTACCCGCAATACCGCCATGCTCTCCTGGACAACAACATGCAAGGAGACGGTAACAGCCTGGACCAAGCTCCCGCTAAGGATGAGGAAAATAAGGGGGAGGAACGCGAGCTAACTCCGAGGGACAAGCGACTCCGTCTGTACGAAGTGAGGCGCGAAAAGCGACTAGAAGCTTTCAGGAAGAAGGAAAAGGAACGCATGGACAAGTGGACGAAGAGAGAGAGCAAGCATCGTTTGAAGGCTCTGGGTTTGTAGGCTGTTGGTCAGGACAGAGGGGTAGTTTCCACAGACTCCTTTACCTTTGGTAGCTGAAAAAGAAATAGTAGAAATTGGCCGAATGGAGCGAATAATCTTTCAGAGTAATAGCCGGCCGTAGACTTACAGATTTGCAACCAGTTAGAGTAGAGAGAGAGTAAACTCTTCCAGCAAAATATTCGCCTATATGGCCATTTTTTCTTGTACTTTCCAGCGACCAAATAAAGTCTGGTGGAGACAAGTACGTAATCACACTCGCACATCTATATCAAGGTTAAACCTGGGATGCTTATTTCTAGACATATTTTCTGATTTGATATGAACCAGTAAGCTTAGATCGCCATTTCGTACATGTAATACACTACATGTTACAACGGTACATTGTAGTTATAGCTATAGTTCTAGTATATATTCACAGATATGACAACATTCCATGTCCAGAATCTACGACGAAGCTAAACTAATCTATATTAATGACATTCTTGTAAATTGACATCTGGATCTTTGTACCTATTGGTGTGCGAAGATAACACATAAAGCTGATATTATGAGATGGCAAAGTACCGCCATGAATGATGTTTTCACAAATATGTAAAGAACGCTTGCTTTTACCCCTGCAGTCTTTAGGGCGTAATTCAACTTTATGTCTTAAGTTTCATGTGGTTTCTATCAATTTATATATGTTGAACAACTACCGTTTTCCCTTTTCACATTTGTGTTTACGGGAAATCATATTTATCACTGGTTATATAACTGCTATATCACTAGCATTTTTAAAAGCTGCCAGGACCGAATATAAACTGCACTTCAGTCATGGGTCGCATGAGGGAGCCATTGCCATGCCGTCCTTTGTAATGTTTCAAAATGATATTTAATGCTAATCCAATGAGGAAGTATCTTTTTCTTTCTCTGAGCTTGGGATGAATGGACCGATCCAGTCGAACACCACATCGAACATATAGAACTCCCTATTCTATTTGGAATACCTCCGTCAAGAACAGCGCTAGTTGGACAGAAATGGCACGTGTTAAGCAGGGTATGTACATCTGTCACAGGTTTTTCTCTGTATTGGCTGCATGTAAACTCAGGAAAAAAACGAAATGAAAAAGAAAATAGTTCCTGATACTCATGAGGAGGGAGTTTAAAACACATTGCCAACTACTACAAAGTCCGCTAGTACAGAGTTCCGCCTCTGCTGTACTAGTGTATGGAACTGATTAATATGAATATGACACGGTAAGTAAAATAATTGCATTTTGATAGTTAATTACAAAAGGACATGCAGCTACAATTCATGCAGTCAACACAGTGGGAATACTCTCCAAGCAGAGCTAGGGTTTCGGCTGGTTTTTGACGTGTTTTTAGGCGTTTTTGTTATGCCTTCTACTTTGTCATCGTTTTTGTTGTTGGCGACACAACAAAAACGATGACAAAGTAGAAGGCATGACAAAAACGCTTAAAAACACGTCAAAAACCAGCCGAAACCCTAGCTCTGCTTGGAGAGTAAGTGGGAACCCTGCCTCGGATATACGTACCCTGTTTTACACGTGCATCGGCTGCTTGTCAAAAATCGGGCACTGATGGTCACCAACAAGGTAATGATATGCGACGCAACCCGCTTACGCATTGACCGAAAACATAATGCCCTCGCCGTAACTACATTTACCCCCTCCACAAACAACCCTACTCGGTGGATACATCGGTCCACAAAGAAGGCATACCATTTTTATTTGGTCCGCTCTGAAAGGGTTTCAGAGCCAAAAAAGCTAAAGAGAAGACAGTCTGCATATTCGACAGCCAAGCGCGCGCGTCCGTTTTTTGTCCGTCAAGGGCTGTTTTTGACGGACTATTCGAAATCGAACAGGGTGCGGGGCTTATGGTGTTCGAACTGGATCGGTCCATTAACTTTATGTTTTGACGATGAATTAACAGACAAAGGAGCTGAATACTCTAGTATGCAATAAGTTTAATGTTAAGAGGTGTAAATAATGCATGGGATATGTTATTACCAGGTCCTAATATCAGTGTACATGGTGGTCTGAAAAATTTAAGGTGGTTTTCAAATGTTATCAACCTATCTTACTATACTGAATATCGAATGAAATGTTTTATACCTTGTAACTAATTATCATAGTAGTTTGCCTCTCACTTAGCAAGAATGTAAGGATATGGCCTTTTGACATTTTTGGAAATGATAAGTACAATATGTAGAGAATTATCATAATGTTGACGTTCTCGTTCTTGTAACTCATTCTCCCTCTGAATAAATGGTTCTTTGGGTAACTATTAAACCACTGGTGTCAACTACATTGTATTGTCTGCATTTTTGTTCCCAACTTTAGCCAGACTATTCAAGGTACATACATGTATTAAGAAACACACACATAATGGAAGAAAGTGCACCAACTGAAATACTACAATGAGCACTTGAAGCGTAGAATATCATAATGATATTTGTTTTTTCCAAATCTGAAAAAATGAAGCAATCCAAGAACTACATATTTGACCTCAGGCCACACCAATTTATTTTCTTGGTTAACGAAATAAAATAAAAATTAAAAGAAAATGCTAGATTGGAAAAACAACATGAAAACAGAATCTCAGAGGAATGTTTTACTTTGGTGCACACAGTATCAGGGAGTGAACAGGGTCAGGTGCAAGTTTTCACCCCAGCCTTCTGTTTTCATGATTTTTTTTGGCTAAAATAAAAAATCCGTTAACCAAGAAATTAAATTGGTGTGGCCTTATTTATAAGAAAAAGAGTACAACAGCTGTTGGGAAGAGCATCAGAAACGTCTTTTATTTCCACAAATTTTTCAGATTACAACTGGAGATACTCGACAGCCATGGTCATCTCAGGCTAAACAGTACATACCGGGGACTACACACACAACTGAGCTGGTTTTCACGCTAACAAACCTGCGTACACTTTTGGAATTTATTACCTTCGCGACGAATGGTTTCGTCGAGAAGGTTATGCGACGGTGCTTGTCTGTGTGTCTGTTAGTGAACAGAATAAGTCGAGAACGCCTGGATGGTTTGTTGTCGTAGTTGGTGTGTCGGTGTGTATGTGGCAAATCTCAAGATGATTAGATTTTGGGCGAAGTGTTTTGCATAATTAACGAGAAAAGTGTAAAAATGTGTTCAATTGTATGCTTTACTATGCGTTCTGGTTGCGACGTGTGGGCTGTATAATGTTTCAGGGGATATTGATGGGGTCACAGATGGGGGGCAAAGTTGGTCATGAGGGGTCATGAAACGTCAGTTACATGTACTGCAGCTGCCAGGGACAAATTGGCTATCAGCCAGCTGTAGGGCAGATACAAGAGATAGGCTTGCCCTGGTAGGCAGTAATGCTTTAAAGCACTAAAACAAGGGCTCAGAAAAGGATTCACCTTAATTGCAAGCCCCAAAAATTCTTATGCACCAGAAAGCCACATCTGTCTACTTTAGAATCATGCAAAGAAAATAGACAGTTGACCAGCTCGTTCTCTCGTAACAGCTGACAGACGAAAACAATCGTCAACTTTGACCTACTCCCAGCCTGGAAGAGTCCACTCGGAGCATGTGAAACCAAACCACAAAGATATCTCCTTACACCAATTAAAAGACTGAAACATACAAATTTTGACCAAAGTTGGATATACACGGCCTTATATGAGTAAGAACAGTCATTAATGCAGTGCCACAGCATGGAAATACCGAGCATGTCTGTGTGTCTGTTAGTGAACACGATAAGTCGAGAATTCTTGGAAGGATTGTCTTGGTATTTGGTATGTTGGTAGGTCTCGATGAAACCTGAAAATGATTAGATTTTGGGCCCCCTATCGGCTTGTTACGGTACTGCAGCGGAACTTCATGTTATGATATCTCGTGTTGTGGACATGCTATGGAACTGATTTTTGAGTGGTAGATAGCTCGTTGGGCAGAGAGTAAGTGGTATAGGTTTGGGCCCCCTAGCAACTTTTTTGGAACTGCAGGGGTAGGTTTTGCTTCAGACATTGAAAGGGAATAACTCAAGAAGGGCTTGATGGAAGGTCATGATTTTTTGCATGTACATAGCTTGAGCGATGATGTACATGATTGGATACTTATTATGCAAATCAGTAACTAATTTGCATAATTAATGAGGAAAGTTTATACATTCATCAATTTCCATGATAGGACTCGCAAACATGTGACATATGTAACTGAGGAAGAGAGAAATATTAATAGATATCAGCTATGCAAATGAGAACCTCATTTACATAATCAATGAGAAAATAATATAACTCGAGATGGGCTTGATGGATGGTCATGATTTTTGGTATGTAGATAGCTTATGTGATGCTTTGTATGATTGGATGATAATTATGCAAATCAGATTATAATTAATGAGGCAATTTTAAAAACCTGCTGTGTTCCATGATATGACTATTCAAATATGTGACATTTGTAACTGAGGAAGAGAGGAATGTCAATAGATAGAAATTATGCAAATGTAGGCCTAATTTGCATAATTCATGAGAAACTACTATCATTCCATACTAGTAAATAACGGCAATTTCATACTTGTTGCATTTAGAAGTTGTGTGAATGTGAACACCATTGAATCAAATTATGCTAATAAGGAGCTTATTTGCATTATTGATGAAAAATGTTAGCATAACCTTCTTTGTTAAGCTCATAATCATAACAAGGAGGTTTGGACAACTTATGTTATTTGGGTGAGGAGGATCAACTGGTATGATTTTTGATTGATGCAAAACACTCCTAATACGTCAGTCATAAAGGTCAAAATCATTTCGCGAAGGTATGAGGTCGTAGAACTCTTGTTGCTTATGTGCCACACAATATGTATTTGCACTTAAGAAATGTGAAAGGCTTCACAATTATGATATCAAATGTTAAACTACAAAAGTGAGAAAAAATCGTTGTAGTTGTCTCAAGTCATGATCTACAAGTTTTCTTATTACAGGTTTCCAACATGGCAAAAACTATAGAGTTTTGTATGAGGTTGCTTAGACACAAAAGCTATGTGCCAGTAACAGTAGCAGAAAACAGAATTTTCTGAATGGTTCTCCTCTACAAAAAGTTCCAATTCTGTGAAAAAAAACACCTGTTTTGGTTGGCTTAAAATCACTTTTATACAATTACATTGGCTTACAAATAAATGAAATGTCGTATGATTAAATCCACTTGTTACAATGCCAGTCATTGGTTGGATTACCTAACAACCACCAGTAACATCATCAGTGATTGGTTGTATCAACAGATAACAGTCTACAACATCATTTATCATAATGGTAGTCGTTCTACTACATGTTATAACAACTGATTCAGTTGTTTGCTGTAGGATAAAATTAACCGCTACCATTGGTTGTACTGTCATAACCACCTGTTACAAAGTGGTTTGTTATCAGATAACCACCACCATTAACAAGACTGATGATAAGGGTTTTCCAATGAAATTTTGTAATTCTCTTGCAATTTTAAAACCTTCATGTTGCAGTAACAGATTCTTAAAGGTTGTGTTTTTGTAGCTTTTTCTTCTTTTTTTTTTACTGAAAGTTTGGGGTTTCCTTATATAAAGCCTTTGACAATTTCTTTGCTTTTTTTCCTTGACAAAACAGGTGATTTTTGAGAGAGGAACTAAAAAGAAGACCCAGACAGTGCGCTATGGATTAACTTCATCGTTTTAAGGCTATGAAATATATGATGAGCTACATTTCCAAAGAAATAAAACCAAGAAAAGTGATCAATTACATGGCTCTCAGAACTTGCATGTACACGAGTATCAAGATTTAGTAAATGGGCGCTACGAATAAAATGCCTACAAGATGAAACATAGATTGTCATTGGCCATACAATTGTAAAAAATATAATATATACACGTATATACGAAAGGACAAGGAAATAACGGTTCTCTACATATGGGATGAAAGAAGCCAACATACGATTTAGCTTTGTGTGACTTTCTAAACTAAAAGCTGCCCAGTCAGTTGTACTTCGAGCTACTTCGCGTCTAAGGAGCAAAAGTGACACTTTTCATTTCCTCTGTCTCTAAGGAGCGCTTCCATTTGCTGTAAACATTCCGCAAGGCACAACAGTCCTTCAAAACGTCAACAAACACGTGCAAAATAATGGAAACAGGCTATCCCTTGCCATACTGTTGTCTAATGTAGCATTAATGCCGCACTACGCACTCCTTAGCGGAGCACATTGGGCATTAATGCTGGATTCCCTCCGCTCCCTTTGGAACAGAGCATTAATGCCAGCATACACCCCTGTCCATTAATCATCATTTATCACCCAGTCATTAAGGGACTGGATTTTGGACAGCCATAATTACCATGAAATTACCATGGCAGTGTGCCCTAACCAAGCATTAGTGCTGCATTCGTATTTCTGGCATTAATGCTACATTAGACAACAGATAGCAAGGGATGTACTAGACTCCACCAGACCAACAATGTTGGCTGAAAAATAGTAAAATTTAGCAAAATTGGAGATTAACTTGCCAGGAAGTCTGGCCAACATAGGATATGATTTGTCTGCATAGCAACATGTCCCAAATGAAATGCTATCTTACTGCAGAATGACACTCCTGGCCAATTAATTATTTACCGTATTTTGCCAAATTCTACTGCCCATAACCCGTTAGTAAGGCTTGGTGGAGGATAGCAATGTAGGTCCCTAGCAATAATGTTCTCAACATGGCTCTATAAAATCATTCATATCTACAAACAGTCTACGAACAACCACAGCGTAGAATCGTTCTCGACACGTCACAGAAAAAGACGAAAATCCATTTTCGTGGTCTGAGCACACCGTGGTCGTTCGTTCGTACGTACGATATCGGAACTCTAGCTCTAATGTACATACATCATTCGTCGCATACTGCATATTGGGTGACATGCATATTAACAAATACATGTTGTTGTTTCTTCTCTTTCAGAGCACTACATTCATGTACACTCTAGAATGATGCGTCTAACTCTGCTATATTCCTGTACATGACATCATTCGTGCCTAAGATATCATAATATAAATGCTGTGCACAATAAAACTCTCGGCCTAAGAGACTCGTCCATGGTTGTTAAGTACAGTATCAACAGTATCTACACAACACTTACACGTACGTCGTCGTATGAAACAACAGTTTGGTTCAAACAGTCTGATCTTCAGTTACAAGTCAGCAGGGCATGCATGTGACGTTCTACAATCCTAGCAGTTACTGCAAAGTTTTCACATAATTTGTGGGTGTGAAAAAGGGGGTTTTGTAAGACACCCCGAGTTGAAAATGTAGAAAACATTCTTCCAATTCATCTATTGGTGAATTAAACACTTTGTGTAGTACCTAAGTATGGTCTACCCTGCTGTCACATTGTCATAGGTAATCGCCGAAAAACGGCGTACTAGCAACAACACCTTTTTGCATCCACGTAGAACACACAATGTACTCAATATCCAGTTGAAGTGCTCGCCCCGACCATAACAACATCATGCTCACATGCAGTTGACACAAGCCGATACCTCACAAAATCCAGATCGTGTGAAATTCAAAGCACAAACGTTAAGATGGTGCTGTCTGACGAAGGAAGCATGATACCTTTCCTGAGACACTGTTGTGTGAGCTTGCTGTACGTTGTTTTCTTAAATGAAAGAGGCCTCTGATATTGTAGGCATGGTTGCTACAAAGGTGAAGTTCCTTGGTGAGGCATTTAGCAATTGAGTCCTCACTACACAGGTGTTGATCACTATGAAGTACAGTTTCTGATGTTGTGAAAAATCTCGCTTTAGACCTTTCGCTGCCGAAGTCTTTCAGCCTACTTGCAGATTCCGATTCGCGATCCGTGCCGCCCGTCCTTGCGACGGGTTGTTTCCACGACGACGGAACCGGGTAGGCGGGTCCGTACGCCGCCCCAGCATGCAATTGGGTACATGTGTGTGGTACGTATGCACTTAGTAGAGCAGCGACTTGCGTGCTTGTGACAGTGGCACTGCTAACTTGACTTGATTTTTTTTTCCTCTCCTACGGGTTTGCTATGTACAGGGGAGGGTTACTTGGACAGCTTGCTTATAACTCGGATTAGGGCACCGTTCTCGTCCTTTAGCCTTTGGTTGTCAGCCCTTAGGTCCGCCAATTGCTGCAAACACAGGAAAAATGACATGTAACATAATGCTTGTAGAAAATTGGTATTTTTCAGGTTCCACAATAATTTTTCAGGTTCCACAACAGACCATGTTTCCACCTTGCAAGGACTTGTTTCATTTCCCCACAATACTAACACTACAAAGCCTTTTCACTAAAATCCCTAAAAATGAACAACATCTATTATATAGTAAGGATCTTGTTAGCTGAACAACTTACGAGCATAGCAACTAGTGTACACAGTTAGTGCAAAAAGACCTGATATTTGAACGCATGCACTGAAGTTACGGGAGCTAAGGAAGCTCACAATGAACCAGAACAAGTGGAGAGAGTTGAAGAAAGTCTGATTGCAGCTGCAGGATGTTCAGACCACTGCAGCAGCAGAACACAGTGGACTACTACTACTATTGATTCAGAAGTTACCTTCATTTCTTCTTCCATCTCAGATATTCTCCTCTCCAGGGCTCTCTTCTCCTGTACAAATAAAACAAGACTTAGTACAACATTTGTACATTGAATGGCAAGAAGTACAAATGTTTACACCACGACGAAACAATGGCAGCTGAGAAAAATCTCGTTGTGAGCTTTATATTCAAACAAAAGCCTGCTTTGGACAAATATATTATCCAAAGAATATGATTCATTCCACGGCTTTGCCTGCCAACTTAAAAATGTACAACTTTCTCATTAGAACTTTTAGAACATAATATTAAGAAGTTGTATGATCTAGTGCAGGGACTACAAAAACAGTGCAAAATTCCATGCTGTCTTCATTATAACTACATGTTAATGTTGATAAGATTACGGCGTCTGTACTTACTCTCTTTTCTGTCTCCAAGAGCACAGACCGATCTGGGAATCTCTCACGTCGCTGGAACAAACAAATAAACAAACTATAAGTCATCCTCATTCAAGAAACATCATCCTCAATGCTTGTAAAATCTTATCATTGAGTCCTTTCTACTTTCTACTCGCACCAAATTAAAAGTTTAATAGACATGTCACTGGCCAAAGGAAAACATCAGAAAACACCTTAATATTCTAAAAGGGTAGTTTGACAGTTACCAGGCAGGGACTATTCCATTTTCAAATCTAGGAGGGTGGTAATTTACTCTGACCAACAATGATTCAATTTCAAGTACATGATAATCATAATTTTATACAAACTTCCCATATTTTGAAGATAAATGATATCTTTCTACTATTTCAATGAATTAAACTATCTTAGAGTTGAAGTTATTTTTGCAAAAGTTTTTTTTTTACCTGTTTATCCCTGTCAACCTGCGCTTTGGACTCAGCCAGCTCTGTTTTCAGCTCCTGTACCTTTTCCTTCAGCTTCTCATTTTCACCTACTGCATCCTCATACAACTGTCAAACAATTCAAATATTCAAAATTCAACTGTCAAACAATTCAAATATTCAAAACTGTCGGATAGAAATAACTAATCTACAGCAGATGATATAATCCAGCACATTCTCAATGTTTTAAGCCTGTTGATGCAACATTTTGTACTCTTTCTAGTGCTGTCAAACCTGTACACTTTTTGGTGGTCCCTTAGATTATATTTTCCAATTGACACAGGCATTAAGAATCCTGTCTATAGTGACCACCTGTCCACATAGACAAGATTTTATCGGTACCCTGAGTGTAGACTCTACCAGTCTCCACGGGTCGCTGGGAAAATAGTAGAAATTGGCCAAATAGAGTTGTATGAAGGGAGTTGCAATGTTTGACTCTATCTCCATAGCCGACTCCCTTCATACAGTTGACTCTATTTGGCCAATTTCTACAGTAACTATTTTCCCAGCGACCTGTGGAGACTGGTAGAGTCTACCCTGAGTGGTCTTCTTGTATTTTCTGACATTCTGGTATTTTTACACCAAGAATGAGCTAGATCCTTACATCTGCTTGGAGATTTCAAATAACGCAATTTAGACACACAAGTATGTACACAAACCATTGACAGTACCTCATTAATACTGACAAACATAAGATAAACAGAGGAAAACAGAATAAATAAATAACACTCTTATCTTATACATTTGCAGGGTATGGGAGATATAAACTTAATAGGCTATAAACACTAAGAAACATGGCAGTAATAAATTAAGTGCAAAGAAATGAATTGCAGGTAAACAGAATCCTTCCACACCACAAAAAGGAAGTCTGCAAAATACACACAAATAAACACAGTGTAAGAATGACAAACAACACTTTGAAAGAGTTCAGGAAAAGTTTACAATTTAACTAGAAGATGGTGCCATATTAATGACCAATCAGAACACCTGAGACAATATTTATGGTACTTCCTGACAAATCAGAACAACTGTAACATCTAGTACTTCAATTTTGAAATGTAGGGACAGCGCAGGGACATTTTTTGACCTTGACCTTGTATTCAAGGACATGACCTTCATTGTTAGAGTTCCGCAATTGGCAGGCACTGTTTAGGTACAGCTGGTACTAGTTATCCAAAACACAAGGAGAAAAACCAAGTCCTTCTGTGGTAAAAACACTCCTTCTTGAGTTAATCTTCGGAAATGTCTTAATCTTCCGAGGCTTTGTAGGGCTTGAGGAAGTTTACCTTGTTCTCAAGGAGTTTCCGTTCATTTTAAGTCATTACGGTTAAGGTTATGTTTGTCAAAAAAGCCTTAAGGCTTGAGACGTTAAGTCTTCAACACAGCATCTCTAAAAATGGTAACAAGACAGGCCTAAGAGTGTACAACTAGAAGACTAGTGCACTTTACACATAGCAGTAAGAAAGGGAAAAAAGACAAAGACACAAAGAGAGAAATACTTTTAAGTTATGATAAAAGCAATGTTCTCTTTGATATCTTAACAATTCTACAGACAACAAAAAAACAACACTGTACTTTGTAAATTTGTTTTAAACTTTTAAACTCTCTAACTGTAGTCTTATTCAAAATTCAGAAGACATACGGATATTCAATGCACTTACTTATTGTATTGGAACAAAACTTTAGCTCTGTAGTATACTACCTACAGAATGATGAACTTTCATGCTAAATACTTCTCCTATCTTTTCACATAACTGAACTCCTAAACAATGCAAGGTCACATACAACTAGAGGGGGACATGATAATTTGTGTAAGATAGCATCAAGGCTAGGTGGAGATAGGACATATCCAACATGGCTACAGCTGTCAGTAACACATGTATGTCATTCTATTGACCACTGGGGACCAAAAGACAAGGCTGCTGGAATACTTGTTGGTAGTCTCTTTGGATACGTCCCTTGTTTCACCCCCCAAAAGGCCCTCAACGTTGTGTAAAAAACTTACACGTATACTGGATGCTACTACTACAACTATTGTAACTACAACTACTACGACTACTACTACTACTACTACTACTACTACTAGACAACCTCACGAAAGTCTCCTTGGATATATCCCATTGATGACTATAAGCTGTACTTTCGATGTAACATCAAAACTGAGACACAAGCACTAATATGGCTTAGAAGTCAAACAAAAGACAAGCAGGAATGGGTAAGAGAATACACAGAGGACACATACTGATAAGGATTGCCAGTTGTAGTTTTTTGACAACTTGCAGCCAAGAACAGTTATTTCACCTCAAGACAGCTGGGATGCCCCTTCAACTTATAAATTTAAGTTGATTTCCAAGAGGGCCCAGTAATAATTATCATCTTATCATTGAGTAATACTATTTGATTTTGAAGGTATTTCCTGAGTAGTGATGACTCAGGGATCATAAGTGTAAGAATTACCAACCTTCTTGTAGTCTTTTTCTTTTGTCTCCTTGTCGTAAGACCCGTATCTGTCGCGGTAACTTCCCGTCCGACTCAGGTAGGATGACGTGCCCGTGTCATACCTGTGGGGAGACACAGGACGGTTAAACATACATGTATGTGTTGAAACAAACAAACAAACAAACAAAGCACCGACTATGTTCAAGACTTAATATACACATGGTGCAGTCACATTTGTCGTAGGTCGTTGTACGCTCGTTCTCATTTAAATGTACACATTTTGTAATCTCCGTAACCGTTAGAAGTAAGACGTTCCTGACATTAAGATATACCACATATAAGGTACGTAACTGCCGTTTTTAAAAGCTAGAAAAGTTTTAAGTCGTCATAAAAACTACAGTTTGACATCTTAGATGTGGCATATCCTAATGCCAGGAACGTCTTATTTCAGTCGGTAACGGAGATTACAAAATGTGTACATTTAAAATGAGAATGAGCGTGTACGATTTTAATCTCCTAGGATTCTTAAGCAGGCTGTGACAGAACCAACCACCTACATGACAGCCTTTTCAGTAATAGAAGAGAGCAGAATTTTGTATGGTACATTGTAAATGCATGACCATCCTAAGAGGGCCCTCTTTTGCGATCATACGACGATTGTACGATGAATGTAACCTGGCTCTTAGTGTTTTATATGTTACTATAAGTTAAAGAATCAAGCTGAATGCCACTTTTTTCTGTTTACACACACTGAACATAAATTACTTGATAATAAACAATTTTCAAAACTACATTTGAAAAAATGCTTACCTGGATCTTGTTCTTTCACCCTGCAAAAAAGAAAAAAAACATGTTTTTGACTTAAACATGAAAAAATAATAAAGTACCTAAGTTTGGAGAAAACTTTTCTTCATAATGTTTTGCTTAATCTATTAAAAGTGTAGATGGAAATGCTCGGTTTTGCAATGCATTACTATCATAATGGTTGTTTCAACTAACTTAAAACACTGCAAACACTGCAAAATCAAGTACCTGGAAACTTAATCAATAAGTATGTCATAAAGGACTGACATAAAGGACTGAAAGTTGTTCCCCTCTATTTCATTACTATTTGAGATAAACTATAATTCAGTGCATACCATGAGTCAATGTCACATGTTGATGAAATTAGCAGTTGTAACATACAATGTGACTTATACAACACACTGAACATTAGATTGAATTTCATAGAAATGTTAAAGTTTACAAGTGATATACTATGAGTGCTTTTGTTTCAAGCAGTGTCCAAGCTGAGTTAACTCTATATCTGGAAACCATAAATTGGACCATAACATTTCATATCTTCCCAAATATGCTGTGATTCATAACTTAACGTACAGTCATACAAATGTACACATACAAATGTACATGACTGTTCAACCTAAACCAATGTAGGCAAATTATCATGATTGCACATTCCTATCTCTTTAAATGTACATTTTAGTAGAAGACAGTTTGTTTATGGTTTCTGTATAATCTGTCCCTGTGGTACATTTATTTTGACAACTTAAACCGATCATTCAACACAAATACCTATTAGTAACTTAACCTACACCACAACACTGGAGATAACATTACGTCTGGATAAACTTGGAATCAAAGAAAAAGAGAGAAGCTGCCAAAACACAAATCTAGCTGCAGTTGCTTGAATGTACTGAACTCAAACTCCACTGAGGGAGTTGCAAATTCCTCAGCCCAGACCCTAGCCTCTGGCCTTCCTAGCTAGCCTTGCCTCTCAAAATACTGACACCAACCAAACCTTTCTAGAAGCAACATTTCCTACGAAACAACAGAAAGAAACACTACATAATTTTCCGGTTATAAGCGACTGAATTTGATGCAATGCTTAACAAGCAGTTGAGAAATAGAGCGGGAACATTCCGTGGGCAATGATAAGCCTCTAAAATTAGAACTGCTACATTCACCATGTCAAGATGGTGGAGGGAGAGGAAAGCTAGCCCATCGTTTGTTACGACACGAAGCCCGACATACCGGGGCCCAGCTACGGTGGATAGAGAAGTATGGAGTAGGCTTACAGTGCTGTAACTTGTACCAGAGGTGCCATATAGCCTGCTGCTTGTATAGCTGCTCATTCTGGAAGGGAGGGCCCAGGGCTTTCACCTAGCGTTGCCAGTCATCTGTACGGGGCTACTAGTGCTGCCCACTAAATGCAGTTCCCTGTTGCTGTGCAGGGGGTCTTGGAAAATCAAGGGTGTTTGTTGAGGGTGAATCAGCCTGGGTTTGGCATTACCAAACATTGTAACCAAACCCTTAGAGAAACACTGGCCTTTTTTTTAGCACCGGATGCAAAAATGCTACATGCTTATACAACTAAACTTAATCCACGTCTTGACCATTTTTTGTAAATGTACCAACATTTGTAAATTCCTAGAAATGACTTAAGGTCAACACAAACACATGTTGAATGACTTAAATCAAACTGACATTTTGAAGGCTTACATTTTCCTGTAACAAGACTGCAATTATTTTGTCTAACAAATTTTGTGTGAGACTCTAGAAAAGAATATTCCTTGTACTGAAACCCTGTTATAGTTTTGTTTGTGCCCATAGAAATGACTTAAGGCTAACACAAACACATGCAAAAGAACTAAAATGAAACTCTGACATTTTGAAGGCTTACATTTTCCTGTAACAAGACTGCAATTATTCTGTCTAACAAATTTTGTGTGAGACTTTAGAAAAGAATATTCCTTGCACCAAAACCCTGTTATAGTTTTGTTTGTGCCCGGTGGCCGGTCATGTTGCCTAGCTATGTGGATGGAGAGGTAGGGTTTCCTGATACTGTATGTTGACATGTGGTCACAATATTATACCAGAGTGGGCATCAAATATCGGGCAGGCGGGGCTTATGCCCAGAACTTCAGGAATGTCCTGTAGAGCTCACACAAAACCAAAGGCTGAGCTTCGTAGTACATGGCACAAAAGTAAAGGAAAAAGTTAAAGCATCAGGGGCAAAGTATGATGTTTCTGTAAGAAGCTACATGTAGTTGTAGAGCAATGTGGCTTCATTGCAACTAAAAGTTTTAGTCAACCACACTGGGCCACCCAATCTCCTCTTGATCAGTGTGTTGGGTTCTTTTATGCGCAGAGGTTTGACCCTTGTGGCTTACGCATGAAATTCCCTCATACACGGGGCCAGCAGCTTTTTGTCACAGTCCGAAATGACAAATAACAATAATTTACAACATGTCCGAGCTGGCGGCGACCCAGGGATCGAACCACAGAGCCACAGAATTTGATCCATACATGCAGAAGTACACGAAGGTCCTAGTATCCGGGACGGCCATGACATTGTGACCTTTTTTGGGCAGAAGGTCAGTGATGACGCCGCAAGGTCGTGTCAGGACAGTGACCAGTAATCCAGAATACCAGCGATAAACTGAGACACCATTAAATGGCTTTCTTGACCTCTACCTTTAAACATAACCTTCTCCCTGCCGGTGCAATGGCCTAATTGGTAGAGTGTTCGCCTTGCATACGGTAGGTCGTGAGTTCGAACCCCGGCCGGGTCATACCAAAGACTCTAAAAATGGTACATACTGCTTTCTCTGCTTCGCGCTCAGCATTTGGGAAAGAGTATGGAAGTTAAACACACCAATCACTACCAGTGGACAAGCTCCCTGCTGTAGTGACTTGCACTTGTATGGCCCAAGGGCTTCGAATGGGAGATGGGTGCCCCCCTACGCATCTTCGATACATGGGACCACTTTACATTTTTTTTTTCTCCCTGCTGCCTAACCCTGTAACCAATACAAATTCAGTGCCAAAGGGCTACTTCGACAGGAAGGAGGTTAATATCATGTATGTGTGTGTGTTGGGGAGTGGGGTGGCATGAGTACTTTTCATGCATACAAACATGTAACTGTTACATTGTACATGTAAGTGTCATGTTTGGTTGCTCAAGTTTCGCTTCCTGTGCAAATGACGTTGTCAACAATATAATTTGGTAGCATTTTATTTCAATGAGTCTAGCCTAGCAGATTTATCTTAATATAGTCCCCTCCCCTTTCTATAAAAAAGATTTTCAATACCCCTTTGACTGTTGAAATGGTACAACCCTTAGCTACTTACGAACAGTCCATGAGGCTAGAACTGTCCTTCTTTGCAACAGACTACTGTAAGTCTTGAAATGTTTGCAGTGTTTTATTTTTGTGGTGACTTCACTGCAAAACCATGAGACCACAAATATGGATTTCCATTGTACTGTTCTACAGAAATGTTTCAACTGCGAACTTAAAACCCAACAAGAAAACAAATTAAGAACTGCAAAACTCTGGAATTCCCTCCCAGCCCACTGCTTTCCCCCCGAATACAAGCTACAAACCTTCAAAACAATCACATATCGCTGTCTCTTACCTATGCCACATTAGTTCAATTAGTTCAATGCCAATTAAGAAGTGGCCTCTTATGGCCTTGCATTGAGCGAGATCGTTAAAAAAAAAAAAGGCCCTGTGCAAATACACCAATTTACGGTAACATGACGTGGAAAGTGTCCTTGGTGGTGGAGGTCGTCCCTGGGGGGGCCAATGTCAAGTTTACACAACTCCAAGTTCAGTTGTATCCACAAACAGCGACCCCATGCAAACTCTCAGAACTGATGTGCTTACTCCAGGTAAATCTTGGATTTTCTATGTATCAAATGTACAATGTAGCTCTTGACAACAGTAAATACATAAATCTACTACATCCATAGTGGTGCGGATCGGTCCGGCCGGACCGGTTCCGGACTTGTAAAACGTTTAGGTTCAAGTCAAAAAAAACCTAAACGTCTGGAAACAAGTCCGGACTTGAAAATAAAATTCTCTCACTCATACACTCCTTTTTGTTTTAAACCTGTGCATCTTCAACCTTCCTTAAATTATGAAATTTGCACTAGAAAAATATTAAAACATTGCTGTTTTTGTGTTTATAACTGAACTTTTGTGTTAATTACTGACTGTATATAATTCCGTATATATAGTTTTTAAATTACATGTAAAATATCTGCCAATATGCAATTTTACATGTAACACGAAAAAATATTCCAAAATTATTATTTACTGAACCTAAACCTCTGGACTCGAGTCCGAACCTAAACCTTAACTCGGGTTTAGATCCACACCACTATACATGTTGTACATCCATGATTGAGAGAGTGTAGAAGTATTGTGATTCACCCATGCATGGACTTACATGAAAGGTAACCCTATATATAACTCCTGTTGCCGGCAACATTGAAAAGGGTGCCGACAGAGGAAGTACACACGGCCACGGCTTGTTCTAGCTCATAATCGCATGTTGCTGTTTGAAACCTATGAGCTTACTGTAAATTTGTTTATGTTTGCGGGACTGAAACTTTGCGGTACAGTGAAAAGTAAGTCTTAGAGTTTTTGAAATGTGGTTGACACAATTATGGTAGTAACACCATAGAAGACAGAACTATCATACAAAAATGTGTATTTGGGGTGTGACCTTACGGTGAACTTAAGAACACTGCAAATACTTAAAGGTATACAGTAAAATGACGGAACAGTACTACAGTATTTTCATTAGCCTACATGTATGTCCAAACTTAGGTGGAAAAATTCTGTTTGACTGATTCCCTCTTTTTTCCCCACCCAAATAGCCCAAAAGGTCTGTTTCAACTTATTTCCAAATCATGGGCATATTTGCAACAGTAGGACTACATTTTATCTTATCAATTTGAAAAGGAATTTGTACCTCACCCTAGCAAACTATTCAGAAGATAACAAGCTACATAAAAACGTTATGGCCTTGCAACGGGTCATGGAAAAGGCATCCGAAAATACGTCACAAAGAAGAAAAAAAAGGAAAACAAAACAGGCGTAAAATATACTATCAAGCTTGCTCCTAAAGCTTCACTAAAAACAACTGTGCTTTGAAAGTCTGAGTGAGGCAGAGTTTCAGTAAGTGTTTCGCTGTTTTCTAATTCATTGTCTCACCAAGGAGTATTGTACAATGTAAAAATATCATGATGACAGTGAAAATTACCCAAATAAGGTGTCCCGAATATGCAAATGTCTATGAATATATAATGAGCAGGGGCTTACATCAGGTATTAGGTTCTCCTGTGGTTGTGACTGTGAGGGGGCCTCGTCATTTCCACCTTCATCCTGTAAACAAACAATAAACAACAAGTCAATAAATAAACATGTAACAAAACAACAAGTTCTTCATGATATCATTTGCCAAATGAGGTCATCAAATCTTGAAACATTTTTTTTTCAAAATACATTGTACGGTATGGTATCTCTTCTTTTGACATGTAAGTCCCACGACAGAAGAAATGTGACATTTACAACCTGCTTATAAATTAACTAATTAGCTTCTCTGACAGACCACAATGAAAACAAGTTGATAAAGGTTTGTGCTATTTACCCCAAGCCCCCTGAAACAATCTGTGAGAGCAACAACAGTAGCTACATGTATGAATGATTACTTTTAAATCTAAAACACTCCACAAATGTAATCTATATCGTACTAAAAGCTCCAGACCTGCATCATTGAGTTCACTCCGTCACACAGAAAGAGCAGTTTCCTGTAAGTTACACGTACTGTAGCAGTAGCTGTACATTGAGCAGTTATCAACAGTCACAGCCACTAAAGATTGGTGGTGCCATTTGTTAAACAAACATGACAAGTGTTATAAACTCTTGTCAACTGTTTAGATCTAAAGGAATCATTCTAAGAGTGAATCTGTCAGTTCATTCCTACTTTTAGATGGGTGACGTTGACATTAAACACAATTCCAAACATGTCATAAACACTTGTCAACTGTTTACATGTAGATCTGCAGGAATCATTTGAAAAGTGTAACTGCCAGGTTGTTCCTCTTTTTAGATGGCTGACATCGAAGCTTAACACCAAATCAAAGGTGTTACAAACTTTCAACTGTTTAGATCTGCAAGAATCATTTGAAAAATGAAACTGACAGGTCATTTCTCGTTTTAGATGGGTGACGTCAAAGCTTAACACCAAATCAAAGGTGTTACAAACTCTTGTCAACTGTTTAGATCTGCAGGAATCGTTTGAAAAGTGAAACTGCGAGGTCATTCCTCTTTTTAGATGGCTGACGTCGAAGCTTAACACCAAATCAAAAGTGTTACAAACTCTTGTCAACTGTTAAGATCTGCAGGAATCATTTCAAAAGTGAAACTGACAGGTCATTCCTATTTTCAGATGGCTGATGTCGAAGCTAAACCAAACAAAAGGTGTTACAACAAACTTTTGTCAACAGATTCGATCTGCAAGAATCATTTGAAAAGTGAAACTGCCAGGTCGTTCCTCTTTTTAGATAGATGAAATCGAAGCTAAACACCAAATCAAAGGTGATACAAACTCTTGTCAACTGTTTAGATCTGTAAGAATCATTTGAAAAGTGAAACTGCCAGGTCATTCCTCTTTTTAGATGGCTGACGGCGAAGCTTTTAAGCACCAAATCAAAGGTGTTACAAACTCTTGTCCAATGTTTATATTTGTAGGAATCATTTTAAAAGTGACACCAAACCAAAGCTGTGTATGAAAACTTTTCTTCTTTTTCTGTCACTCTCAACTGAGGTGAAGCATGATGCTTTTTCAAGAAGCTAGTGGTAGTGCAATGTGACTTCGCTATGCATAGCGCTTTTTGTAAGCATCCCGACTCTTTTCAATAAGTGTGTGTTGGGTTCTTTAAAGTGTAGAGGTTTGACGCCTGAAGTTCCCTCATAAATGGGACCGCTAGCTTTACATTGTATGTGACCACCCAAAATGACGACTGCAATTTCTCACATGTCTGGAACTGACACTGGGATCAAACCCCAGCCCATGGATCCATTTGATTTGAAGTTTAATACTAATAGCCTGTAAACTCAGACGTTTAGGGCATAAACACCTAACTAAAGCTGTGTATGAAAACTGTATGAAAACTACATGACTGTATTTAGTAGCCTGGAAACTCAGATGTTTAGGATATAAACATGATGCAGACCTCAGCCGGTGTTGACGCGGGGATGCCTGTGGATCGTCGCTTCTCTCTGGGACGCCTTCTCGCAGACTGGCTGGACATCAGCTTCTTATCCTTATCCCCTGTGAGACGAGGATTTAACAAGATCAGGAGTGGTTAGACAAGATTAGAGGCGGATTAAACAGGACTAGAAGCTCATCTATGTTGGTAGTAATCATGATACAATGCTAAACTTTCTTCCAACACTAAAGGTATATACGGATCAAATTTTTGACGACCACTGTCACCTTCTTCAGGATCAATAATGATTAGATGTGGATTAATAAAGATAAGAAGTGAATTAAACAAGATTAGAAGGGGATTAAACAAAGATAAGTTCTAATTGACAGCTTTACAATATAAAATGTTGACATAGAGGCATTGAAATGAGCAATATAAATATGATGTCACAAAGCTTTTTGTTACTATAGACATATCACATTTATAAGATGGCCAAATACTGAGCTATAAAGGATTTTGTTACATAGAAGACAAGTACCGTAAGTTTACATGTATGTCCGGGAAAGTACATTTTGGATTTCATACATTCTGGAATGGAATTTGCTAAAAATAACAGCTGTGTAAAGAACACTTTGAATACTTTCCAAGAATGTTTATTAGAGGAAACCTCGTTAATGAGGAAAAAGTAAGTGTTCCAACTGCTACAGAAGTAAGACCTTAAGAAAGAGCGACATCTCTTGGGCATTTGTACACCGATGCCAATTACTGGTTAAAAGGCAACACTTAAACATGGTCTTGGGATCTGTCACTGCTCTAAAATCACCAGTTGTCGTCCTCATAAATTCACTTTCTACCCAAGAATGCGGTTTACAGTAAGCCCGGGCCACATATGGGGTTCGTCTGTTACAGGAATGGCCTGGGGGCAATAAGAGGTCCACGGCCTGTGTGAACGTGGTCTGTTCTTTCTCATCATTGTCAGTGGGCTCTGCTATGCGCCAGGCTTTACTGTACAGGCTATCAATCCCACTGACAGTATTATGATTTTCCAATGACAAACAACAGAGTAGACACAAAACAATGACTTCAGTATAACAACAAGATATCTCAGCTGGAAACTTTACAACATTGTAGAAAAACATGTTTTCCAAAACGGAGAGGAATTTTCTAATTGGGCGACACCAACGCCTTTGATCCACAAAAACCTCGTTAGAATCGATTCATTTCAGAATATTTGCCAAGAGTCTCGATGCGAGGACATCGAAAAACATTGTCCAGGGTACGTACCGGTTAGCTTCAGACGTAGCAGCTCTGCTAGGAGGTTCGAAAACCAAGGCTCTCTCTCCCTCCCAAAAAGCTGGCCACGCTCTAAGTGTTTGTCTGTACTTAAAGGTACACCTAAACTAAGATAAACTCTTCGGGGGATGTGTTAAGAGCATATTTTACTGGGGTTTTTAGACACTTGGATTGAGTCCAGGGCATATGTGTGTGTAGGCCTGTGCCACTAACAGCTGCATGGCACTGTCTCTCACAATATAAACGTGTTTCAACTTTGACGTCATCACTGGCGTGGGTCTAACGACTTTCAAAATATACGTTTTGCCAAAGACAAACTTGAGAATGCCAGTTATAAAAACACACACTTGGCAGTTGTGATGACATCTTCTTAAAGGAGTGACAGACCATTTTGTGCATGCCAACTTGTCTTTTTGTGGTCTGGCATTTCCTACCCATTTTGACAGCAAAAAGAAATTGATCCAAATCATAAGAAAAGGGCTCCGAAGATATCTGATAAGTGTGCTAAACTATGACAGTGTATTGAAAATAGTGGATTATAATTATGTAGAAGACAGTAATATCATTTCATTAGGTTGAAACAAAATCATCTGAGCATGACCAAAGTTACATGACAATCCAGTTGTTCTTTTTTCACTAATCCTTTTCCAAAGTTTCCGATACAAATGCCCCTGCAGTTCCACAACAAGCAGTTAGGGGGCATAGGCTAATACAATTTCTTCCTGGCCCAAAAAGACATTCAGAACACAAAATACAAAGACCAGTGCAAGACCAGAACAGGAGATAGATAACCCAGAAGTTCTGCTGCAGTACCAAGTAAAGCTGTTGGGAGGCCCACAAATGACGGCCATCTTTGGCATCACAATACATATGAAAGACCAAGACAAACCAAGCGCAGTATCAATTGTAACATTAAGCCCGTGTCCACATAATACTTGCTACTGAAAAAAGCTTTTTAACATGAAGGAAAATTTTGTTTTATCTTGGTCTTGATCATGATTAGGGGTCAGATGTAAATCAGGTGCCTCAGTGATGGTTACAGACAGAGGGTTGGGTGAGGGACTATACTGCATACATTATGCTAATTATCTCATTAACATGTGGGAAACCTTACCTCTATTTTGGTCTTCATGATCGGGTGTCATCTGCACATCAGGAGCCTCAGTGATGGTTACAGACAGGGGGTTAGGTGAGGGAGAATAAATTATGCTAATTAGCTAATTAATATGCAGGAAACCTCACCTCTATTTTGGTCTTCATGATCGGGTGTCATTTGTACATGTACATCAGGAGCCTCAGTGATGATTACAGACAGAGGGTTAGGTGACGGACAACACTGCATAAATTATGCTAATTAGCACATTAATACGTAGGAAACCTCACCTCTATTTTGGTCTTCATGATCGGGTGTCATTTGTACATCAGGCGCCTCAGTGATGGTTACAGATGGAGGGTTGGGCATAGTTGCCGTGCTGATCGGACCAGTTGTGCTCGTATAGTCTCCGCTACCCAGACGACCTTGCCGATGTAGGCCTGTTAGGCCAACCTAGGGTACAAAATTGTCCATGTCATAATCAGACTAAATTTTAATTGAAGAATCAACATGTTAATGGCAATTGATTATGCAAAGCTGGTTGGTAAATCTTTATTATTTAGTGCTAAGCTGTCACAATCCAAACCATAGCACTGGATAATGTCAGGACAAAATTAGACATGGAGTCAGGACTGAATATAGATGCAGACAGGTTTTGCAGACATATCAAATAGATGTGGGTACATGTACATTAGGAACATACACATGTAGTATGACATGTAACGGTACATGATATGGTATACTATGATTTAAAAGTATTGGGAACACATACTACTGTATATGACTGAGAAGTGCCAGCGTCAGAAGTTATATATATCTCAAACTGAAAAAAATGGAATCGAGACTATTTCAAATTCCTGGTTAATACATTGTTCACAACGAAATAAATGATAAAAAAAGATCCATGCACACTTACTGAATTCCCAATACTGAAACAAGGACATCGCACAAAGGATAACACAATGTACACATGTATGTGTGGGTGGGTTTGAAAGTAGAAACCAGTTCATGCACAGAACGAAGCAGTGCTCACCTGCGTGTAGCCACGACACATAACGGCACAGAAAGCACAAAAAGCACAGAGAACAGCCGGTTGTTCACAACCCGACAGAGGAGGGGAAAAGACGGAGGGGAGGGGGAAACATGTGCATCCAGAGGACAGAATCTGCACTTTCATAATCAGAACTTTATATCAAATTTGATCAACAGTGAGACTGAAGAATCCTACAAACAATTCTTAATATGTATGAAAAGTAACTGAAAAATTTGTGATGGGTGTAGATGTCTGATATTTCCTTCATATTCAGAATTTTTCTAATGCAACTCTATTTTGTTGACGTACAAGGTGATAATAATTGAAACCAGTAGGTCAACCAAGATCCCTTTGATAATTTTTTGCATGACTATGATTTTTTGTTGTTTTCATTTTTGGATTTCCTTTTGTCTCCATGTAAAATTTAATTAGCCGTTTGAAGAAAAGATAAAAGAAGAAAACTTAAGATATACAGCATGACAGTGAGGACAATAAAAGCAGATTAATCTATCAGATTCTCATTTCAATTTATCTCATATATTTATTTGTATTAAATTTTGATTTGATGCTTGTACTAAAATGACAGCTTAGTACAGTGTGTATCTGTCAACGAGGTAGACTACTTAAGATGGGTAAGAGAAAAAAGAAAATAACATAGATCAAAGATTTCAAGATTATAAAACTACTAAAAAGTAGAAGATAAAAACAAAGACAAGGACACTTATGTGACAGTCGACAGATTTAATCTCTTGCATACATGTAGTTCACTGTAAATCTTGGTAACACAGAAACAAAAACACGAAGCCGCTACATGAAAATATAAGACAGGACAAAGCAGTAAAACAGTACAGAGTTTCTTACAACACTTAATCATCTACAAACAATCCCATACCCTGCAAATGTCTAAGATAAGAACCAAGACGGTGCCTCACCTCTTTGGCGGTCCCGTTTTCCTTCCCCTCCTTGTCTCTCCTCTCCTTCTCTTCCTTGTCTTTACGGACGGTCTTTTCTGCAGCCTCAAGGTCATCCATGGTCACGCCCTGTACCAAGGTCACACAAAAAGTCTTGGAATTTGATCTTGAAAAAGGACATTTGCGAGCAAATGCAAACTATTTTCCTTACAATTTTTTCAAAAAGCTTTGTCCAAAATTATCCATGTCCCAATTTTGAAATGCTGATCCAAACCAAAGGTGAAGCAAAAAGTATAATTTTGTTTTGTTTATAGAAAACAACCTAAATGTACTCATAGAAACATTTTTTCCTCCCCACACACTTCGGTGTACAGGGCTGTGCCCTTGGCCCACACAGGCCATTTAAGTAGTCCACTGGTAGTGGTGTTTGTTCAACTCCCATACTCTTTCTCATAAGCATCGAGTGCTAAGCAGAGAAAGCAGTGTGTACTGTGTACCATCATGTTAAATTTGGTTTGACACAGCTGGGATTTGAACCCCTAACAATCCAAATGCAAGGACACACTCTATCTACCCCCTAGGCTACTGCACTGGTTGTAGAGTCAACCTACCTGCGTGGATCTCCGTGTCTCTCTCGCCCTCCGCGAGCGGGCTTTCCTCTGGGTCTCCGACTCCTCGTCTCTCTGAGGCGCCAGGTACGACCTAACCGAACACACGACCAAACTGTCACGCACGGTACACAACTCTCCTCCACCTAACAACTACAAGTTCTCTTAACCCTTTTAGCAGCAGTGTTACTCTTATGTAGTCACTTAGGCCACAGCAAGTACATTTAAGGATGACATCTTGGCAAGCAATGATGTTTGCTTGATTTAAAAAAAAAAAAGAAATTTTGTTCCCATCCAGCAATGGTCAACAATGACATGATACTCGTCTTCTACACTAGTGTCACAGAAATAAAAGCCTTGTTACATGTAGCTTTGATACTATGTTTAGGTATTGCTTCAATTCAACCGTTTAAGTACCATTCTAAATTTTGAAAACTTAGGCATCCTTTTTCTTTTGGGATCCACCTTCTTTGCGGTCTAGTACATTAGATTTGAAGTCTTCCGAGGATGTCATCCATAAAATTCACTTGCTAAGGCCTTAATCTACAATTATCATAGCTGAAGATCACTGGTAAGTGGTCAGCCATTAGGTGATGGTATGCATGGCTCTATCTTTACTACTAACATTTTCTACAGTAGTTTAATCATTAGCGGCAGCATCCTTGCTGGCGGTTTGTCTGTCTGTGAGTTTCTCACCTTCTAGTAGACGTAGAGGTGGTAGTTGTGACAGTAGAGGGGGTTGTTGATTGTGTTAACGAGGTTAACGAGGAACCCGTGCGAGCCACCGTAGCCTCCGACTCGCTCCCTCCCTTTCGCCTCAATTTTATACTTGTGGCTGCTGTGTCGGTATTTGCAGCACTGCCATGCACAAACAACAGAGCCGTTGGGTTCAAACGCATGCAGGATAAAAACATAATGTCTCCAGATAAAATAAAGGAAAGAAAATGCATAATGACAAGTCATCAAGTATTATTAGAACAAGCAGGTTCTTGTAGGAGGTTCTGGGCTGGAGGGGATTGGATCTTAAGGCAAGGCAAAGAGATATTCATTCCAGGACAAACATAATGCATTTTATATCTAGCAGGGCATATGAGCATATCATGGGCATTTGGTCACAACATGGGCACATAATTAAATCATTACACAGTCAAAACATAACATTAACATCTGTCTACACCACATTAGGCACATCACAAGACAGAATATTTCCTTTGTAACTCTGGTGTCATTTTCATTTGTCAATAGTTTCATCAGGTTGGTTAATCTCCAAACACAGGATTGCGTTCTGGTAGGTCGAGGTATGCTACTCATGCTGACATGTCTCCGTTGGTGTATAGAACGTTGTAAACCTCTCAGTTTGTGCCTGGTCAATATTTTCATTGTCAAATATACGGAACATACAACTGATCTTTCATATAGTTATAAAGACCATGTTACAGCATCATGATGTTAGTCATTAGGCTATGCGAAGTTGATAGCTTGCTAAACAACTTAATGGTTAAGGAATAATGAAATGGGACAGAACACAGAAACAGAAGGCTCCGATAAGAATGTACCACGTATGAAGGTACACGACATGCTGTGTACCATTCTTGACTTACTGCATTCAGAAATACTGTTTCCTTTAAAAACATGGTGCCAAAAAAGTTGAACTTGAAAAGGCAATTTAACATGATGCAACCTTTATAACTTCAGGTACTTCTTTAAGTTCTTATGTGAAATGAAAGATGTGATTTGGATGAAATGAAGGATTTAACATGTTATGAATGGAAATTTGAAACGGTTGTTATTTGGAATGTTTTTTTGTTGAATATACAGTATTGTATCTTGTTCCACCTACTTGTCTTTGTCTTTATTGTCAGCAGGAGGTAAAATTCCCAGGCGACGCAATCTGTCCTCTCGAGACTCAGTCCTGACACACAGATGGACACACAGACACAGCCATGACCACACAGGTCCACTACAAACTATGCAGGGCTCGAAATACTGGGTGCATGTGCACCTCCCTTGCCAAACTGTTGTCTAATGTAGCATTAATGCCAGAAATACATATGCAGCACTAATGCTTGGTTAGTGCACACTGCCTTGGTAATTATGGCTGTCCAAATACCAGTCCCTCAATGTCCTAGCAGCCATGCCTTGGACCAAGGCTTGAACCAATTAGTTGGTATCTTTCCAGCATTAGTGCTTTCTGCCACAGCCTTTAGCCCAATGTGCTCCGGTAAGAAGTGCGTAGTGCGGCATTAATGCTACATTAGACAACAGTTTGGCAAGGGCTGTGTGCACCCGAAGTTGGAGCTGTGCACCTAATTTTTGACTGTGGGTGCACCAGTGCACCTATATATTTTTGTAGGCTATTGGGCAAAGGTACAATTGTACACTAGTATACAAGAAATACTCCGGAAATGTAAGTATCTGAAGAAGCAATGAAACCTTTTGTTGTATCTTATTTGGTGTATCACTTGTTTGAAATTTTGAAGTTAACTATAGAATAACAGATTGAGGTAGTAGCGTTTTATGTTTAGCTCACATTCAATTTATTTTATGTGGTGCACTCAAAATTCTTTCTGTGCACCTAATTCTTTTTTTGGTTGGGTGCACCAGTGCAACTATTTCTAAAAATGAATTTCGAGCCCTGCTATGGAAACTTCTACATATCAAAAATAAAAAAATCTGCTACCACTCTGGCATGCTCTTAACAATTTAGAACAACCCTCTACTCCTGTAGTGTCACAGATGTACAAAGAACAGTAGGTAAAACAGTTCTCAGGAGCTTTGATTTGCACAACTGAGTGTCACTGAGCAACTTTTGCATCGATTTTTGGCGTCCATTTCTGGTGTCCATTTTGTTTCTTCCAAAAATAATCCCATCGTCTTGCATTAAACAGTTACTGTTCTACATACTTACATCACAAGAAGTAGAGGGTCATTGTGGAAATCAAATTTTTGGGACGTTAGACGTTAAAAGAATTTTTTTTCTAATTTTGTTATGAAGAAGTTTGTTTGACTCACTTGTCCTTGTTGTCCTTGGGTTCCGGAGGGATGATGCCAAGTCGGCGCAATCTGTCCTCACGACTCTCTTTCCTTTCCTGGTAGGAAAAAATATTTACAGAGTTACATGATAAAACTTTAAGAAAAATGAATATCCCACCATAAATATGTTAGGGTTGAGATTGCCGATTCTGTCGGTAGAGATCCTGTATAATGTTAACTTAACAAACTGTCATAACTTTTTGACTTCAGAAATAAAAATAAAAATCGAATAGCCTAACCAGTACAAGTACATCAACATACAGTAAACATGTCTATTGATTATAACAGACAAAACAGAGTACAGAGCACAGGAAGAGGAGAAGTCTAACGAAGCATGGAGGGCACCAGAAAGGGTGGACAGTAACGACACCTCACGTCACAGGCCGTACTGTCTAAGAAACCAAGGGCAGCACCAAAAAGGAATCTCAAAAACATCACAGGCTGTACTGTGTACAAAACCAAGGAAGGCACCAGAAAAGAAAGAAGGACGGACAGTCACAAAGATGATGTCACCAGCCGTACTGTCTACAAAACAAAGGAAGACACCAGTAAAGAAAGATGGACGGACAGTCACAGATTCTGAAACTCACATCACAGGCTGTACTGTGGAAGAAACCAAGGAGGACACCATAAAAGAAAGGACGGACAGTAACACAACTAACAGAAGCTCATGCCACAGGCTGTACTGTCTACAAAACTGCAGAGGGCTCCGAAAAGGAAAGAAGTACAGACAGTCACAGATTCTGAAACTCACATCACAGGTCGTACTGTTTACGAAACCAAGGAGAACACCAGAAAGGAAAGAGGATTACAGACAGTCACAAAATCTCAAGTACCCGGCCACAGGAAAGGAAAGAAGGACGGACATTTACAGAGTCTGAAACTCACATCACTGGTCGTACTGATTACGAAACCAAGGAGGACACCAGAAAAGAAAGAAGGACAGACAGTCACAAAAGATGACGTAACAGGCTGTACTGTATACGAAACTGCGGAGGACACAAGAAAGGAAAGAAGGACAGTCACAAAAGATGACGTCACAGGCCTTACTGTTTACGAAACTGAGGACGTCACCAAAAAAGAAAGAGGAACGGACAGTCACAAAAGCTCACTTCACAGGCCGTACTGTCTACAAAACAAACTAGAAAGGAAAGACTGAAGGACGGACAGTCACAAAGGCTCATATCACAGGCCGTACTGTCTTACCCTCTCTTTGTCCTTCTCTCTTTCCTTCAATCGCTCCTCCCACGGTTTATAGAATATACTGGGAGTGGAGGGCGATCTTTGTAATTTCTCTTTGGATTCGCCGTTGTTAGTTTCGGGCACGGCGCTCGAACTGCCCGTTTTTCTCAAGCCGGAGCGCCAACTTGTTGGTGTCTTGTCGTCGAGAACCTTCCGCCCGGCGCCGATTGCAGTAGCCGACGTGTCCGCGTCGGACGGTTTATGTGTGAGAGCCGGTGAGGCGGTTGTTGTGGGTTCGTGCTGAGGGAGGATACCATGCAAACGGCGTTATGCAACGTTAGTAGCAAACGCAAACATGCATAATATACTAGTACATCAGATTACATGCCATAAAGTCACTGATTAGATGATATTTGCATTATCAACTTTTTTGAATCGATACTTTGTTCGTGCTATAACAAAGTGGTTGAACATATCCACCCCATACAAAGTGATTGCATTCACTTGTTCATACTCGTTTAGTATCCATAGATTATGTTTGCAGTGGTTATTCAATGATCATCATGCCAGTTGAAATATCAAAATGCTTCAAATAATAAAGCTAGCTTAGAAGACTCTGATAAAATGTGAAAACTGCATGCTTTCCATACAATATAATGTCAAGAGACTTGTCAAAGATGAAAATGTTAACATTTTAAGTGATGGTTTACAAAATTTTCTATTTGCATATAAGGCAACACTGAAAAAGATTGAATTTATACCTTGAACCTCAAATTACCATAAAACCTTTTATGACCTGAATTCACCTGAGGCCCCCTGGCCTTACTATAGGTGTCCAAAGACGTACCTGGTTGGTGCCTGCGGGAGTGATGCGGGTTAGAGTCACCCCCCCTCCTGTCCTTCGTTCCTTATTCACTCCTGCAAACAAAAAAACAACAACTCAGTTTCGGAAAAGGTTAATATGTTGGTGGTAATTTTGCCAGTGATCTTCGGAAGCGAAGAAGCAGCCATCATCATCAATTTTGCCAATTTCCCCTCTTCTGAGAAAAAAGATCCTTTGATAGAGGATTTTGTAAAAATTATCTAGCAATTTGTTAAACAATGTTTTGCTCGATATCGAATCTAAATACACCTGTCTAATAATCTTTCATAACTTTTTTTTATTTCATTTCATAACAGATTAGCTTAAGTATGCATTTTACTGAATCTGAACCTTAGACTTCTTGTTATGACAAATTATTTTTGTGTTTATTTTCAACTATTTCAATTGAATTTTCCGGTCACTCTACCTTCATCCTCGCTGTTGGTTTCTACGGATGACTCCTCGCTGGAAGACTCCTCCGAGCTGGACGCCTGCTTTTTGTTTTTCTTTAAGATGCTGGACTCTAGCGTCCGCCGCTCCTCCGAGATGTCCTGCATGAAGGATGTCTTGTCCTTCAGACTTATCCTCGACACAGAGGTCCTGGAAAAAAGTTTTTTTTTTTAAGTTTTAGTCATTTTTCTTAATTTTGTATTTTACACCTCCACACAGTAGTGTGGCCCAGTCTCAAACTTTGCTTACAAAAAGTTCTTCAATTTTTTTTTTCCTTCAAATTCTGAGCCATTTGTCCCAGCTTCGTCACCTCTACACAGCAGTGTGACCCTCAAAATTGGTAGGGAAGATTTACAGCTGAAAAAGGGCTACGCCCCTAAGGCGTCGCCAAAAAAATCCTTCATACAGCATTGTTGTTAATTCCCATTGACATCTATTTTAACACTTCGACCTACTAAAAGGTTGATAATGCCATCCAAAATTAGACATTAGTAGGACAGCAACACAGAACGATGCTGTGCTCTTGTTTGTTTAACAACTTTAAAGTTATGACATATTCATAACCATTGGTGTATTGAATGGAAAACCTTGGAGCAATACACAATTTTTAGTATGAAGATACATACGACGGAATATAATGGCAACAACAATGGGAACTCCAACTCAATTATTATGTGCATAATTAAAAGATATCCTTCTCTTGAATCACCTTTCTAGAATCATTTCAATAAGCTGTTAATTATTTAATCAGACAGCAATTAAAAGAAAGACATTGATAGATTGTCATTAATAGCATCTGCATTATAATTACACAAAACACAACAATCACCTTTGTAAAACATTTCCAACAGTCAAACCTGTACAAGTGACCCCCTCTACATAAGAACCACCTTGGGCCAATGTGACAAATTTTTGGTGGTCCCCTAGATATTTTTTTTCATTGACACAAGCATTAAGAATCCTGTCTATTGTGACCACCTGTCCACATAGACCAGATTTTATTTGTCCCGAGTGGTCTTCTTGTACAGGTTTGACTGTAAATACATTTTTATACCTCAATATCTTACCTGACCATAATGAGTACATACATGTATAAATTCAATGCATTATGAAGACAACTTCTGCATGGTAAGTCAGTGGGTAAATGTACAGAACAAGCTACAGTTTGCCGAGGGAACCCACGAGAGATGAGGTGGACTATGGTTCTACACAGAGGCGAGGATGAGAGCTAGTGCCTTTATCAGTCAGTCCAACCTGTAAAATCGCAGCTTGAAATCGGAACTAAGAGTCTCTAGTGTATCTACACAGTCAGGAAGGCATGCAGATTTTTTTCTATCCTTTTCTACCAGGACTGAAGCTTGTGTTATGAAATTGATGCAAGGAATGGCCCTGGCAAAATGGCCTATAATCTGTCCTTTTGAGGTTTTATGTGTTGGGCAGCTGTCAGCCAATCATGATCAGATACTCCCAGTTAGGCTACCAGCCAATCATATTGCATCTTTTCTTCGAGAGGCAATGTGATTGGCTGGTTACCTGCTGTTACCAGTTAGGCTACCTGCCAATCATGAAACCTCTTTTGGCCAAGAAGCACTGTGATTGGCTGGTTACCTGTTGTAACCAGTTAGGCTACCAGCCAATCACATTGCCTCTTGAGCAAAAGAGGTGACTTGATTGGCTGGTAACATGCCTGGTGACAAATGCCCCAAAAAGGACAAACTGTACACCATTTGCCAGAGCTCTTGCTTGCGTATTGCCTAATATGCTGGTTCACTGTTTAAACTGCACATGCACAGCAAGATGTATTGAGGGTAAACTGTCAAAGGTGAAGGCCCCTAACTTGTAATAAACAGTTCTTGTCTTGACCATGCTTGATACATGTCCAGACATGACTTTTCTTTGTCTCAGAGGGCTTCAATTTTGACCAATCATTACCAACAATACACCCCGCTACGTATGTGCAGTAAGTTTAAACTTACCGTGAACCAACTTATACAAGCTACAGGCCTGGTTGAGAGGAAGATCTTTTTTCTGGCACGGAGTTAAACACAGGAGAGTCAGATATGAGCTGAGATGACTGGCCCATGAGACCCACTGTTATGAGATGAGCGGATCGTCTATATATGGTAAACTTTTGTTGTTGTTGACGTTTTTTTAGTCACAGGCTAAGGACTAGTTCCGGACACTGACGACGTCACGTTATACGAGGTTTACAACAATGCACTGCAGCTGCAGACAGAGCCACTACCAAAACACAAAATAATAAATGCCTATGCTCCCGAGGTGTGGCCAAAAACATGTATCAGATGCAATTTCCACATTATAAACACGAACTACACGCACAAGATGGTATGTACTTTCTGAGGCTTTCTTTCATGTACTCGAGCAAGTTCTTTATGTTCTTAAAAAAATTCAAAACGTGCACATGCGTCAAAACATTTTGCTTTCTCAGACTTCAAGCAAGTCATGCTATAAGCTTTCCTCTATCCACTAACCAGCTGAGAGGTTTAGTTAGTTTAGCGACAACCAATTTATAGTTGCTGGGTTTTGTTTAAAAGAAGCCATGCTCCGCTGGGTCACACTGGACAAAACCTTTCTCACATCTGACTAACCGAAAAGGCAATAGAATTTCAAAATCAAATCAAAGAATAGAAGATTCCTGCATCTGGTATTTTGAAGGCCCATGTTCCTAATTTTACACCTTTTCTGAATTCATGTTTTAACAAACTTAATGTGACTGGTGGCCTGTATTTTCATTTGCAAGATGCCTGACTTTGAGTGAATTCTGTGTAGATACAATTTTCATTGTCGCAAGCATTCAAAGCAGACTGAATTCTGTCAGATAAGTGTTCTCATAGGTCATGGTTAGAAACAACTTCTCTGTCGGGTTATTCCAAATCTTGAATAAAAAGAAGCGGATACATTTAACTACTAACAGGGCATAGGATATTTGGAGTTTCTTTTAACACAACCAGGTAATCTCACCTGCTGACGTTTCGGTGTCTGTCAGACACCTTCTTCAGAGCTTCTGACTGGAGTACTGCTTCTCACCGCTTTAAGTAGCCGATGTAGGTGGCGCTCTTGCGGCGAGAACTTAATCCCAAATGTGGCTGAGCTTGTACATTCTCGCCGCAAAAGCGCCACCTACATCGGCTAATTATAGCGGTGAGAAGCAGTACTCCAGTCAGAAGCTCTGAAGAAGGTGTCTGACAGACACCGAAACGTCAGCAGGTGAGATTACCTGGTTGTGTTAAAAGAAACTCCAAATATCCTATGTTCTACCAACCTGATGAAATTATTTTAAGTACTAACAGGGCAGCTACGTATTAGTGTTGTTTTTTTATTACCGGTAACAGAGTGGTTGATGCAGCTGCAGTGCTTGTAAATAAGTCTACAGTTTCTAGACAGAAATGTTGGATCGGACGTGGACACTGGCTAGCCTACAACGGCGTGTCTGGGCACGTTACCTCAGCTCGGTGTCCGCGGGCCCATTGTAAGAAGAGAAAGGGGCTGACTGCGAGCCCACGCTGAAAAAACAGTCAAGGTAAGGTCAATGCCAGCGGGAAGTGGACTGTGTATGCAGGACAGAAATATAGCAGAGAGAAGGGCACGCTTTTCTATTTCCCTATACAGGTGATCTGTATAAGCTATTCGTGTATGTACCAGTGTGTCTTTCAAAAAGCTATCTTCTATTCATCTGTCCAAATATATTACTCTGGGCAGTTTATCATCCTATTTTCTATGATAGCTGATCTTTGCAAACTTAGTTACCAAACAAAACTCTCTCGTTGTCTGTCAAGATAACAAGCCAAAGCCTGTATAAATCATCAATGTGTCTTTGGAAAGCTTTTCTAACTGGTACAGATTTCTGTTTCCTATGACAGGAGTTCTGTACAAGACACCGGTGTCTGTCCAGATGACTAACCCAGCGTAGTTAAACACCAGTATTTTCTAAAAGAGATATTTGTAAACTGACAATGTGTCATTCAAAAAGTTTCTTTCCTTTTCATCTTTTGAGATACCTCACCTAATTATGAGCCAGTTTAACATGTGCCATCTCCTTTAACCTTTGACCTACCCAGCATCCTCCTGCAGTCTTCTTCCAAACCCTCATCACAAAATAAGAGTCAATTTGGATTACTACATACCAAAGCCACTTGATCATGAGTTACCAGTTACATGTAAAAGCAACTCCTTTCCCTAAATCAGAAACATCAAGCTCACTCACTGAGCTACATTTCCTTCTCTAAGTGTCTTTAATAGAGTTTCCTTCTAAAGAATTCGTGAGCGTGATAGTTTTAAATTAGAAAACATGTCACCACCTTCTTTGTTCCTTGCAGAGTGAAAGTGTTTCTACATTAATTTTATACAATACCTTCTCTTGAGCGGCGCCTTTTCGTGCTCATTGGTAATGTCTATCACCGGCTTCTCCGCTGGACGCTCTTTCTTCATCTGAAAACAAAACGGCTTCAATGTTCAGGATATCAAAATCACATGTTTTTCAATCTACTCTAATCTAATCCAATCTAATGTACCTTAATATAAATCATGTACAATCTGTATCACATTCATCAGTCTTATTATCATTCATGGTCCAAATGTATGTAAAAAGATGATAATATTATACAATCATATGGTTGACCATGAAAAAAACTGTTTACAATTTCATAGGATGAGAAAACATTGGGTAAAGTGAGGGATTATAATACTATATATAACTATACAATGTTAGACTGAGGAAGTATCAAGAACAGTGATACTCACAGTGGCCTGTCTTTTCTTGAGTTCTTCTAAATATGGTAGAACGTCTACATCTGCTATGTCAAACGGTGATTGCCCCTGAGGAGAGAAAAAAAATACAAGAGTTTGTCGTGAATACTTGATAATCTAAAAAAAAAGAATTGATAGAAACAGAAAGCAAGTGCATTCAAATTAACAGATTGTTAGAAGGTACTGTAAATTTGTTTGGTTTTATTATAATAGTGGTTCGAAGTAAGAGAGAACAGAAGGTTTTTGCTGTGTTTAAGTTTGTGGTGGAAAGAGTTCTCTAGTACAATCATCAACCAAATGGTAATGCATATTTGTAGAGGTGTCACTGCAAAACTAAGCCAACGATAACGTTTTCCTACACTATATCAAGATGAGAAAAAAAATTAAAAGCCATGAGTGCTCATGTCGAGAGCACATTCAGATGTTGCAAGATGTTTAGCTGTGACAACAGGAAGATGGCTAGTACTGTTCAAAGTGGTCCTATGACAGGGCCACCTCACATCTTTAACTGATTAGGTATCAATAAAGGAGAGAGACCCCTGTCTATCTACAACAGTTCTGACCAGGCAAGCAAGATGAGGAGTGCACATCTCATCCTTGCTCTCCTATAATAGTGGCCACAACTATTAAAAGTAACACTTACAGCATAGTTGGCTATGTTCATGTTGCACATGCTCTCTTTACCGTGAACTTAAAATCACCACCACAGGTCTATCTACAACAGTTCTGACCAGCCAATCAGAGAGTGAACATCATGTCGTTGCTCTGCTATACTAGTGGCTACCACTTAGTAACACTTACAGCATAGTTGGCTATGTTCATGTTGCACATGCTCTCTGCCAGCACCTCACAGGCCTCCTTCTGGCCCCAGTGCGCCGCGGCGTGAAGCGGAGTCCAGCCGTCGTTGTCCACAGCGTTGATGGGAACCCCGGCCTGGATCAGCAATCTGGGAGACACGAAAAGTGAAAGTGTAAGACATGAAAAGTGAAAGTGCCAAGGACACCTCAAGGAAAAGGGTAAGACACATTAAAGGGTAAGACATAAAATAAAAGTGTCAGACCGTATAATATGTACTATGTACTCTCGCTAATGGAGGTCTTTCAAACAATAAACACAGCATGTGAAAGGGTGAGACAAAAAGTGAAAGGCACAAAAAATGAAAAGGACAACCCGACTTCCCCAATTTTCTGTGAACTTTCTCAATGAAAAGTCTGTTCTACCAAGATTGCACTTGATGCAAACAAAATACTTACATTTTGGAGGGCATTTCTTTACTTGCTGAACCAACAATTTTGTCACAAAGACATAGACAACAATAGACAGGATTCAAACAATTCAACTTGCAAACATTCCTAGTTTCTATACTCAAGTCTTCTTGTATAAACATTAACATTATCAACAACAAAAAAGGCCAGAACAGTGTTCCCTTACTGCATGACTTTGATGTAGCCCTTGGCTGCTGCCACATGTAGCGCGGAGGCTACTACTACTACAGTAACTACTACTACTACTACTACTAACTGTTCCATTACTTACTGCATGACTTTGATGTAGCCCTTGGCTGCTGCCACATGTAGCGCGGAGGCTACTACTACTACAGTAACTACTACTACTACTACTACTAAATGTTCCATTACTTACTGCATGACTTTGATGTAGCCCTTGGCTGCTGCTACGTGTGGTGCGGAGGCTACTACTACCACAGTAACTACTACTACTACTACTACTAGTACTACTACCTGTTCCATTACTTACTGCATGACTTTGATGTAGCCCTTGGCTGCTGCTACGTGTGGTGCGGAGGCTACTACTACCACAGTAACTACTACTACTACTACTACTACTACCTGTTCCATTACTTACTGCATGACTTTGATGTAGCCCTTGGCTGCTGCCACATGTAGCGCGGAGGCTACTACTACTGCAGTAACTACTACTACTACTACTACTACTACCTGTTCCATTACTTACTGCATGACTTTGATGTAGCCCTTGGCTGCTGCTACGTGTGGTGCGGAGGCTACTACTACTACTACAGTAACTACTACTACTACTACTAACTGTTCCATTACTTACTGCATGACTTTGATGTAGCCCTTGGCTGCTGCTACTACAGTAACTACTACTACTGCTACTACTACTACTACAGTAACTACTACTACTACAGTAACTACTACTACTGCTACTACTACTACAGTAACTACTACTACTACTACTACTAACTGTTCCATTACTTACTGCATGACTTTGATGTAGCCCTTGGCTGCTGCCACATGCAGCGCGGAGGCTCCTGACTTGCTGTGCTTCTTCTCCTTGATGACGCGGCTGTTCAGCCATTGGTTGGCGTCCTCGATCATCCGTCGCTCTTCCTCGCGCCGCGCCGCTTCAAGATCGATGCCTGTGGCAAATTTAGAAACAGAGGAGGTTTGCAAAAAGGTTGGTAAGGTAAAGGTAGTCCCATAGCATTTTTGAGGTCATAGGGGCAGTAGGATGTTATCCACTGTGTTTAGGGCACGGTATTGGAAGGTGGAGCCCATCTCTCTCCTTCCACTGTCTTTTACTTAGTACATCCCCAACCAAAGTCAGGGACCCATTTTTACACCTGGGTGGAGTGAGCAAATTTGTGTTATTAGTACTTTTCCCAAGGGCACAACAACGGTGGCATGTCAGGGGATTCAAACCCAGGACCTCTGGGTGCTGGGCCAAACACCCTATAGCTAACGGTTACGCCAGGTTTGTACCCAATTTTGGGTGCACAAAAGTGCCTATTAACCCAGTATTTCCAGCCCTGGTACAAGCCTACAGTGTGGCCCTTGTTTGTAACATTTACTCACTTTGTTGTTCCACAAACTTGTGTATGAGCTGCTCCATCTCTTCATCCTCCGCAAGGTCCAGAGGCGTTTCTCCTTCGTTGTTCACAGCTGACAGATCTGCACCGTTCTCGATAAGGTACCTGGGGGGATGAATGAACATTTCTTTAACCTTTGTAAGCCTTCAGACGTGTACAATACTATGGTTAGAGTCACCCCTAGCATTCCAATGTTAAAAATGTGAAATTATTTTCTAAATCAACGAACAGCAAACAGATCGGCACCGTTCCCGATAAGATACCTGGGGGATGAACAAACATTTCTTTAACTTTTGTAAGCCTTCAGACGAGTAGTACTACAATGTTATGGTAAGAGTCATCCCTAGTCATCCCAAATGTTAAAAATGTGACATTTTCTAGATCAAAATTTACATTGTCTACTAGGTGAGGCAGCAGGGAGAAGGTTACATCTTTGTGGAACATCCTTGCTTGAGCATATAGTCGCACTGTGGTTATGGGACCACTTGCCTTATCTATTATCAGTACAACATGTTGACACTTTTCCATTGCTGTCTTAGATTTATAATGTACATACTCTCAAATATGCAAGGCGGAATAAAAAACGGGTCGTTTTTCAAATCAAAACAGGCTGATAAGCACAGTACCTTGGACAAATGAAATATTTGAGATTTTGTGACTGATAAATTTGACGTTGACAGATGATAGTAGTGAAGGATAGATTTCTGCTTGAACCTTGTGTTAATTCATGACAGGCTAAACTCAGCCTGCTTGTCGTCTTTTTATGGATGTTGTTAGAGACCAGATAATCAATGTACTTTACCTATATAGATTTAGCATACATTTATTTGACCAAAGACATGCAAATCCTACCACAAAGAAATTGAGCATGGGAAATAAAAAGAAAATTAAGTCAGCTTTTTCAATTCTGTAAACAGTTCATCAAGATGTTTCTGGCATTACTGAAGACCACAATGTTACTTTGTCAAATTATTCAAGTATATATTAGGTCCTGGTTCGGACCTGTACCAATACCTAAACCTCTGTGCCTATTTTAATACGTACTGTGTGATTTCCAGGTGCCCACAGGAGACAGTGGCATGAAAGGCCATCAACCCCTCATTTTCAGGGTACTGTACCTAAACCTCTGTGCCTGTACCTGATGTCACGTTATGGTACACATCCCTACTGCTTGTGTAATTTGATACGTACTGTGTGATTTCGAGGTGCCCACAGGAGACGGTGGCGTGTAAGGCCGTCCACCCCTCGTTGTCAGGGTACTCCATGTCAGCCTCCTTCTCCACCAGAAACTTCACCATGACCATGTTGTCATCTATGCAAGCCTGGAAATGGGAACAGAAAAAACGTCATTAAGAAATTTGAAGACTAAATTACAGTGTTTTATTAATTCATTGACATTCCTTGTTTGTTTGCTTGACATCTAGAATTGTACATTTGTGGAAGGAGTGAAATTACAGATATATAATGTCACCTTTTCAAGATGTCAACCTAAAGACCAGACTGTAACAGTGTAAGGTTTTGAATCACTCACAAGGTGGGATGGACCCTTAATCTTATCAGCTCTTTAACTCTCCTTAAACACATGTACAGGACCTCCATTTTCCGTCCCATCCAAGAAGAACATCCCTAACCAAAGCTAGGTGCTTGTTTGTTTGTTTGTTTTATTAGGATCTCCATTAGTGGTACACTATTCTTCCTGGAGTCCGAACATTAAAAAGCAAATACAGAAACAAAACTTATACAATAAATAAGGTAAGTAAAGTAAAGTAAAGTAAACAAAAATAAGTGTAATAAAACTAAAGATAATCGGGAGAGGCCAGAGGTCAAACTGAAATAATCAACATTATCTGCATATTTTCATTAAGCAATTCGAATTGAAGTAACAAAACTTGAATATATGACAATAACTCAAACGAACTGAGGGTGCTCATTTTGAAGAGCGGAGTGAGGAAATAGGGGTGAAGTGCCTTTCCCATGGGCACAACATCAGGACCTGCTATAACTGCTTGGGATCTGTGCCATTAAAACCCCTGGATACTGAGCTACACAAGTACTGCAGTTGACCAAAGGGGTAAAATGTTAAGGTTTATGTCAAAGTGCTGAGTACTATAATTTATAGGTGTACGTAAAAAGTGACAAGCTTAAAACTGGAGGAGAGACTAGAAGTTTTCAGACACATGTAAGAGTAAGAAAGCCATATATAAGACATCAGCTGCCATAAATAAGTAAGTCACCAGCTGGGCTATGTCTTTGCCCCAGTGTGGTAGTGCCTGTGGCCAGGAATATTTGACAATCCCCCCTGAATTGGGTCACTTGTAACCATGAAAAGAGTTGTAAATTTTCTGAATCCTTCAAACTTGAAAATCAGTAAAACAAAACATATATTATCCGAGTAAAACGACAAAGTTGTCATAATGCTACTTAACTTCCTCAATAGTACTTATTCTAATTAGCATGGTCAATAATGACAGGTTTGTGTACATGCACACATAGCTTTCAAATTGAATATCCACCAATAACTTTTTTCTAAAAAATCAAGCTATACAAGGGGATTCATGCAAGTACCTACATGAATACTCTGCTCATTTTATTGTAAAAATGGACTAATTTTGGCTTCAAACAATTTGCATTATAACATTGTTGTCTTTATGTTAAATCACATTATAAGTCTGTGCAATCTTGACTGTAATGCCTCTCCCAAAATAACCTGTGCTGTAACGAGCGTACAAGTATAGAATAATGACCCAATGTTTCTGTTTTAGGATAAGTGCCCTGGAAAGTATTTTCAGGATGTACTACGTTACCATTTGAGCACCTGGCTTAAGGGCACTGCCGTCACCATTGCTGGATACCATATTTTTCTTGGTGACAGCTGTTTCCTGTACGTTTGGATGCCGTCTCATTTGTGATGCCATAACCCTGAGTGGTGGTTTTAAGTGAAAGTTCACAAAACTCGAATTTCACTGCAGCAATAGTAAGGAATGTTCAATCTACAATGTTACATTGGGCTCGAAATTCACTTTTAGCAATAGATGTACTGGTGCTCAGAAAAGAATTGGTATGCACAATGTAAGATTAAGTAGAATGCCTAACAGCCTCTCTTCATAGCTTATATCTTGAAATTTTATACTGTAATTCACTTCACGGTAGCAAAACTTCACGGTTACTAAGGAAAATGAACATTTTCACTGAACTTTAACTTAACGGTGGCAGGCGGCAAGTGATTTATAGAATGGATGTGTGAAGGTTCATAAATAACAACAACAGTTTTTTTTCGTGGTGATGATAAGTTCATGGTACAGAGGTGACCGTGAAAACAGTGAACATTAAGTTACAGTGAAAGAAACAAGAATTACAGTATCTACTAGTAGTCTATCATCAGCATGTTGAACAAGTATTACACCATAATACAACAAAGGTTTTATTAGTATCACTTTTTCTGATTCTTGAATGTCAAGAATATGCTAGTGTACCTAAATATACATAATAAACAGAAATGTAGGTGCACCTAGTCAAAAATTAGGTACATAACTCCAGTTCTTAGTACACAAAAGTTCAAGCACCAAATATTTCGAGCTCTGAGCAAAAGTCAGGAATGCACAAGGTAACTGCTGCCCATACCCCCAGGCAAGTACATAGTAGTTGTAAATCAAAAAGACATCTCATTTGGCAAGCAGAGTGTTTAAATCTCTACACAGGAAAGACTGCCAAAGTTTTCAAATGAACAAGTGTCATTTCAAGTTTGGATCCATGAAAGTTCATGTAAGGATAGCTACTTTTTAATTGTAGGTTGCCTTACATAAGTTTAACACTACAAAATTGACTAAACCAAAGTTTTTAAAAATCACACAGGTCCAAAATATTAAAAAATCAATGTTCCAGTACCGTACCTGAAAAGACTTACATACTCTTAAATATGTACCTGAAGGTCTGTTATCTCAACTGCACCTGTACCTGTACCTGATGTTACAGTTAGGTACCCAGCCCTAGTCAGGAATGTATAATATTTGTAAAATGCTATTACATAATTACTTTTACCGCCCCTTTCCCCAAGGCAGTGCTCTAATCTACAAGCAGATGTTGGGGTGAAATATTTTATATTTTCTGATGGTATCTGACAGTTGAGGTAAGTCTAAGAGACCGTCATTCTGATCTTTCACGGTTTCACCCAACATCTGCTTGGAGACTAGGCAGCTATACTTGAGGTTAGGGGCTCAAAATACTCATCCAAAACCCGCAATTTTCAGGAAAAAATTTCAAGATGGCACACAATAAACAGTAACTAGCAATTCCACAAACTATATGTTAAAGGCTACAGACTTGTACTATGAATCTCATATTGCTAGAAACAGGAATAAATTTAATATGCCTTCCTCCATTTTCGAACCTGTTGTATGGCAATGCGGAAGTGTCTATTACAACAGAGACATCTGAATGTCAGTTGAAGATAGTGTAGATGGGAGTGCACGTAAGGACAACAGTGACTCCTATTACCTTAGCTGTAGTTAGATCCTACTGTACTTATTTACACGAAGATCAGAAGCACATAGCAGAGGTCTGGGGTGTAAGGGAGGCCCTGTGTTTTACCACAGCGGAACAGAAGGGGTTAGGGGTGCTGTGGTTTAGGGAAGGATCTTGTAAAGTGATTCCTCAACATTTGAAAGATATCAGAGCTAAATTGTGCCTGGCCCAGCTTTTCATTCAAATTCTTAACCAATTTCTACAATATCTGAACTTCTATTAAGCTATACTGATTTAATTGTTTTTTTTAAATCAAGAATACAATGGTGAAAAGGAAAATGAGTACAAAAACAGAGAGTGAGGGATTGAGGAGAAAGTCTGTACCATGGTGCACAAAGTTTTAGGTGGCAAATACTAGGTGGCAAAAAATAAGTCAGATTCAAATTTCCCTCCCAGCCTTCTGTTTTCATTCTTTAAAAAATCAATCATTATGTCATTAAAAAATCAATCTTTAAGAAAATTAGAATATTCATAGACAACATATAAATAATAGATGTAAATAAAATGTGCCCAAAACCTCCTTGCTGAAACCAATGTAAGGTGGATATAGGAACTCCAAATGGGTAAAAAAATCTAGCTTCAACTTTCAAGCCAGTACAGTAGTGAATCCATTACACCCCTAAACTGACACCTATTCACTGCTAATTTAGCGTAACAAAGGTTAAGTGAGAAATACATGGGACACGTGCCAACAAGTAAACAAAACAACAATTGTGAAAACAACACTTAGCACCTACTTGGGATACTGGTTCAATGGATATGCCTGGCTTTCAGGTAAGTTACTCCTATCCAATACACTTAGCTTATTTTTTTTGACAATCATTAGTGAGTAATATAGAAATTTCTCATTGGGATATCAGAGGTGTAATATCAATTATGATAACAAATCATACATGCAAATTAATCCAAGTACATACTGTTTGGGCCCATGCAGACCCTAACACTAGATATTTTGTAATGCAGATATTTTCTACTAGAGGGATAAATTTAGTCATTAGGCCTAACTTGATAACACATGTTTACATTTATGCAAATATATTGTACATGAAATAGGAAACAAATTTGGCAATGAGAATGACCTACGGGTCAATCCGAGTTATCCGCGATTATATAAAGTCACAAACAAACAAGACACGGCAAAATACTTCATCAACTTATTCATCTCGACTATGGGTGTAATATTTGTTGTGTTAAGCAAGAAGTATTTTACATCAAACTGTGTCGTTCAGTTGACTGGTGTGAAATCACTATCAGAGACACAAATCAATATTCCAAGAAACCCCAGTCTGCAACCTTCGACGTCCCGTGACGTCAGCGCAATGTGACAACCTATCCCTAAATTATCTGACCCGGGTAAACCGAAACCCATCGGCCATGTTCTGAACCTTATCGTATGTTCCAGACATTGACACTGGTTGACCCGCGACGCTACGCTAGCAAGATAAACATACTTTTTTATTCCACTGTCAAAATCATCACAAAAAGACAACCGTATGCCATTTTCTGATTCCTGTCGTATGACATTGTGGCATACCAGTACGTAGTATTGTGGGGGGTATATGTAACCCTATATCTCTCTACAAAAGGGTAAGCGGAAAATGCGGTCAGGAAATATTCAAATATAGAACAATGCCCTTATGGACATAGCGGGTGACAATTTGATTTTCATGGATGCGTTATTGATTGCTGTGAGTGTGAGGGAGCAAAACTATTTTTGTTGTTTCGGTCATGTCCAAACAATTACATTTTTGTGGTGACATTTTGCATTACTGACACATATGAATTATGATTTTAAGCCCTCTAATTCATTTGGTTACATTTGGTAAATCATACATTGAGCATCAAACCCCCAGACGATGGGGAAAAGAAGATGATAAAACGGTGAGTGAGTGAGAGAGTGAGTGAGAGAGAGTGAGTGAGTGAGTGAGTGAGTGAGTGAGTGAGTGAGTTAGTGAGTGAGTGAATAAGACATCTCTGATAATCATCGTCATATTTGCTCCGAACATTTTTCCTCCATGTGTAAATTTTCTTAGTACAAACAATCTGTAAACTCATGTTAATTAAAATGACATTGAATAATTCAAAATCTAAAAGTATCAGAATTCACTTGCAGAACTCAACATTATGGTCTAACTCTTGGACCTGTGACAACCTGAAATGTTCATTGGCAATCTAGCTTTTGGCTGAGAGCAACCTGGATCCAAAAAAAGTATTCGAATCCTGCCAATGATACACATTCTTTTCCGGACTGACCCATTCTTAGCAATTCTGTAAGTTGTAATCCTTTGAGTTTGTGTGTCATGTTGTGTATGTTTCATAATAAAATATATCTTAAACCGAACCTGTATGTTACATTATTATGTTACACGCACTAGCGCCGATGTTGACATCTTGACATTAGAAACCATGTTAAGTCCCTGATCTTATCATTAATTATTCAGAAGCACCAGGCCAATTTGCGCAATTCCAAGTATGCTCAAGGTCCACAGGAAAATCCTCTTCCCAATGTTTTGTATACAGCGTGTTGCATGACAACTGCGAACTAAACACTGAAAAATGAACCATATGTTTTTACTCCAGAACCTCCAAAGTACTTTTCCTTCAAGAAATTGTAATCTTCTGCAGATAGAAAATTACCCTAATTACGTTACGCATTTAGAAAACCACTTATTATATAGAGAAAGTTGAAACACTGAAATATAACCAACTGTCTTTGTAAAATACTGCTGTGCTGTATAAAAGTATAAATTTTCAAACATTCAAAATTGGCCAAGAAATGCTTGTTTAACAGGGAAATGCTTAAAAATTGAATATCCTTACTTTTAAGATAGCAAAAATTCTAAGAGAGCAAAACAATCTCAATTTTTAGGCATACAAAATTGACAAAAAACACTTGTTTTAAACTAAAAAATTAAAGAGAAACACTGAAAGAAAATTGAACATCTTTAATTCTAAGATATGAAAAATTATTGGACAGCAGAATATTGCTATGTGTTGTGCTCAGCAGTCGCAGCTATGTGATATGAAATCACAATTTTTCAGAAACACAAAATTGACCTAATTACATTAGGATAACACCAACCACTTGTTTTACCATAAATCCAGCCTAAATAGGATATAAATAGGTCCAGGACAGGGGACACTGGCTGTGTTTGTTTACTTTAGTGGATGGTGACCCCAACTGGACCCAATCGGAGATGAATACTTTCTAAATACCTGAAAGTAAAAAGATAATGCTCATCTCTCTGTTAAGCTGGACTTCTAATGTACCAAGATAGATGTGAATGTAAGGGCTGTAAGAATGATTGTGTTTCTTTATAACCAGAATGAAACAAAAATGAAAACAGGGAAAATTACTTGGGTTCTCAAACCTTGGGCTACATCAATCTATATCCTTGGTTCAACCAGACGTTTCAAAGTAGAAATTTAGCAAGATGACAAGACGAAAACAGAGGACTGGGAGGAAAATGTGAATTTGACTTTATCACTTAAATTTCCTTCATAAAATGTGGACCAAGGTACAGACTTCCCTCCCAGATTCTGTTTCCATGTTGATGTTTAAACTCAGTATTTTAAAAAAAATCTGAGAACCAACAATTAATATATCTACAGCTTATCCTCCTCCATAATACCATGCAATATAGCTCTCTCTCTATATAGATATACATATACTATACAGAGAACTAGTACAAGGGGACTCTCCCAAAATTTGATTATCACCCAATATTGGGAAAGATCAATGCAAAACTGTTTAAGTCGTCCTGCTTGCAAACCCACAACAAACTCACAAACCAACCAGTGCTGAAAAAAATTAAAAAGTTGTCTTGGAGGTAGTCATAAACTAATCTAAGATTCGGGGAAATCCTAATGTGTAAAAAGATGACACAATTTTAGTAGAACTCTTGTCTGTCAATAATTGACATCCACTTGAGGATGCTATTCAAGAACTGGAAATTCTATTTTTCTTGCAGAACTTGAAATAATTCAGGAATTCACTTACACTTTCTGCCCATGCGGTTCATAATAGCAAACCTTTTTTTTTTAGCCTGATAAAATGCAAATTGAACATATCATTTTTCTCCGATCTTAATTTTTTCTGCTTACTGCAGGTAGGTATTTCAAGCTCTGTATACTGTATCTCCTTTCAGAATAAAACTAAATCATGTAAAACCTAATCACAACAATCACGCCAATATGATGTGTACTACACAAGATGGCAGACTCCTCTGTATTGCGTAAAACTAGACGGAAACATTCGTTTTGATCTGTGTTCTGAGGGTAGGTACGTCAGGCTGTCTTTACTGTGTCTTGTTACAAAATAAAACTATAGGATACAACATTCCCTCCAATACAATTCAAAATGTACTACACAAGATGGCAGACTCCAGTGTATTACGTAAAACTAGATGGAAACATCAGTTTTGATTTGCATTCTGAAAGGGACTATTTCGAGCCCAGTTGAAGTCTCTTCTTTCAAAATAAAATTATAATATAGAATCTGCAACATTCACTTAAATACGATGTGTACTACACAAGATGGCAGACTCCTCTGTATTACGTAAAACAAGACGGAAACGTCAGTTCTGATTTGTGTTCCGTCCGACCCTTATTCAAAGCTTCCGAGTGCAGTGACTGGGAGATGTCTGCTTTAGTTGGAAGTAATGAACACAGAACGTTCCTCGGCTTGCCAGGTTCCTAACTAGCCGGCCTGTCAGCGGAGCCCTATTACATGGCCACATCTGCACTGGGTTCACAACAGCAGATAAAACGCTCTGCCGTCCAAGAAGTGTTTCGCCGATAATGCAGGATAAGGGCTGCCTGGGTGCAGTTAAGCTCGCTGGCCAACTTTTGCACTTATATGTCACCCCCGGCCTACATGGGCCGTGTGACCAAATTTGTCAGGGACCATACCTGCTGTAATTACGCTACTGTATGATGACACTAGTAAGGGGGGAGGGGGGCGGGAAGGTGTTATAACTTTCGAAACTAGGGTACACTTGTTTGTTGTACATTGTTCCTCTTGTTGTGTATATCAAATATGTTGATATATTGATATCACATAGCAATCTTGCAGATACAGGCGTAAATATTGGAACTGGAAACTGACATGCGATTATTAAAGTGTTTTGGTTGTGTAATTTTAATGTCATGTCTTGAAATCGATTGTTGCTTCAAATTAAACGAGTTAATGTTGATTTCGTGACACGAGCGCCAGTTGCGTTCTCCAATCAGATCGAACAGGATGGAACAGCGCTGGCCCAGTCTCCACCAGTTTGATCTCAAGTTTCAAATATGGACAGAGGGCCCCCAAACCATCCCAACTATCCAGTCACCATCAAACACTGCCCCAGCAGAACTGTTTACAGAGAGTGGAATGTGCTGGGGGCCGTGCTGGACTCACAGAAAGTTATGTGCAGAAAAATCGCACCCAATTCATACCAAAGTTTAGCACAGGCGTTCTCCTAGGCCAACATGTGTGGTTACTGGTTAGTTCAGGACGATTTTATGGGTGTATGGGACAGTAAACATCGCCCGAGTTTGGGGGCCGGGACGCTTTACTGGAATGTGAGCAAATATGTATCCGACATGCACGCCTAGCTAGCTCCCCCTTCCAACTAACAATAACAAATACTTAAAATAGATAATAATGGTCACTAGGGCCTCCTGTGGCCAACGTTATTACCGAGCACACGTCATCATTGTTGGAATAAGACAGCTCTGGGGGCTGGAATTGGAACGTTTGGCCGGCAACATGGTTTATTTGCCAGACGTCCCGAGTCTTTCAGCCGGCGGGCCAACTCCGCACCCCCCCGGCCGACATCTTCGGTCGAACCGCCGTAGCACGCCGAGAAGTGGAAAAGGTCATCGTTGTCAGATCTAGAAGGTGTTGGCTGTATTATCCAGGGAGGGCCAGGGTTACCCAGAGTTTTCAGATCGCCGGGAGAAAGCTCGTGTTGTGTTACATGCAGTTATGTTGGTCGGGGTCAAACAGAGATGATCTAGACGGCCTGGGTTCGATTCTCAAAACCGCACGGGGGGCTCCGAGCCAAGACTCACCGCTCCGTTTGTTGACAAAGTTTGGGCGACACGATCCTTACCCCACACAACTAGCACACCTGATACACACTGGAAATACACCTGTACACGTCAGATATGTTAGATTAAGGTATATTTTCTGTTTTCATTGAGTAAAGCTCACCTGATGAAGCGCCGTCAGTCCATCTACATTGGCGGTATTGATGTCCGCACCGTTTCTCAGCAGTTGCCCGACTTCTTCCGTGTCGCCCGCCGCACAGGACGCTAGGAAGACGCAGCCCTCTTGGAACTTCACCCTGGATCGCTTCCGCTTGGGCACGGTGGGCTCGCGTTCCGTGTCGGACTCCAGCCATCGTTTGAGCTGCTCTTGCCGCTTTTCCTTGGCGGAAGCCAGACGGGAGTAGTCGACCGCCATCTTGGCTGTGAGGTGGTCAGAGCCTCCCGGCCCGGCATGCACCGCGGCACCCCACCCTACGTCAACCCAGTAAAGTTTGCCTTGGGAACTTCTTACTTTGTCCAAGGGAATTTCAGAAATAGACTTAGTTTTACGTCATGTCTTGTTTGTTAAGAGTTGTAAATCTTATACGCTAGTCATCCCTCGTTACCTTAGAAAATATCGGCGAGGAAGATCATCTCAGTAGAGGTGTTTTCTTTCATGCGTACGTGCGGACGTTGATCCTAGGTCAAGATCATGAAATTGTGACATTTTCTAATCAAAACGCAGAAGTAACTTTATAAGCCTACGTCACATGTACTGTTTATCAAGCTGGTGTACATACCTATGAGTCATTGGGCGTAATAAACATACAATTGTCAAACGCTGCTTCAAAATGCCTCAACATTCTGATGTAGCTAACGTTAAAGTGTTATATCATAATGACTTTTTGTGTACATTGTCTTCCAAACAGGAAACTTGAGTCAGCGAACGGTCAAAACAGGAAGAAGCCGAAGGGCCATCGAGAGTTCTGAGAAGAGAATTAACTAGTGAAAAACAGCTCGGAAATGAAGAAAAACAAGATTGTAAGAGATAATATTTGAGAAGGCGTGTATTCAAAACACTTTGTTGGAAAATGCATGCTATAATACGACTCGTCAATTGTACTGCGGTGACCAAAAGGCCAAACGTTGAATTATCATTGTAAATACCATTCTACCAACAACTGAAAAAAAAAACCACAATATGCAGCGTCTAATTTTAGTTTTAAAAAGACTCCTTCGGGGACCTTCTGAATTGACCTCTGGAAAATGGAAAATGCATGCACGACTTACCAAAACGTTGAAATATAAGTATAAATACCTTTCTACTTACAAGAAAAAAAACAAGTTGCAGTGTCTAATTTTAGTTTTAAAAGACTCCTTCGGGACCTTCTGGATCGGCTTATAACTCCTCTGGCAGATTATTCCCCGTATTTGGCCAACTTCTACTACTTTTCCCACCCAGTGGAGTCTGATGTAGATAAACTAATCCTGCCCAGCAGGCCCGAGTCCACACGGTCTGGAAACGCGGGCAGCTGGTAGCCCTGACGTACACAGTCCTTGCGAGATACTTTTCATTTACTTTCAAGGTTACAGAACGGGGAAAAAAATCATGTCCTTGCTCTTCAACCACCAGGGACGTTATATACTAGTACTGTCCTTGATACGTCGATGAAGGTTAGACATCCAGGTAAAACGATGCGCAGGTAACAGCTAATTGGATAAATTTAGGAAACGGTCAGACGTTTCGTTATGCATCCAGTATCAGTCACTGAAGGCGAAAGGCGTAGTGGACACTCTGACTTGAGAAACGTCTGACCGTTTCCTCATGATCGGATCTATCCAGTTGATTGAGTAACTGTTACCTTTCGTATACCGTCCTTGCTTACAGATCCAGTTAGCTTCTTTGCTCCAACCGGGCGGAGTTGCTCCCCGAAAAATAAAAGGAAAGCTACCATTGAAAATGGCGTAAGTGAAGAGAGGTCAACTTTCTTTACAAGCCAGCACCGTTGAAAGTTGTGAACAAGTGATTAAAATTCATTGAATGCAAAGATTAACAAGAAAACGTCACTTGGTGATCATTCTAAGGTTATCAAAGGGGTTACTGTTTGAATAGAAGATAAAAAAGCTTCTACTGTTTGGCCTAATCTAACCTCTAGACTGGTCTCAGCACATCTTCTTTAAATAGAAATCTACCTTTCTGCAGCAGTTGTTATTGATTACGCCCGCAGGACGTGTCAACAGTTATGATATGGTTTGAGGATAATACGATAATACTTGATTTGAAACAGAAATCAATGCACTAAAACTTCCTTCCCGTGGACTGAAGCCGACTACTAAAATACTCTTAGTCTTTCAACTTGCTGTATACGAGAAGAAGATATTCCATGCAGTCCACCATCATATACCTTTCCAAAACACACACATGTGTTAAAAGATCAGTATTACAGTTGTTTACGGTCATATTATTAGCCTGGTATTCAACCGTATTTTCAAAAGTAAGTTCGTAGGGCCTCGCTATCCAAGAACCCCTAGCCCTCAGCAACGGCTTCTTGGATAGGGCCGGTGAAGCTAAATACGGATGGATAGCAGGCTTATGTGTCATCGCAAGGATTAATCTGATCACGATGGTAGCATTTAATCATTTAATCTCCAATCGGTTTAAGAAAGTACATGTACTAGTGAATATACATGCCAGTTGTTAGCTCCGACCCCGAAGTTATGTTGAAAAAGAAGAAAAGAAACGAGAGACAGACAAAGCGGAAAAACGTAGCCAAATTAGCAGAATCTACTAGTCGGGCTTTTGGGGCTGACTAGTATCTGTTCTGATTGTACTCGATTTCTTGTGGTCCGCTTTCCAGACACTGAAATATATCATTATTAAACTGATATGCCATTAAAAAGGCACATTTTAAGCTCTCAAAAGCCCCGCTAATAGAGCCTTCTGAAAAAGCGCAAAACAAGACGGAGCTATAATCGTCCTCCGCTGATAAAAAAAGATGTCTGGTGCTGCTAAGTTTCGTCTTGTACAGTAAGCAAAGCGACCTAGTTCTCTGTGTAAGGCTCTGTCCTGATGATAGCCGCGGTGACTCTGGGAGGACGTACTATATGTAATACTAATATACAAGCACATACGTCATCCCAAGGAGGTTTAATCACCCCCCTTGGTCATCCCAGAGTCGCCGCGGCTATGTACAGAACTAGATCTATAGAAGAACCTGCCAAAACTTTTGTTGTCAGTCGAGACCAATGGTCCAAATTATTTGACAATTATCATCATTTGACAATCATGATTGTTTAATATCCATGCAACCAGCGCGACAAGCTGATCATAATTTGACGATTGGTCACGACACTTTCGGAAATTTGATACCGCCCTTGGATGACGCAAAGCAATGGCACATACCACAATAATTATAGGGGCATTCGAAAAACAATACAATAGTATGTGCATTCATCATTGTTGTAGTGATCAACCAATTTATCTACTTTATATATATTTCTCACATTTTCGTTTTATTCTTGTGCAATCTTGGTTAGCGTGTTATTTCTGTCACCCCTACTTTGATCAAATTATGGTCCGTCCCTTGTCCTGGGACAATCTGCACAGACTGCCCTGAGTACGAGATGTGATCTCGTGACCATGCTTGACAACAAAGGTGGGCACCGCCTAGCAACCAATCAGCGCGCCGAACCCCCGGTGCGCTGTCGGACGGCGCTTTGGTCTCATAGGTGAGCCCAGGTACGTAACACACCTGTGTTGTATACCCGCAGCTCCTAGTTACTCAGCCAGAGGCCATGCACCATGTTTATGTATCAGGGAAGACCACCATGACTTCGTCCGAGACAGGAACGGAGTTTTGACGTACAAAGAGTCGAGAGAGTGAACTAGGAGACTGAAACTCGCACAGGTGAGTTAATAAGGCCGTACCTGGATTTTTAGATCCCCATTGTTGCGGTCACGGTAGCTGGAATCTCCATGCGCTATGAAGTAATCGTACACGGAAGAGAAAAACCGTAGACAGGTTGCTAGACTATGCGGCGCCCTGATTTTCAAACAAGAGAGGAAAACACGGGAAGTTTTAGCTGTTACGCAATAAGCAAGCCGGAAAACTGAAATGATTTCATTTTCACGGTGGTTACTGGTGTATTGTCTATTCCGTACCCCCTCAAATAAAGGAGTGTAGCTGTATTTAGGTCGCTGAAACTTCCACCCCCCTCCCCCAGTATCGTCTGACAACTCAGTCCCAGGGGAGTATTGTTGTTTGTTTGGTCTTAATATTAATCCTAACAGCTTAGTCCCTTTGGAATCTTAATCCTGATTTATTAAATCTGGAAAGATTTATTCTGCTTTTAGGCACAATGCCTGCATTATTTAACAATTTGTCCCGTTTTTGTGGTTGATCAATTATTCATTGTAACGACATATTACCAGTAAATGTTATACTAGTAAATCAGTTATGTCAACATTCAGCAAGGTTCAGATGTATAAATGTTTCAATAGCAAAGTAAACAAAGGTACAACGTTAAAGAGATAACGAAAGCCAAAGTCCAGAAGCAACAATAACCATCATTGACGAAAAGAGAACTAGATTAAATCAGTGATTTAATTAAAACTAACCGTTTAATGAATAATACAGAAACCTGACATTTGTATGGTTTCCTTCAATATAGATTAATAGCCTTACGTCGTACATGTGTGCAACCAATTTAGACAAGTGTTGTAAACAGGTGGTAATAGTAATAGGTTGATTGGCTGATTTAATTAGTCATGATTGGGAAACCAAACCTCAGTCACATCCTCAACTGTTGCCCGGCTGTGAAAATGGTTTCTTTTGTTACTTTTGCTAACAGATTTTGTAACAATGGTGTCATTAAACTTTGATGCCAGCATGTACAGTAGCTTCTTACATAACAATTTGCTGACAGCTGATACACCTGTTATGATTAGTTAGCTTCAGCGTTAAATCTTTAATGCATTTCTTCTTGCCTGTCTTTTGGGACTTTAGCTAGTTACACTGTAACTGTAGCATGTTTTGATTTGGCTAAGTGCCCCAAAAAACAATAAATCAATATGTCAAGAGGTAGACAAATTTGTAAGAGTCTTCAAAACTCTGACTGGTCAGTTGAATGCAGTTGCTGTATCGATTGATCTCTAGCTTTTGCATTTCTTTAGGTAATGAATGTCTTTGAATTATGTGTGGTAGGAAATTGTCTTGTGTATTGTTGTCTCGCCCAGCAATTACTAGTATCTCTTTCCCATTCTTTTGATGTGGACTTATTTGAGTTTGTGTGGGTTGTGTGTAACTAGTTAATATGACAATCATTTGTCAAATTTTACTGGCAACAGAATCTTCAAAATACTGAAAACATTTGCCTTCAACAAAAGAAGAAAAATCATGCATCCGACAATGACTTGACCATCCACAGACATTTACACAACAAGAAATTGACAGAAATGTCTTACAATCTTTGTCAGCAGGGCAAGCCCTTTGTAATTTAGCAGCAGGCTAGTTGGACAGCCTTAGCTGTGTGTGCTGAACAGCCAAACCAATAGATAAATAAGTAAATAAATGTTTTATTTCACCAGCTGCAGGTTGAAGAACCCCGGCCCAACCATGTCTACCACATCGTCTGCCTCCCCGTCAAGGCGGCCCAGTCTCCTACCCGGCGGCGGGGACGACAAAGACAAGGATGAGGCGTATCTCGCCCAACTCCAGGCCACCCGCAACGCCAACCAGTTCTTCGAAAAGTTCGACCGCGCGGAGGTCCAAGAAATGCTGGCGTACACCTCCTCCCATTGGCTACTGTCGTCGGACGATTTGAGGTTCTCTGTCGAGCCGCCTGACGGATTGATTTCGAAAATGCGCGGAATTTCGTACTCCAACTGTATCTTCCTACTTCCCGAGGTGCCAAACTGTCAGCCGTACGATTGTCGCGAACTGCACCAGATCATTCGCGACCTGGTGACAGGAATATTCTCGTTGAACCAGGTGCCGTGTATATCGTTGGAAGCGAACTTTGATCAGAGTACGTCGTGTAAACTCCCGCCGGCGTATCACGACACGAGAGTCGGACAGATCCTCATCAACCTGGACTACATGATGAAGGCTTTGTGGCACGGAGCTTTCTTCCCGCCGGACAAGAGGGCAAAGTTTTCGGAAAGGTGGCGGTCGAACCTGGATGTGAACATGAGCGGCAAACCGGAGACAAAGAAGAATGTTTTATTGGAGTTCACAACAGCAGGTAGGTTATGTCGAGTTGCTACTACAAAATTAATCTAGAAATTTTTGCAGTTTTTTTAAACGTGAATCATACAGCTACAGTCTATTCAGCTTTTTTCCTCTTGGTAGACGGTCAACAGCATTTTCAGTGTCTCACAGCTGCCATCAGTAGTAACTGTTTACAGTGAAACCAGTTAGTTACAGAATTACAATTATCCCCAACCGTTTCCCATTCACTCCAATTTTTTACTGAAATCACATTATTGCATGGCACATCATCACCAAACCCTGCTAGATCTGTCTGTATTTCTAATATAATGCAGTTTGCAAAGGAGGCCATATTAAAATTACATGAACTATATGCAGAATTGAAGTCTCTGATGAGCTGTTTATTCCTGTGCCCAGGCATGATGGACGTGACTAAGGACCCAGAGTACGCAAACGTGTACTCCGACCAGCCGGAGTCGGAGAAGCTGAAGGACGAACACGCGACCTTGGAGGAGAGGAAGCTGTTCATGCGCTACGTGGAGAACTTCTCACTCCAGATGACGGTGTGTAGGGATAGCAGAGAGAGGCTGTTGTGGCCAAGAAACAATCTTAATTCCACACTCACATGTCCTCTCCTCTCTTTTCCTTGAGTAGTAGTAGTAGTACTAGTTACTGTTGTAGTAGCCTTTATTTTCCTTGGATGGCCTTGTCGGCCTGTACAAATATATACATATTATTCTGTCTGTCATCCTTATTTAATTAACAAACTGTGTTCCTACTTTTATACATTTCATAACAGATAAAGATATGATTTTGCAATCTTCAAGATTACTAGTAGTCAGAAGTAATATGGTACTAGTAACTGAGTAACTGTCTCAGGGACAGGGGACAGCCTAACACTGTCTTGCATAGACTTACATTAGAAATACACACTTGTCGTACACCGAGTACATTTTTCAGAAAGCTAAGGGTATCCTCTACTGCCACACATCTACTTACACATATTTGATAATTGCTATATTACAGGTGTACCAGACCAGTGTGCAGCAGCACAAGAACCTGTTCCTCATGGAGTCTGACTGGAACATCGCACAGCAAGTCAGGATTTCTGAGGACAGGTGATAAACACTTTAACATCTTTGCAAGTTTTTACACTACCAGACTGTAATTATAAGGTTTGCTGATCCACTCACACCGGGATGGACTCCTATTCTTTTCAACAGGTGTGGCGGGTTCTTTTACATGCTCGAGGTAAGCTCTTGTTTGGTCCGCATAACTTGTAAACCGTCTTCAGGCATAACACACCTGAGTTTTGTACAGTAGGTACAAGCTGTGATGGTAAGACCAGACTGTATAAAGGTTTGATCCACTCACACTATACCAGGACTCTTTTTGATTAGTGTGGTGGGTTCTTCTCAAACATGGGACCTCCATTTAACATCCTATCTGAGGGATGTCCCTAGCTGAAGCTAGGGTACTCATTTACGACTGAGTTGAGCAAGAAAATATGTGTGAAGTACAAGATTGTAGCCTGCTGAAGATTCAAACCCAGAAGCTGTAGATAACCCACGATCTAGACCTTACCATAGGCTAAGTACTTGGTAGTCAACCAAGTTGGGACTTGGTCCAACACTTGTAACAGTAACAAGAATCTATTTCCACAACATGTAACACAAGTGTTAGATGATCCAGTGCTTTGTGGCCTTACTTCTATTTCTAGGCTATGAGGTATCGCATTACTATACATAGCCCAGTGGGGGGTGCCGATGCCTTGTTTGCACAATACTGTCGATAAAAACATTTTGTAAGCCACTGTCCTCAGGAAAGTGAAAGGCAGAGAATGAGAAAAAGATACACAAAAACAAAAGACTAATAAAAGCAAACAAATTTAATAGCAAACATTACAGATGTAGATGATTAATCATTTTCTGTCTGTGTCTTCGTAGTGTAAGTGGTAAGCGATCCCTTTTCTTTACCATAGGCTCAATTTCAGTGGATCAGGTGGGCAATGGTTCTAGTCCCAGTTACTGAGTTAAGTACAGATTACTTACAGGTTGCAGTCGTCCTTTTGAATGGGGTGTCAATCATCAGTCCTTTGCATTAAACCTCTGTATGTAAAAGAACCCATTATGTACTTATTGAAATGTATAAGGGTGACATGATGTGCTTGGCTGAAAACACAAGCCATAGTGTAGCCACATTGCACTACTGTATATGCTTAAAAAAGCATCTTGCTGTATACATGTATGCCATTTAAGATGACTGCTTAATCACCTTTATCTTACCTCTGAGTTCCCTTTTTATTCTGTTTCTATTCTATATTATCTATAATCGTCCAGTCAAAACTACCCAAGTAGACCAATTAGATCTGGTCTATGTACAGGGGCTCACTAGACTCTTAAGATTCTTAATGCTTGTGTCAATGGGAAAAAATGATAGGACAGCCCAGTGAAAAGTGATCACATTGTCCAGGTGGTCCTATAGATGTGGTCACTTGTACAAGTTTGACCGTATATCTTTATCAGTATCTGTATCCAGCCCAGGTATAACCACAATGACATTTTGGCGCAACACACCAGCTTATTGGCCAGGTGGTCAGATGTTTGTTTTCCTACAACCTCAGGTTGGACCAACAGAGCTACCTGTTGATCCAAAGACGTCTCCAGATGCACCAGGAGCTGATTAAGAAGCACCTTGAGGACAAGGCGGAGGTGCGTCGACTCCTGGGTCTGGTGAAGTTCATCAGCTTCATGGTTCCGTTCCTGGTGGCCATGAGGAGGAGGATGAAGGTTCCGGACATGTCCAGGCTGCTGGCTCCGTTCATAGGTAGGACACTAGGAGTCCTAAGGATACTGTAGATGCAGAAATATTCAGTAGTTTTACGTTAGCGGTTTTCGCGCTGACTGTTTCACCTCGAACTTAAAACCACATTTTTGTCCAATACTGTAGCTGTATGAGACTATAGTGCTGCCTATAGCCACTATAGTGCTGCCGCCAACACTCCATTTTTGCCTTAGAGTGACATAAAAACCATGCAAACTTAAATGCATTTACAGTACCTTGGATGTGTGTGAAAGAGATTTCCCTTTAGCAGTTGCCCTTCCGTCCCTGAGTTTTGTTGCATAGGACAGACAAAATGTACGTATCTTGTATCTTGTATGGCTACATAGTATTCATGTAAATTATTCATTTGAGTGGCAGACCTTTGTTTTTAAAAATAGCTGAAGAATGACAGCCTTGAAAGGTTTATCAGAAGTTTGAACTTGACATTCTTATGTGAAGTGCAAGTGCAAGGACACAGTCTTGATAGAGAAGTGCCTTGACAAATGACTCAATGTACTTTTTTACAGATGACAAGCTGAGAACAGAGAGGGAACTGCCACCCCTGATGTTGGGAAGTGATTTCAAGTGCAAGAATTTCTTCTTTGAAAATCGTTACCATCACCTCCACGGAGGCATCTCGATAGACCTGGAAACTGGCCATCTAGGTCTGTAGTCACTGTCATTTTTGACAAAAGTGCTTGAAACTGAGTATTTTCTGCAAATTACAAATTGTACAAACCTGTGCAGGATAGGAGTAGTTGTCTCTGCATCCCTCGTCGTCAGGCAGACTGATGACTGTAGGTGTAAGTGAGGCTACGGGGGTGGTCAGGCTCACTTACACCTACAGTCATCAGTCTGACTGACGATCGAGAGGATGCAGAAGACAATGAAGCCTTATTAGACAAGTGTATTGTTTTAAAAGGCATTTATAATAATTGATAATCATTGTTCACTGTCTGATTGTACACTTAAGACAGTACACTAACATAAGGTTTTTAGTTTTTCATGTATGTTGATTGGATGTTTTCGTTCTTTTTTCCAGTGGACCCCCCAGAAGAAGTTGTTGATGCATTTGACGAGCTGCAGTTGGAAGCGGCGACTCACTGTGCCAAACTGTTGGACCCTGATGCCCCGTACATGGAACACTACCCACTTCCTGTGGTAGAACTCAATGGGAAAAGGTAGGATTGATACTTGGAGAGAACTCCAAACAACAACAACATGTACTAGATATCAGAATTAAGCATCATTAATTGACTTTGAAGTCTGTGTGAAAAACTACATTCAAAGCTAGTTTTTACAAACACACTGCAATATTATTATGACTGTATACTTCTTAGGTCAAGCATTTTCCCCCAACTCCGTAAGCAATTTTCCTCTAAGTACTGTCTCTTCTTTACTTTAAATCATCTTGTCATTAGATTTGTACTTTGAAGCATCTGGTAGCAACTAATTGTATAATGTATGCACATTTTATTACTGTATACCAACCAGTCAACTATATCATTATTCCTATCACCATAAAAGTACAAACAAAGCTCAGCTGACCAATGTTGTTACTGCATGACCAGTAATGTTTCCTACACCATTTCCAGGTACCACATCTTTTCCCTGGACTTTGAGACGTACTACCCCCAGTCCCCACACAAACCCCGGTGGATCCACGCCTTCTACGACGTCACGGCCAGCCTCAAGCCCAAGAGACTGCCGCTGACAGATATACAGGTGCACGAACACTTCAAGAAGAGGTTCGGATACAAGAAGGCCATCAGATATAAGGTTTGTATGAAGACTTTTCAGTCAAAAGTGTAGCACTAATATTGTGAAGAATTTTTGTAGTCTTGCAAATTACTGCAAATGCAAGCATTATGAGGATATCGTATGAAATCCAACTTTACTTCTTTTTAATCTATGTAACATCAACTCTCTAGGTACTGTAAGACTGCCACATAAAAAATACATTTCTGACATGTAGTTTTAGTTGGAGGGGATAGGTGGCGCTTTTAAAAGTCGATGTGATCATGACTGTCAAAATTTGCTTTAGGGTCAAAATTTGTTTCAGCACTATCAAAGCATATTCATCTATATGCAATTTGTTAAGTGTCAGTTACAGGAAATAGGAATCACTTGTAGATAGTACAGTAAAATGTTTCTTAAGTCTAGACCTTTATTATCTGTTTCACCTGTAAAAGATTCTAGGATAAAATATCACATGAAGCACGAAAGCCAGGTGTACTTAAAGTCTTAGTAACATTTTATAGAATGAAACCAGCTCTATGCCGAGAATAGAACATGTCATGAGAGATGTCTCCAGCTGCCGTGCATCAGCAGTTGATCCCCGTAGATGATTGATTAATCGTGGTTGATTGATTAAAACCAGAAAGAAGTATGCGGTGCCGAAAATTGGAATCAGATTCATAACTGTAGTGTGTGTAAAGCTGTGGTTTGCGACCCTGCCTCTGGACCAAGAAGTTGTGAGTTCGAATCCCGGCTGTGTTGCTCATCACTGGAAAGGGTTGCAGTCCTTAGGACGGGATTTTATATACTAGTATTAAGCCTTTCATCTATTGTTCATTGCACTTGTTGATAAGAGCAAGAGGAATTGTCCTCGGTCCAATGAACCTGTGAATACTGTTGCATCTGTCTTCTCTGTCACGACCAGTGGAAGAGTCTCTTCAATGAGCTAAACTGGTTCAAGATCACTTTCACATAATGTAATTAAGTCTTAAAGGTATTATATAACACTTACTATATATAGACTTATTGTCTTTCTTTAGAATCTCCAGTATGGACTGAAAGCGTCAGCACAGCGCGGCCTGGTCGCCATTTTCCAGACGCTGTGCCGGAAGTGTCCGGCGACGCGGCTGGCGAAACACGACGAGCTGGGTCTGTCTCTGCTTCACCACGCGGCGATCCACAACCGGCCGCAGGTCATCGCCCTGCTCCTGCTGCAGGGGCTGGACGTGAACGTGCGCAGACTTGTGTCACACTACACCGCCAGCAGTGGTACGTTGTCTTTACATCTGTTTTAAGAACAATAGAGGGAAAGGTATAGTGCTGTTAAAAACAAGTGTTGCCTCCAATTTAATGCTCATACTCAAAGTGGCAAAGTTTTACCCATAGACTTGTGTCACAGTGCACTGCCAGCAGTGGTACGTTGTCTTTACATCTGTTTAGAGAAAAATATATATTAGAGAGACTCAGTAAAATTAGAATGTAAAGCCATATGTTCCGTCACCCCAAATATTCAGAACTGTTGAAAATGTATAGTACAAAAATTAATATGTATTTACTGTTACTTTATTTCTATTTAAATCTTTGTCAGCAAAGTCAAGCCAAGTAGGGAACATTGTACATCTATTAGCTGATCTATTTTAGTTAGCGGGTTTCTATACGCACAGCGGTATATATATATATATATATGTTCCATTTTATTCATGTCAAGGAGATTTACAAAAGCAGCCTAACCTTCCTTCCCTTTGGCATGAAATGTGAATCAGTGACATGGCTATGCAGCCAGGGAAAGTTGTTTGTGTAAATATCCTTGACATGAATTCAGAGCCGGAACTATTGATTTTATTGATGGTGATGTTCAAATTTTCTGTAGTTAACAGGAGAACGGTCGGTGTATGTTTGGCTGAAATGTGTTTAAAGAAGACTATTATTAGTGAATGAAGTCTCCGCAATACTGTTGTATTTTGGTGACAATAGATTATTGATAACTCATAATTGACACATTGACAGGTCCGACGTCCCTGCACCTGGCTGCCCAGTGTGGATCGTTGGACCCCCCTGTCCTGTCTGGTGTCCTGTAAAGAAGTGAGACTTACACCATCACCATGTCACCAAGACTTACAATGTTTTAGTGTCCTAACCACTTAAACAGTCAACGGATAACTGATGATCGACACATTGATTAACAGGTCTGAATAACGTATGATTGACACATTGACAGGTCCGACGTCTCTGCACCTGGCTGCCCAGTGTGGCTTGTTAGATGCCCCGTCCTGTCTGGTGTCCTGTAAAGTGAACATCACCATGTCACCAAGACATTTTTGGTGTCCTAGTCACTTCAACAGTCAACTGATAAGTGATGATTGACATTAATAATGTGTGATTGACACATTGACAGGTCCGACGTCCCTGCACCTGGCTGTCCAGTGCGGATCGCTGGACGCCCTGTCCTGCCTGGTGTCCTGTAAAGCGTACATCACCATTTCACCAAGACTTACAGTATTTTTGTGTCCTAACCACTTCAACCTTAATTTGATAACTGCTGATTGACACATTGATTAACAGGTCTGAATAACTTGTGATTGCCAGGTCCGACGTCCCTTCACCTGGCTGCCCAGTGTGGCTCGCTGGACGCCCTGTCGTGCCTGGTGTCCTGTAAAGCGTACATCACCATTTCACCAAGATTTACATTATTTTTGGTGTCCTAATGATTGACAGATTAACAGGTCTGAATAACGTATGACTGACACATTGACAGGTCCGACATCCTTGCACCTGGCTGCCCAGTGTGGCTCGTTAGACGCCCTGTCGTGTCTGGTGTCCTGTAAAGCGAACATCACGATGTCCGATCAGGACGGATGGGCGCCGGTTCACCACGCGGCGTACTACAACAATGTGCAGTGCCTCAAACACCTCATCAACAAGGACAACAGCCAGCTGGAGCTCAACACAACCAACCAGTGAGCAGAGAAACTCGTTAACTAATTAGAATGATCAACAGATCGCTAAGAGTTGACTGTTTACAGATCATGAAATTTTGCTAACCAAATACTGAGTTTTCAGTCAGTTTTTTATTTTTTAAATTTTCTGTCTGTCTTTGAATTTTTTTACCCAAGCAATGAATTAAAGATGGGAAAGGGAGAGAACAAGATAGAAAGAAAGAAGTAGAAATGTAATGATTTGCATAAAAGGGAAGACAAGAGCAACAGATTATGTGGGTGCTGAGAGGGCTGCACTAGCTATAGAGATCCCTCAAAGTCAAACACACTGTTTTTCAAAGTGGTGGATGTTTGTAGCCCATAGGATAAATGTTAATGTGGATTACTACAATTGCGTACACAGGTTCAAGTCTACGCCATTGTTACTGGCAGCCAGTAGTGGTGCCCTTGCTGCAGTACAGTACCTCCTGGCAGGGGGCGCCGACATCACGAAACACGACACCAAGGGAGACAACATCGTCCACCTGGCAGCACTGCAGTCTCACACCAACGTTCTAGAGTACCTCATTCTCATGAACAACCTGGAAGTGCCTGTGTGGAAACTACTAGTTGGTAAGTCCATAAGAACAAGATAAAGTAACATTATTACGTTCTAAGGATTAAGGTGGTCACTCATGATAGGCAGGATTCTTAATGCTGGTGTCAATGGGAAAATTATTTGAAGAAACACCTGAAATAATGTTCACATTGGCCAGGTTGTCTTTTGATAATGTAGACTGAGGTGGTCACTTGTACAGGTTTGACTGTACAAGTCATGTACCTTGAAAATTTACTGTTACAGTAGAAAAAGAATTTAAGGCAGCATCATGATCTTTTCTTAAAGTTGCTCACCTTTGTCAGTAATTATAGCTTGGTGATCATTGCACTGTCTTTGAAATTAATCGGAATTTGTTGTGATGTGAGCATTGTTGTTGTTGTTTATGTTTACCAGGGATGTTGCAGAGTGAGGAAGAGGACAGAAAGTTGAACGCTGTGCGGTCGCTGGACATCCTGTCTGTGTCTGGAGAGGAGCACTGGAAAACCATGTTGGCAGCTGGTATGTGATACATGTGTCATAAAAGAAGAGCTTTGAAGAGCTTAAGTTTTAGATGTAGTGATTTGGGAGTTAAACAGAAATGGAAACAGACTTTCTCATCCATACTGTCTCGTTAATCCAACTATGTGTAATACATTCTATATTATCTGTTGTCCTCTCTGTCTATCACCTTGGCCCTGTCACAGTCTATTACACTGTGTTGTTTCTTATGATACAGTTGCTTCTGTCACCGAAATGTCCGCAGGTGATTACGTACTAGTTATGTTCTTAAAAGATTGTTATCTAGGTACCAACCTGAAGAAACTACTCATGGGTGTGTTTTCCCAGGTTCCATCCCAGCGCTGGTTGAACTTCTCAAACACGAGAGTGAGACCCTACAGGCGCTGGCGGCCTCCGTACTATGCAACATCTCCGAGCACGAACCCGTCCGGCGAGAGATCGCGAACGCCAACGCGACCCCCGTGCTCATCCACCTCCTGGGGTCGGCGGTGGACGACATCCAGTCCCGTTCTGCAGTCATCCTGTCGGACCTCGCGTGTGTGGACGATAATCAGGAGTCCATATCTGCTCAGGTATGGCATTTTTGTTTGTTTATGAAGGGATGACCACAAAATTTATATTATAATGATACTGTTAGGTAATATTCTCTTTTTTTTTTGTTAATAGATATTGGACTAAAGAAAATGAAAGATTGGACAGCCTTCCTTTCAAAGTAGCTTTAAATTCAGTTTTCCGACATTAATTAATTAGAGGGGAATTTTCACTGTGTCTAAGTCCCAAGTGATTTTTCTAGTTGTGTCCTAAAACAAAAGCTTGAATTTCATGACTGTCTTTTAGCATACAGTACATGTATCTACTGTTTGCAGCAAAATGATACAGATTTCAAGAATGCACCTTCTTGTAAGCCTCACTCTGTAAATATTATGCACACTGTTCAATACATTTGTAAATACATGAAGGAACCATACTGAGACCAGCAAGAGGCCAGTCCCTGGCCTAGACACTTAGCTAAGCTAAACTGGACAATAGATACACTTATAAATACACGATACAGTTGAAGATTATAAAGACAAAATCGCACTGATCTAAAGACCACTGTATCTCGATGTTCCCGCAGGGAGGGATCCCCCCGCTGGTCCACCTGCTGGAGTCCGAGCTGGAGGATGTCCTGGTGAACGCCGTCAACGCGCTGAGGGTGCTGTGCACCGGTAACCACGGCAACCAGAGCACCGTGGCAGAAAACTATGGCCTGGAGCCGCTGGTGGAGTTTTTAGGAGTAGACTCAGGTAAGTACTCAGAAGTCTGTTTCATATTTAACACTTTTCATGGCAAGTTACATTGTACTTATGACAGGGTACTCCAGTACCACTTTTATATAACTGTGTGGCTGTCCTTAGTGCTGAAAAGGTTATTATATAACCTTCTTCCTGTTAACCTAAAAACTTAAGTCAGCTTCAATCCTTTAGCAAAGGTTAAGCTTTGTACCTTGTAGGACTTAGCTCAATTTCATCTATTCTTTTTTATTTCGTTTGAATTAATCACAATGTGAAAGGGAGGAAGAGACTAATTGGAGGACACTGTACCAGAAAATAAGACTACATTAAGACTATTATCCCTCTTGTGACCTTTTCTTTGAAATCTATCAATTGAAAGCTGTACAACAACATATGTTTTGCTAAGTGTTCTGTGATGTTTTATGTGTGGGTCACGACACCAGCAATAGCTGCCTGTGTCCCACGTGTATTGAACCGTTGCAATTCTAATAAAATCAAATCAAAACAAAACGTGTGTGTTACACTGATGAATATTAAATGTCTTTTGATGTATAAATGTTCTATTTCAGACATTCTAAAGGCGGCTGCTGCAGCAGCCTTAGCGTCCATCTGCGCCGGACACAAGGACAACCAGGACAAGGTCGTGGCGCAGGGGGCGGTGCGACCACTGGTCGAGCTGGTGTGGGGGCGGAACGTCACGGTTCAGGTGAAGGCGGCGAGCGCGCTGGAGGCCATTGCTGAGAACAACAGCACCAGTCAGGCCGCCATCCTGGATCTCGATGCACCAAAGTACCTCAACAAACTACTGAAGGTAGTGTTTCATTTCGAGAAACTGCACATTCTGATTTGAAATGCCCAAGAAGTTGAGAAAAGTTGGTGTCTTTGCAAGAATAAGCTGGTTATACCGGCTATACAGATACAGATACAGAAGAGCATGCAATTGCAATCAATGCTGTCATGTCTTCCAATGGTCAACAGCGGCACACAAAGTACTTTCCAATGATTCAATGGAATCCCGTAAAATACCTACTGGTCCAGAATACCAGCCGGTATCTGACATCATCACTGCACAGGTATAATCCGTTATATAAAAACAAATATGTTTTCAGGTCTGGGCAGTAGAGGTGAAAGAACAGGGAGCCTGTACACTATGGGAGTTAGCTGAACATGCATAATTATACATTACGATAAAAGACATGCTACACAATCATATGTTTTTCTCTCCAGGTGTGGTCAGTAGAGGTGTAAGAACAGGGAGCCTGTACACTATGGGAGTTAGCTGAACATACATATTTATACATTACAATAAAAGACATGTTACACAATCATATGTTTTTCTCTCCAGGTCTGGTCTGTAGAAGTAAAAGAACAGGGAGCCAGCTGTACACTGTGGGCGCTGGCTGGGCATAACTGTGACAGTACAACACATGTTACCCTGTGACATGTTACCCTGTTACATATTACATATAACGCTACTATATGTTTTTCTCTCCAGGTCTGGTCAGTAGAAGTTAAAGAACAGGGAGCCTGTACACTGTGGGCGCTGGCTGGATATACCTGTACAATACATGGTACCCCAGACATATAACAGACATGTTACTAGAATGTATGTTTCTCTCTAGGTCTGGTCAGTAGAGGTGAAAGAACAGGGGGCCTGTACACTGTGGGCGCTGGCTGGACACACCTGTACACTACAATACATTTTACATTACATGTATGTTTCCATCTACAGGTGTGGTCAGTAGAGGTGAAAGAACAGGGGGCCTGTACACTGTGGGCGCTGGCTGGACACACCTATACAATACATTTTACATTACATGTATGTTTCCATCTACAGGTGTGGTCAGTAGAGGTTAAAGAACAGGGAGCCTGTACACTGTGGGTGCTGGCTGGACACACCTGTACACTACAATACATTTTACATTACATGTATGTTTCCATCTACAGGTGTGGTCAGTAGAGGTGAAAGAACAGGGGGCCTGTACACTGTGGGTGCTGGCTGGACACACCTGTACACTACAATACATTTTACATTACATGTATGTTTCCATCTACAGGTGTGGTCAGTAGAGGTGAAAGAACAGGGAGCCTGCACACTGTGGGTGCTGGCTGGACACACCTGTACACTACAATACATTTTACATTACATGTATGTTTCCATCTACAGGTGTGGTCAGTAGAGGTGAAAGAACAGGGGGCCTGTACACTGTGGGCGCTGGCTGGACACACCTATACAATACATTTTACATTACATGTATGTTTCCATCTACAGGTCTGGTCAGTAGAGGTTAAAGAACAGGGAGCCTGTACACTGTGGGTACTAGTACTGGCAGAAAACACCTGTACACTACATGCTACCCCATAACAGACATGTTACATGACTTGTATATTTCCCTGCCCAGGTCTGGTCGGTAGAGGTAAAAGAACAGGGAGTCTGTACAGACATGTTACATGTATGTTTCCTTCTCCAGGTCTGGTCAGTAGAGGTGAAAGAACAGGGAGCCTGCACACTGTGGGTGCTGGCTGGACACACCTGTACACTACAATACATTTTACATTACATGTATGTTTCCATCTACAGGTGTGGTCAGTAGAGGTGAAAGAACAGGGAGCCTGCACACTGTGGGTGCTGGCTGGACACACCTGTACACTACAATACATTTTACATTACATGATGTATGTTTCCATCTCCAGGTGTGGTCAGTAGAAGTAAAAGAACAGGGGGCCTGTACACTGTGGGCGCTGGCTGGACACACCTGTACATTACATCTTATCCCGTAACAGACATGTTACATGACTTGTATGCTTCCCTGCCCAGGTGTGGTCAGTAGAGGTGAAGGAACAGGGAGCATGTACACTGTGGGCGCTGGCAGGGCACACCTGCACAATACATGTACATCATACCCTATAACAGACATATGACATGTATGTATCCCTGCCTAGGTCTGGTCAGTAGAAGTAAAAGAACAGGGGGCCTGTACACTGTGGGCGCTGGCAGGAAACACCTGTACAATACATGTTACCCCATAACAGACATGTTACATGACATGTTACAAATGTACATGTATGTTTCCTTTTCCAGGTCTGGTCAGTAGAGGTGAAGGAACAGGGAGCCTGTACACTGTGGGTGCTGGCAGGACACACCTGTACATTACATCTTATCCCGTAACACACATGCTACATAACTTGTATGCTTCCCTGCCCAGGTCTGGTCAGTAGAGGTAAAGGAACAAGGAGCCTGTACACTGTGGGCGCTGGCCGGACACACCCCGCGGCAACAGAGGATGATCGCGGAGAAAATCGGGATCCCCCAGCTGATCGACATGCTCCTGCTGAAGTCTGAGAAACTGCAATATGTGGGTCAGTAAACAGTCATGGATACTTTTTACTAGATTATGTTGCTGTTAACGGTGATATTTTGCACCTGGCCTATAAAAGCCAGAACCCACTGTACTTGTGCTCATAAGAGCTCTGATCCTTGAAAAAGCTACTTCAAGTTTTGAATCCTTTTTACTAGATTATGTTACTGCTAACGGTGATATTTTGCACCTGGCCTATAAAAGCCAGAACACACTGTACTTGTGCTCATCCGAGCTCTGATCCTTGAGAAAGCCACACATATGGCCAACCTAGTCGGTTTGGGCTCGAATAAAGTTCTAAACGGGAACTATGAGGGTACAGCGTCTTTTCTGAAGATGTTGCATGAGTATGTACGGTTGGCTTGAGGTTGCCCACTACTATTGCCTTCAACTTGGCAATTATTAGGTTCTATAAATGTTTGGATATGGCATGTTCACACTTAAATGATTACTTAAACACAGGGGAGTGAAGCATTGTTTTTGGCTTGGGTGCATGTCTGTCAGATGAGGATGTGCGTTTGTTGGTGCTTTTCTTAATCAAAGGTCCTGTCACAAATTAAATAGTTACTACATGTATTTGGTGTTGAATGAAGAAAAATCTTATCTAAGACTTGCTTAAACATATATATCACATATGATAATCACAAAATCCAAATTCACAAAAGACAAAGATATGTCTAATCTTTTACCATTTTCCCCTGTTGTAGGCTGTTTGGCAATCATAGCATTGAGCCGCTCAAGTATCGAGTATCAGAACAAGATCTGTCGTGAGAACGGGATCCAGCCGCTGGTACGACTGCTGAGATCCCCCAAGACTTCTGAAACAGTCCTGCTGACTGTCATTAAGGCCCTGGGAACTTTATGTATAGGTAAGGACCATCTTGAAGTTGTAGTAGTATTTACTGTTACATTACTGTTGTAAAATTTACCGTGGTAGTCTATTTTGATTGTATTTTTTTCATAATTTGATATTTTAACACAAAATTTGGGCTTTTAAGTTTAAACAAGTTTACACTATATTATATAATAGTCTTTATTGCATATTCCTGCCCAGATGGGCTAAATGCACATATGACCACACATGGTCTATAGGAAGCATAATGCAAAACATGAATTGATAAGCAGCTACATTGTAGGAATGTAGTCAAATGGTTACTCATAGTGTTATATTAACTATAACAGTTACTGTTTAGTAACAGCTGTTTTATCCTTTCAGATTATATTATTATAATATAATATAATATAATATAATATAATATAATATAATATAATATAATATAATATAATATAATATAATATAATATAATATAATATATATATTAATAAGACTTATTATAATATAATAATATAATATAATTATTAGGAAAGTTCATAACATATCACTCACAAATGTCCCTTGAATATGCAGGTGTAGCCCACAGCAGTAACAAGGTGACCCAGGGGAAGATAGCAGAGGAGCAGGCCATCTCCACTTTGTGCAAGATCCTGGGGAGTACATCAAATGAGACACTACAGGTGAAATAATTTTTCTTACATATCATAGTATACATTATGTTTTCTAATTCATTTGGATATACAGTGTATCAATCAAAAGTATAATTAATGTATGATGGTTGGCTTTTGAATTCATTTGAATATATCAGAAAAACTACCTCATCCTTGGTCACAGGCCACAAAGTACCTACTAGTCCAGTCACATTAGTAATGGTGAGCATTATTTGCCATAGTCTTAGCCTGAGTACCAACCTCCGTAGTGACCGCTGGCTCAATAGAATTCGCTTGCTTCGTGGTTAGCCTCCCAGTTCAGTTCAGTTCATCCTCAGTGAAGTGACACTAGTGTCTTCACAAGTCCCTGTCCAGTATGACAGAACGAAGCTCATAATCCTGAAGTCCTACATCTCAATTACCTTCTTAAGTGTCAAAGAAGGACATCTAGCCTCCCTCATTAACAGAATCACTGCAGTGCTGTCAAACATCTGCTAGGGTGTCTCAGTGACACATGGATGCACTGTACAATACATCTCTTTTGATAGAAATATAGAGGAATTAAACTGATACGACTGAAATATTGCAGCTTGAGTAGCTTTCGGGTGGCATCCACCACTCCTTCATCAGCTCTGAGTCGGGTTGTCACGTGACCTACGAGAGGTCACTAGGTCACGTGACACGAGATTATTGTAGATGGGGGGGGGGAGACGGTGGCAGCCTTGGTCGCGGTTCAAAGAGGGGGAACGGGGTCTTATGTGTACATTACATCTCTTTTGACTCTGTTGCAGGTTGAAGTTGTCCTGGCTCTGGCCTGTATCTCCCTGAACAACAAGGACATCCAGGAAGTCCTGAAGGAGGAGGAAACCTTCTCACCCAGTATCCTGCTACAGCTATTCCACTCAAGCAATAAGGTAAACATGTCATTCTTCATCTTAAAGTCAATACAAAGTTACTCAAGGAACTGGATATGTTTTGTAAACATGTACAGTCAGACATTTCAGATGGCATATAGATATACTGTCTTTTGTCAGTAACAGTACTAATGAAAGTACAGAACAAATGATACACATGTGGTGAAATGACAGAGGTACAAATTAATATAATCAATGTACAGTCAAACCTGTTCTCAGCAACCACTCAAGGGACTGAGGAAAAATGGTTGCTGAGGACAGGGGGGATTAACTATGTATAATGAATTGACTGTTTTTATGTGGTTGCCTGCACCAGGTGGTTACCTGATCAGGTTTGACTGTAGTTGTTTTTGCCTTAAATGACATTTGAATTTCCAAATAGGATATTTGTTTATGAAAAATGAATGAATATTAAGAAACATATCTTAAACTCCCAATCTTTCCCAGGATGTACAGTTGAGAGCCGGCACCGCCCTGTCCACATACGTCTTCAACAACACGGCCAACCAGTACAAGATCAGGCAGCTGGGAGGGATTCCGCTGGCAATATTCGAGCCCTTCCTGCTATCGGAGAACGAGGCTTATCAGGCTCATGCTTCCTTCCATGTGAGTCATGATTTGATACATTCAAAAGTAAACTTTTAAGGAAAAAGAGTATTGTTAAAGAGGAGGCAAGATCAGTACCAAGGACAGTGTTGTCATTGGAAGGTCTTTCAGTACTGTAAATTACTTTAATATAGCAGCAGGAAAATATAGCGGTTGGGGGAAATGGAGTAGGTCACAGCACTTAATTTTAACGTTGGGAACAAACATTACTGTCTCAAAAATTAGAGATCAAATATTATCAATGATGAAATTTTAGCTGTTGACTAGTGAACGTTAAATCAGCTAGAATTAAGTTACAGTTAACAAATCAAGAAGTACAGTACCAAGGACAGTGTTGTGTGTATGAATGTTATTCAGTACCAAGGACAGATACTTTTTGCTAGCCCTGTCTAGTATTGTTGTGGCTTGTCTTCCTGTATGTTTGTGTCTTTCTGGCCTATGTGAAGGGGTGAAGTCTGCTATCTTTGCCATTTTTTTCTATAAATTTTCCTTGGTTTCTTTGCTTCCTTTTGCTAGACACTTAACAACCAGCCTGATGTCATTCTTTCATTGTGGAGCTTGATGACAGAAATGTGGTATAAATTTGGTATATATTTTCTGTTGTCTTTTTCAATGCAGGCTTTTTTTACCTTTACCTTTACCTAGTCCCATCCTCATGCCTGAGGGTCGGGGACCATGGTAGCCTCCAGTCAGCCTCCTCCACTTTCTCCTGTCTCTGGCTCTGTGGGTACACTCCGTCAGTGGGAGACCCGGATGTCGTCCCCCCACCTTCTTCTTGGCCTCCCACGGCTCCTCCTACCATCGATCTTTCCTTGCAGTATGTGGGTGGTGATGTTGCCTGTTGCAGGCTTTTTAAAGATGTGTTATAATACTTTGTTTTTCCCTCCCAGGTTGTTGTCCTTGCTCGTGTGATAGTGGATCAGGACCAGGTCATGCTGACGGCCCGCGGGGTGACTCAGATGGTGGAGCTACTGCAGTCTGAGGACGACAACACCGTGGTCCTGGCAGGTAAAAGGCTGTTTTTTTTGTTTTTTTAAATTTTTTAAATTTTTTTTTTTCAAACTTTATTCAGACAAAAGATACAATACAGAAACATGAAACAAAAGAATACAGTAACAGGCTTTTTAAAATAAAAAAAACTAACCAGGAGATGTGCAAGTGAAATTAGTATCAGTTACAAGACATAACATGGTATTCAGACATGCATAATGTCGTCCATTGCTGTACATGGCAGATGTACATGTACCATGCAGTCAATGCAGTTTAGTAAGATGTATTACTAAGTGTAGAATTCTAAAGTTTATCAACAGCATGTCCTTGTTGTTTTCCCCAGCGAGCCTGATGGGTAGCCTGGCCCACACCAGAGCAGGGATACCAGACGCCATGGTGACATGTGGAGCTGTGGAACTCTTAACAGAACATCTGGCTTCTCATAACGACCAGGTACACGTTTGCTTTTTTGTTACCGGTATGCATAACTGGTAAACCGCCTTTAAGCGTATTTAAACTTACACACCAATATTGTACAGTAGGTACAAGCTGTGGAAGACCGGACTGTAAGGTTTGATCCACTCGCTTTCTACTCTTTTCGATAAGTGTGATGGGCTCTTTAACATGCTCAAGGTGTGGCTCTACTCAAACAAAGGGACTCTGGCTTTGTATCTCATCCAATAGGACATACCTGATTGAAGCTAGCTATTCATTTTTACGTGTGTGGGAGTTGTTTGAGGGAATAAATGTCAGGTGCCTCTTCCAAGAGCACAACATTGGGGCCTGCTTAGGATTATAACCCAGAACCTTTATATTCTAAGTCAACAACACTAACTATGTACCAGGATCTCAGACATATGATGCCTTATTTGCCAGGTTCGTTTCTATGCTGCGGTTGCCCTTGGATACCTGACCTCTAATCGGACCGTGGGTCTTGAGCTGCTGGTCCTGTGCCGGAACACGCGTGGACTGTACAGTGTTTCCTTGTAGAAAGGATATAAAAACTAATACATTTTTCCCTTTTGTAACATAAATCACTTTTTTTCGCTCAAAAGGTGCGTTTCTATGCTGCGGTTGCCCTTGGATACCTGACCTTTAACCGGACGGCGGGGCGCGAGCTGCTGGTCCTGTGCCGGAACACGCCGGGTCTGTACGACGTGCTGGTGGAGAACATGGGTCAGGACGCACGCATCAGTATGGAGTTCACTGACACGTTCAGGATGGCCAAAATGGTGGGGCTGCCTTCACAGAGGTGAGTACTGCAAATCGTTTAAGTTTGTGGGGACTTAATTTCATGGTAGGAGGCAATTGTAGTGTTCGTGGTTAAAGTAATACAGAATGGCAAGACAGCACAGGTTTCCAGTGGTGAGGTCACTGCAAAATTGCAAAGTTTAACACTAAATCACTGGGAATATTTCAGTTTCCAGTACTTGGATGTATTTCAGAAATCTGCTGTTTGGTGTACAGTCAAAACTTTCTACAGTCAAACCTGTATTAGCGGTCACCTTTGCATAGCGGCCACCTGCCAATAGTGATCACTTTTTGTCGGTCCCTTGGATTTTTCCCATTGACATAAGCATTAAGAATTAGGCTATAGCGGCCACCTGTCCAACGCGGTCGCAGCCACTCGATTTTCGGTCCCGCGGGTCTGGAAACACTGCCGATAACGGTCCCGGCGCATGGTCGGCGCAAGATTCGGGAGCCTTCTTTCAAATCCCCTCAGAAAAAAATGTCATTATAGCTGTAGTGTTACCCATGAAAATGTTGTACATGGTTTTATTTTGCTCCTGGTGTTGGTTTTGAATTTCCCAAACCGCTAAGACGCCAGAAATTTGCAGACAAAAAGAGCCTCTTGGTGTGCGGTCCTAGCGGGACGCTTTGCTTACTTGGGTTACTTCACTGGTAGTACCATGGGGGAGCAGTTTGTTAAAAAAAGACAGACGCCTTTTATCCTCTAAAAAAAGGTTATAAAGTCATCCATTCTTTGAATATTCTGTTCTCTTTATTCAAAGAACTTTTTTGACGAAATAAGTTTACATTTTGTACTATTTAATGTAGAGTAAAATCATAACTCACACATGCAGAAGGAACCCACATTACAGTAGACTATCCCAATGACCCTATGACCTCAAAGGGGCCATCTTGCAGCTGTTGTTTTTTCTCCCGGCAAGAAATCCGACCCAAACAGGCTGATTTTACCGTGAAATTCCGCAATTATTTGCTGATAAATGATGTCGCCGCGCAATTGTAAATGACACGGTTGTCTTTGGCAACATTTTGGTCGCATGTGCTCCGGATTGGGGGCGGATCGATGGATCGACTTGGACTTAAATTTGCTTGTGGAAAAATCCGGACCTACCGAAAGCAGTCATCTTGAGCCGATGGTCGTCTTGTGGAAGTGGTCGGTAGACCAAGTTTGACTGTGCATGTACAATGTATGTGAATAAATGTTTCTCAGTGGGTACAGAAAACATGTGCCACTTATTGCTCGTAATCAATCAACCGTTTCTATAGAGTGGCCACCTGTCCATAGCGGTCGATTTTGGCCAGTCCCTTGAGTGACCGCTATAGGCAGGTTTGACTGTATCTTGATCATTCAATGGACTTGAGGAAAATGGGCACAGTACACAGGTGGCCACTTTGGACAATGCTTATGTCAATGGCAAAAATAATCTAAGGCACCACCAAAAAAGTGGCTACAAGTGGGTCCTAGTCACTAATACTCACTGTTGATTTTACCTATTGTTCTGCCCTCAACATTTAGTTTCTTCAAATTTAGATAACATTGTCTTTTTGAATGTTTTTCTACAGTCTTGAAATCAATGGTGGACCTCCTATACAGTACCCTGGATCAAGAGGTACAGTATCAGTCATAACGTTTCGTGTTTGCAATGATTGCACTCTGTATAATCTTCGAGGAAAAAGAAGTCTGCATAACTTTTGCAGTGACAGTTATTTTATGTTATCAATTTTAATTTGTAGATTTCTCATACAGGTTTTAGAACCTTTTATTTTCTGGCACATCAATCAAATTCTAATACTTAGAATTTCATTTTTTCAGGATATACGCGCCCCTACACGGCCATCGGCCTCACATCCACCACCAAAGTCCGAGACAAACCCGTCCCCAGGACTGTGTCTGCACCTGCAGTGATCAACACAAGAGATAGGAGGCGCCGTGAGAAGTCAGCCATGATCTCTGTGTCCAAGAGCATGGCAACTCTTACAAATAAGGAGGAGGAAAATAGCGGCCGTAATTCTAGAAAGCAGCCTAGAGCATCTTCGAGGGTTAAGAAAGCTTGGACCTGATGTTAGTTTTAGACACTAGAATACTGTAAATTTATTGACTTTTGCGGGGGTCTTATTTCTCAATAGACAGAAAATGAGGTTTTCATGGTGTTTTAAATTCGCTTTGGAAACAATTTTGTAGTACAGTAGTAATACATTGGAAATGCATATCTGCAGCGAAAGTTTTAAGATGTACAGTAGGCAATAGGACCTGAAATAGGCTAAGAGCCATCTCACTTAAAATGTTGGCATTTTGCTTCCTTAGAAAAAATACTTTCTCAGCCAACTTTAGTAAGGACCAAACCATAAGTGTGCATAAGGAATTTTTGATAAATATTACATGGATTCACTACTTTTAAAGTGCGAAATAGCTACTGGTAATATTTGAGTGTCTAGAAACTGTGATCACCCAAAATCATTGTGTGCAAAAAGTTTTGAGAAAGAGATATTTTCTTGTTAAAGCTGTAATTTTGTACGATAGCGACAGCACCTGAACCATTGTATATAAGATCTATCCAAGTTTAACAATAGCTCTACTGTCTATGCACAGTATGCACATATCATTTCGAACCGCTGAAGCTTAACTTAGAGAGGACTCCGAGTACTGGAGCGAAATAGGATATATCCAAAGCCAGACTACAATATTGTAGTCTGGTTATTATTTCATAGCCAGGTATCCAAACATATTATAGCTGTTGAGTCTCTGTGTTAGAACGAAGAGACTATAATAGGTTTGGATATCAGGCTAATTATTTTGGATAGATAGACATTTAGGTAGACATCAAGCTATATTGGCTTCAGTTCACTAGGTGATTACTAGTGGCATTGTCAGTTTAAACAAGGCTTGTTAGACATTTTTACATCTAACAAACTCAGGACTGGTTGTAAGAATCAGACTTGACCCAATTCTATTGAAATGCTGTACATTTTATCTTTTGAGTGTACATATCATGGTCAAGAGAACTACATAATGTGTACTATGTATACAAGTGCTGTGGTCAACAATGAGTATAATTGATGCAAAGAAGTGCAAAATCAATGTTGATAGTAATTGTATAATTCCATTTTTCTGGCTGAATACAATACATTGTTTTAATCCAGAGTTGTTGTTCATGACTACAATAAATATTATAGGAATAGACTTCTGATTGGTTAAAAATAAACCAATCATATGGTAGCATCTTTCCATACGAAAAATGATTAGGTACAGACCAATCAAATGACATTCGCACACCAGTAGCTCTTACTACAAATTCAGCTTTTTAAGCACCTTGATGTGATAAGCATAATGAAAATAGGAAGGTTCATTTCTCAAGAAATACAAACTTTGGCTTTTATAGTATCTTATCCAAACCATAAATTTGTCTTCAACTTAGCTTTGTAGTGTGTAAAAACTAGACAGTGGTTACTGTAACTTTGACAATGGATATCACTTTCTACTGAGGCCCCAGCAATGCAGTATAACATGCAGTACTGATGTATGTCAATAGGAGGCGCTTCCACACAGTACAGTTCCAACCTTGGCTCCCTGCACTGCTGTTGTCATCTCTCGGCTTTGCTGCTCTTCTCTTTCTTCCCAAATAAAGAACTGAATAGTTCATTACTGAAAGAAAAAGGACACAGAATCTCAGGTTTCTTTCAATGCCCTCTAAAATGTAGTTCAGTTTAAGGGTTGACCAATGCAAAGAGCAGCCTACAAGTTTACCTTAGTTCTATCCATACACATTTATGTTAGAATCACATGTACATAACAGATGCATCATGGTTTGAAATCCAGTGTTTAAGTCATTTGGAGAAGAAGGCTTAGATGGTTCGGTCACGAAATTTGGAGACCACCATAAACATTGGTTTACAAAGCATACAACCAGGAGTTTGCAGACCCCGGGAAGACCACCCAAGAGATGGAAACACCATATCATGAAAGACACAGGACTGAGTCTAGAGGCACCAGTATCAAGGGCCCTGGACTGTGCAACATGGAGGAACCGAACAGATTGGAGCAAGGGTCCATGCAGGAAAAGACTGGGTACTCACCAGCCCTCTTCTGACATGGCCATGTTGTGTACAGGAGCCATGAAGTTCACCAACTTCCGATGGACATCATACCTGTACAGAAGGGGGGTACATGAAAATACACTCAGCATTTAAATGTACATGTCCACGAACTATTGTATGTATACTACAATAGGGGTTCATCTAAATCATTAAAGAAGGGCGCTGTGCCCTCTTGTTTTAGCCCAGCGCCCCCTTGTTAAATTCTTCAGATTTTAGCTTAATATCTAGCATACAGCCTTCACTCAACGATTGATTCTTCCATAAACACATAGAATTCACTCCCTCGCCTGTGTGTGCTCCCTCTTATTCAATTTTTCTAGAAAAACCCCTGCTACAACCACTTTACATTATCAAATTTACATTGTACATTTTGTATTTTGCCTTTCTACATATAAGAGAGATACAGAAAAAAAGTGCTACAGAGTCTTCACAGCATCCATAAATATCAAACGGCAACGTAGTCTTGTGGTTAGGGTTGTTGACTAGCAAGCCCCAATGATGTGCCAAAGAGATGTTAGCCGAAAGTCCCATGTTTGAGAAGAGTCTAGTCTGATCCAGCTTGTACCTACTGTACAATACTGGCATGTTAAGCCTTAAGGCAGTTTACCTATTATGTAAAACAAAGAAATCAAAAGGTACCTAATTTTCCTTCCTTTTGACGCCCTTGTGTCGACCTTCTTTCTGACCTTCTTGCGGAGTTTCTGCACCTCCAGCCACTGTTTGGTCAGCTCAGTGGGGTCGTCAGTGGTCGTTTTTCTCTCTATCAGTTCCCTCAGTAACTGGACGAAATGGAGGAATTTCAAAGGTTTAGCTATTGTAAAAAATTATTCTACCAAACGTTTGTATTACTACATGTATGTACTGAGTTTTCTGAAATACAATTTGTTTAGAAAACAGAGAAAGCACTTACCTGATGGTAGAAATCATCATCATCAAATATTTCTTCATCATACTCCTTCAGATGTGGATCAAGTTTGGCAGGTAGTTCCTGGAAAAATGAAAAAAGAACAATTTCAAAACGTACAATTTTTCAAACAAATTAATGTATGAATAAAAAATTTTTCAACAAAATAATGGATTTGCTTATCATTTATATAATCAGTGGTGACAACATATGATATTTGTGTCATATGTTATTCTAAAACGGTTAATTAAAATCAGATTCGTCTTCAACTTCCACCCTTGCAGCACACTACCCAGGTCTTCAGACTAGTGCAAACTCCTTCCCAACAATGGTTAAGTTCATCCCATATTAGGAAATTGCCCCCCTCCCGACCCTTCACACTACCCACCTGTTCTCCAGCTTTGTCCGCCCACCTCCCCAGCACCTTGTAGGACGACCTCTTCAGCTGGGTTCTCTTCACAAGCCTGTCCTGGTCGCCAAGAATCTGGTCTATCTGCTCTCGAACAGACTTGTTGAAGGAGCTAAAAGCCTATGGAGAAACATGGCAGATGATTAGGTAACAAAACTACTCCTTGTTTATGAATTTATTAGAACTTTTAATGATGTAATCTGAATCTTTGTTACATTTTGTTGGACCCTTCCTTGCTCTCTCATAACCTCAATGAAAAGCGGCTTGCCGACATTTTTGTGACTGTCTGAAACTTTCCTATGGACAATACTGACCGGTTCTACTTCACACTGCAGCGAGGTGTCTCTGCTGCAGTGTGAAGTATGTGGTCCCAAACATGATTGAGTTTATATCACGTTTAATGACTGGAGTCCATTTTCTGGCACGACACCTAGCTGCAGTGTGAAGTAGAACCAGTTACTGTAATTCTTGATTTGTTAACTGTAACTTAATTCTAGCTGATTTAAAAGTCACTAGTCAACAGCTAAAATTCCATCATCGCAAATATGTGATCACTAATATTTGAGACAGTTATGTTTGTTCCCACCGTTAAAATTGAGTGCCATGACCTACTCCATTTTCCCCCAACCGCTATATTTTCCTGTTGCTATATTAAAGTGATCTACAATAGTATTGCCTGAAATTCGTTAAAAAAAGTGATTTAGCAACCTGAAGGAACTATTAACAGAACCACTAGGCTTTTTCTCACCTTGCTGTTGTACTTGCCACTTGCCAACTTTGTCTTCTCGCTCCACTTCTCAATGGTGGACAGGTTGAACTTCTGGGTGAGTTTGTGTCTCTTCTGAAGACGATCTGGATAGTCACTAGTTTCTTCATGTTTTCTCTTCCTTGATGGCCTTTTATCTTTCACTTCAGAGTCACTCTCTTCACTAGCAATTTCTTCATCTGAAACACTAGGAAGTAGAAATGTATTGAGATTGAGGTTTACCACATTTGTAGAAGGATTCACAGAACAGGCATCAACCAAGAGACCAAAAATGATCTACTCAGAAATGTTTAACTTACTCTACTTTTCCGTTCGTGCCACCTTCTGTCAGAGCAGAGGTTTCTGGGTTCCGGTTCAGAAGTTCTTCCTGCAGTTCCAGTAGAGTATCTAGGAGGCCTCGCAGAGAAGCTGCACCTGTAAGAGAGTTTAGGGAAGTTAAAGATGAGATTTAAAGATAAAGATAAAGGAAGACACTGCAAAAACTTACTGAGTCTACTGAGGGCAGACCTGAAGGAAAGAGTTCAAGGACCGTTGCGGTCAGAAAGAAACTTACGGGAGCTAAGGAAGCTCGCAGCGAATCAGACAAAGTGGAAGGGACTGAAGGAAAACTGAATGCGGCTGCAGGAACTACTGCAGCAGCAGAAAACAGTGGACTACTACTAAAGATAAGATTTTCATACTTGGAAAAGAACAGTGGTATTGACATCACAAGTAAACTTACATCAAAACCTGTCTACAGTGACCAGTCTAGGAACTTAAAGAGAATGGTCACAGTGGAAAGGTAGTCACAATGGACAGGATTCTGACTGCTTGGGTCAAGGGGACAAAGTATCTAAGAGACAAGCAAAAAGTGGCCACAATGACAAGGTGGTACAGGTTTGATTCTATATGTTTTCTTTTTAAGACATGAAAAATGTTCAGAATCATTTTGATGGAATCAAAAGTAATCATTTAACTGTGTACATGTATTGAATACAAATACCAGTAATACTTGAATGAGTATAAAATAAAATAATAACAAACTAACCCGCTTGTGCTGCTGATGTGAAGGGGTCTCCCCCTGTCTTGATGAAATTTGACCTAGCGTCTGGTTGAGGCAGCTGATTGGTCAGAGGAAGGGCCTTCTGTAACTTGATCCTGCTCTCAAGTAGGCTGTCCCACAGACCTGTCAATCACATAAAAATGATGTTTGTCTACTTCCGAATGTGGAAAAACACACTTATGCATTTTATGTAAATCAGTGAAGCCAATAATAGAAACCAACAAGATGTACAAAGTTTAGGTGTGACAGGTGATTCAGTGTAATGTAACCAGCTACTGTCGTGCTGCGTGCCTGCAAAGCTGGTGTGTTATGCCCAAGGGCAGTTGTCTTATACCGGCTATATAAATATAGATACAGAGGCTGGTGTGTTACATCCAAGGGTGGTTATACCGGCCATAGATACAGAATTTACATATAAGCTGTGTCTACAGAAGGCCACATAAAGCTTCATATTTTGCACATGATGTTCCAAACTATGAAATCATCATGTGAACCATTGTGACACCTACCAAGCTGGCATTTGGTGGCAGCTGCCTTTGCGATGTCCTGGGTCCTGTCTTGTGGGGTGGAAAATGACCAAGCTTCTGTCCCCTCCTGCTCTTCTGTGTTCTGCTGTCCACTTTCACTCTCATCATCCTCATCCTCTTCATCGTCACTGTCATCATTTTCATCTTCCTCAGATTCATCATCATCACTTTCATCTTGGTCAGAGTCGTCTTGGTAAGAGAAAGGTTCCATCCCAGGGTTGAAGGTTAGATCACTGGTCTGTTGTGTGTCTTTTTGTGAGCTGTTTTCATCATCATCATCATCATTATTGTCATCTGCATCTAAAGCTGACTGTAGGAGATCTGGGTCTAGACCTTCATCATCTAAAACAATGAAGCAACATCAGTTTCACATTGACTTTGACATAAAGATGGCTGCAAAATGTTACTGCATCGAGTGTGTACAGATATAAACACGCCACCTGCTTTGTTGGCCAGAAATCAATTGTAAAATGGCCAGTCTATATTTTTTAGGAGTTTGTAGCATGCTTGGTATGCATCAGCAAGGACTCACTCAGGAGTGGGTGTGTAAAAATGGGGAAAGATTTACCACTAAAACAAGGTCGAAAATCAAATTCATCAGTTACCCTGGCTGTTAGTCTCCTTTTTTTGAGGACAGTAACTGGCAAAAGGTATATCTTTATGAGCTGTTTTTTTACGTAAAGTCTGCCTACCAAGGAAGACTAAATTTGTACAGACGGTAGTCTCTACATTGTACAAAAATGTATCTACATGTACTAGTATACATGTATGTACAGCAGATCTAGAGGAGAGGTGTTACATACCTGATGATGATTACATACCTGAGTAGTCCTGTACCCAGTCCTCCTGCAGGGCGCTCCTTGAAGTGGCCTTCCCGGCGTACTTGGTATCCAGGCTACTGAGGAACACGGGCTGTTTGTGTTGGGGTCGTCTGGGTCCACCATCATCATCATCATCATACTCTTCAAACCTGTCTGCAACCTTAGCTGCTGTTTCTGTTACAAACATTCAGGAAAATGTCAATATGTTTTTCAAGATAAATGATACAGAAGAGCTTTTACGAAGGTTATACAAATCTTACAAAGCAGGTTACAGTTCTTCTATATACTGTATATATACATAATATCATACAGAACGATATGGCATAAAATATTGTGCAAATACACTATACTCTTTAAGAATCAGTAGCTTCCATTACTAAGGTTTAATTCAGCTATTGATAATATCCTGCAGGCTACAACTATGGAACATTGATTTGTTGGCATGTGTACTACAGTACATCCGTAAACATTTTCATTCCAAAATTAGAAAGATAAAAGAATATCAAAATTTACATATTTCCAAAATAAACCATTTATTGTGCCAACAACAGGAGAGTCCTGTCTGATAAAATGCTTTTAAGACACAACAGTTAATGCACTGAAATCAATTCGTCCATACATGTGGGAGCCATGAAAGTGAAACACGTGTGTGCTTGCATACAAAATCTTACTCTTGAAAACCAACAACATGCGCGATATACGGTAACATACAAAGGGTGTAAATGAAAGCCAAGTTGTGTACCATGTCAGAAATATAATTTTCCGTACTAACCTGTGTAAATATCGTCTTCTGGGTCGATACTTTTAGGAGCAGGATTTGTGAGTTTTGCAATTTCGTCAGCAAGACTCGACGCCATCTTGGTCCTGTGGGCGTTACCATTACGCCAACAGGGAATCTTTCCCCTTGTATGTTGACAGTAACAAAACTTCTCAACACAATGAAACATGGTTTTAGACCATCACAATCTATAATGACAGTAAATTAATATATCTAAAATGGTTAATATTCGACTTATATCAATGTATCAGTATCAGTGCCTCCAAATGCTGTCCCCTCTTAGGAAAGTTGACTATTCCAGCACGTTGGAATATTACATTTGCTAATAGGGAACCTATTTTATAACTTTAATCTTAAATTTACACAAATTATATTTCAGTGACAGAAAATGGAATAAGCATATACGTATCAAAAAATCTATGATCTATGAATATTGTCGAAAAAAAATTCTGTTAAAAATGTTTAAGAATGCCTAAATATCTTATCACCCCTATTTTATATCTGGGCGGTGCTTGTGTGAACTTTCCTGTGAAGTTTGTTTGATGCATGCCCTACACGGTAAACGTGTTCAGGTAAGGGTGGGGGTTTGTTTGCTGTTCCCAAGGTGTGGAGCTGCTTGTTCGGGTCCAGAGGCGGCCATTATCCAGCCTACCGTGTATCAAGCAGAGAACTCCTTCCTTTAAACCTAAGAAATCTGATTTTTCTCGGTTAGACGTCTGAGGATCGAGGTGTGTTGGCTTGGCGGATTTGGTAAGGTAAGGGACCGTTGTTTTGCTAATTAAGTTAACGGTACGCTTAAGGCTCGACCTCTGGAGTCACGGTATTTAGTTTGTACAAAGGGGCAGGGTTGTTGTCTACATTTTTGCCCTAGATTTGCACAAAACTGGAACGAAGAGAGCAACAGTTGGTTAATTTTGTGGGCAACTGCAGAGAATAACAATTGAATGAAATCTTGTTTGTTGTTTTCTTAGTGTTAAAAGGTGGGCGTGTACAAGGTCTTAAGACTTAATTTTGTTCGGCTTTGGAAAACGGTTGGGAAATGTTTTTCCTCTACTAATACGATTAGCTCTGCTCCTTTTTTCTCTACTAGTACTGAATTTTTTTTAAGTCATGGAAGTTCTTATGTATTTTAACCTCCTTGGTTTTATATGATGTTGCACTTTTAGATATTCATCTAATTTGGTGCTAGATTTTAGAGACAGTAGAGATGTTGACATTACATTTGTTGCATTTGATTAAGGTAGATGATAGCGCCAGAAATCTAGCCATGTTAGCTTTTTACACGCTTTCCTGCAGAAGGCCTGGAGGTAAAACTAACAGGGCTACAGGATCTGGGGCTCAGCAAATATTACTGATCTATAAAAGCTAAAAATAGTAAAAAAGGAAACTGGACACAAAGTGTTTTTATAATGATAAGAAATAAAAAAGGATGTTAGCATCAAGTTGATTCTGACGTACCCTAGAATGTCGAACTTATATCATCATGAATAATGTTTCTACTAAGTTAAATTTGACTGGATAGCAGTCTATCAATAATTAAGACCCTGGGTAGTGCACAGTGCACATATTTGATTTGATTTGCATAATTCAGTCTTTATAAACAAGAACAGATTTTTTTTCAAATTTGTATTCGACACATTCATTGATTCAATTCAAACTAAAATGTTTCAATCTTTTGGTACATCTTCACCTTCTGAATATCAATTTAATATTCACTGTGAATATTGAGAAACTCCTGGATTTATCGAAATTCAATCAGGCAGGCAAAATTCAAAGTTACATGCTTTGCTGTGCCCCTGAACTTTTGCCTGCCACGTTTTAATCTAAATTTTCCATCAACGGTCATGTTGACTCAGAACTTAAACTATTTGGCAGTAAGATATGATTGTTGAACAAAATCCTTCAGTTAAGTGAGAATATGCAACAGGGCCAAACCTTAATTGGTCACGGGGTTGCTAAACGTCCTTAACCATTTGCTACGTGTCAAAAACCAACTGTCTGGTAATAACTTATACTGGTAAGCTTCATTGATCTAAAATTCCTATTGAGAAACTATACTATGTTACTATGTACTAGAAACAAGGCATCTACACCACATTCTTACTGTACTAGGTAACAGAAATATACGTGTGAACTCAAGTGTCAGCTTCTTATGCAATTTATTCGGCAATTTAGTACCCGAGAGTGTTTGTTAAAACATTAGTGCCAGAAAGAATGAGACATACATAAACGGAGACTGGACAGCTGTTGTGTGTGTGTTGTATATTTCCTGTTTAGACAGGGACATTGATGGTATGACATGGTAACAGCCTCGGTGTTTGTATTCACTCCACACAGGCAGGAAGTCGGACAAGTCAGGCTGTATCCTGGGGACAAGTGAACAGCAAACATGGCCGCGGCGCAGGTTAGTATGTGTGGGCGTATAGCTAGGTGTGGATTTGTGAGGATTTGTAGGAGACGAATGTGGCATTTCCATGTAGAGACCATGATTCCTGATGCCTTATAAGTCAGTATATCGGTGCACACATATGCAGATCAATGGTGCAGTTTCATATGTATGAATGGCAAAAAAAATATTTCAAACAATTAAGTGGCACGAAATCAACTCAAACGTTGAAATACAGTATTAAACAAAGAATGCACTGTTTTACGAAAATTTAAATCAGAAATCTAAAATTCGACACACTTGAAACTTGCAGGTAGAAGATAATTATTAGACATGGCATATTACAACATATTCATTCCTTATGCCACTAAATCTAGAGACAAAGCTGAATGGCATTAGGTGGCTAAATATGTCTTATTTCTAATTTGTATACATCAATGGTCTTGTGGCTGACATAGTCTAATAATAGCACTGGAAACTCAGCATCTACTTTGATCAAAATTGGCATGGCAGACTGGACACCTGAGGCAAACTAAGTGTCCATTTTTCTTTTGCTCAGACAACCAATTAACCTAATTGCTTTATGGTCTTACATAGAAGTTAAACTTTAACTGATACTATTAGTAATAGTTAAGTTTTATGACTCCAATTCTGGCCTACACTCTGTGCAATTGCAAGTTTTCAGAATGGATTTGATTCCTATAGATTTAACCCATTTTCCGGCACAAAAGAGTTAACAATTGACACACAGTAGTAGTAACAGCTGTGGAAAACACACAAAGAGTCCATTGATGTACCGGCCACAGCAGCTATACATGATGTCCACACTGCATTGATTTTTGGCCTGTTTTCATTCCTCTAGCATGATGTATTTACATATATAGTACTACGAGTAAGTCTTTTTTACATAGTGGACAGTACTAGTCATTGTACATTTTGTATATAGGACAAGGACTCTACTGAGATAATGTAAGCATAGAAACTTTGTCCGTCATCTTGGCTACATATACGATGTAGTGAGGGAATATCCACGACTGATTGTATAGGATGTACCTGGCCAGAAAAAAGGAAACAGAACTTAAAATAGTTAATAAAACTTACTGATACATAATTATGTTTTTAGACAAAGCACACATGTGTTACAAAATAAAGATTGGTTTTATCAAGGCCTTGCCAGTGGACTAGCCCCCTGGCCTGCTGCAGTGATTGCACCACAGTGTGGCCCAGGGCTATGAAACGGAGATGGGCACCGCCGTATACACCTTATGGTGTGGGAGGATTTTAACTTTAACTTGATTTATCAAGGCCTTCTCAAGAATGTCTTGAACACCTGGATATCTGACGTGTGCATACCTTGGGGATACTGATGCTGCATTTGCAGTTCTCTAGATTTACCTGTATAATGTACAATGTAGAAATAAAGTTTTTGTAGCAATGTGCTTGTAATGACTGATTCATCTAATTATCCCTTCTTATGATCAGTCTACAGAAGTGTCCCTCTCTACGGAGGAGCTACAGGAGATGATGGTGCAGAAGGCTCAGGAGCTGTTCTCTCTGTGCGACAAGGAGGCCAAGGGCTTCATCACCAAACGGGACATGCAGGTAAACTCTCATCTCATGATTATCCATCCCTTAGTGGATAATTCATAGTGTAGATTATAGTAGTAGATATTTAAAAAGTGGAGTGGTACAGTTTTTGATTGACAGAAAAAGGGGGCGTTTATTGAGTCAGAAAGATCCAAAGTTTTTAGTGAGCAAATAAAGCAAAGGCACATCTAAAGATGCAAAAATGGCAGCATCTAGCTATAGCATCCTGGGTGGTTGTTCAGTAATCCACATTGATTCACTTTTGCCACAAATTCTCTTCTCATCTTTTTATTTGTAGTCACTTCATTTCATAAGGTCACATAAAGGTCACTTTCATACCCCTGGTGGTGGTATTTATGTGTTCAAAAGTTCTGTCACTGTAAAGAATATGTGTTTGCTATAGCCAAATGTCATCGAGTCATGACTTTAGTGATAAAAAACAGAGTGGGCGTCTTTCAACAGTAATATTTGGACTGAAGTGTTTGTTATGTAACTAAGGATATGGACTCTTGTATACTCTTGGTAATAGCGTAACAATTGTAAATGTTTGGATGTTACTATATCAGAAGGGCACATTATCAAGTGTAGTGATATGAAAATTCCAAAGGGATTTGGAAACACAAAACTTTCAAGCTATAACGTTACCTTGGAGTACACAATGCTCAAACAACAAATAAGAAGTTCTAATATTTGGGTTTTGGTAATAGCCTAACAGTTATAAATGTTTAGATGTAACTATAACATGAGGGTACAACATCTCATTTGTCTTTCATCAATATTCCAGAGGTATTGGGAAACACCTTCTAAAATGTTTGAACTTCTAAATTTTGAATATTCAGTATACAGGTACCCTTGGCAATAAATAAGCAGTTGTTTGATATAAGAGTAAACTAGTGAAACGCAAATTGAAAAAAGAAAAAAAAAATTTGAGAACACTTTTTTTTTCAATTATAATTCTTAAGTCAGAAATTAGAATTAGCCCTTTTTTTGGTTTCCAGAAGTTGGTAACTGTTGCCCCTGTGTCCAGATCAACAGATGATGTGTTTTTGCTTTGAATTTGAATAGATTTCTCTCTTGTAAAACCAGTCTTTTGTTTTTCCCTAGAGGTTGGTTCCTGAGCTACCCCTGAGCCCAGACCAGCTGGAGGATGTGTTTGACCACCTGGATCAGGATGGGAACGGGTTTCTCACCATGCAGGAGTTCACCGATGGATTCGGTAAGAGACAAACACTGGCACTGGTAGTTATGGACTAAGGTCACTGCAAAACCACTTTGAAGATTTCAAAATATACAGTAACTCAGATCTCATTTCTGAATATGTATTCAAGTGCTGAAAGATGAGTTGTTGTGCGTACAGGGTGTTTTGACCAGACCAGTAGTGCGGAGGAGGACCTGGCGCCTCAGGTTAAAGTGTACAAAGCTAACCACTAAAATTTTAAGATTATATGTTTATTGTAGTTCTAAAATCTGTGTTCTTGTGTGTACGGGGTGTTTCCTGAGGTTTGACCAGACCAGCAGTGCAGAGAAGGACAATGCTCCTCAGGTTGTAGTGTCCGAGGCTAATGGCTAAAATTTCACATTTATATGTTTATTGTAGTGCTGAAATCTGTGTTGTTGTGGGTACAGGGTGTTTTCTGGGGTTTGACCAGACCAGCAGTGCAGAGGAAGACTCAGCGCCACAGGTTTAAGTGTACAAAATTAATCGCTAAGATTTTGAAAATGTACATCATCTGTTTATCATAGATTTGAATTCTATGTTGTTGTACGTACAGGGTGTTTCCTGGGATTTGACCAGACCAGCAGTGCAGAGGACTACTCAAGTGTACGAGGCTAACCGCTAAAATTTACATTGTTTATTGTATTGCTGAAAGATGTGTTATTGTGCTTACAGGGTGTTTCTTGGGGTTTGACCAGACCAGCAGTGCAGAGGACTTCTCAAGTGTACGAGGCAGGGCTCTAGCCAGCGCCAGTTTTGCCGTAAATTTACGGAACTTTGCTGCGTGTTACGGAAAAAATTCAAGACCAATCCGTAAACCTTGACGGAAAAAAATCGGGAGAAAAGATATAGACAGGGCTTGAACTTTTTCAAAGATCTCCAGAAAAGAAGCGGAAGTTTGAAGCGAGGTCGATTCAGGCCATTTCTATCTTCCGCCGGCGGCAGGTGACAACCTCAAGGTGGCTTTATAGCAGACAAACGGAGGCGCGGAGGTTGCCAGTGGTTCGTGGGCCGAGAGAAAATCAGCATCGTGTGCCCCCCCTCCCCACTACTAGTGCCCCACTACAATTCTGGCTGGTCGCATCGGGCTGACGTTTTTTCGGCTGTTTTCCCCGGTTCACCGCTAGTTATAGCCACACAAAAAATACTCCGGTAGTTACCAGGCTTTCCGTATTTTTTTGGTAAACATTGTTAAAGTTTTACGCCGAGTTACACGCACTCTTCCCGCGAAAACTGGTGTTGATAGTTTTAGACCTCAGAATCAGATATCATCTACCAATAACAGCGTTCGTTCACGCCGCGTCACGGAAAATCGACCAATGACATACAAGTCTCGCGGTTCACGAGAGGCGCGAATCCGCGAGGTTTTATCAGAAATTGATATTTGGTGCGAAGATGGGGCTTGAATCGACGAATTTTGATCAAATCAAGTGGAAGTTACCGGAGAAATCGACCATGGAAAACACGGAAGGAAAATATTGAACGTCTTTAGGGCGTTCTATCCAATGTAGGGTGTCTCATTTTCCACTATATTTAGTACAGGGCGCAAACGGGACCGGTACGACGCGTCGACCGGTGTTGAAAATGTTTTATTTCTGCCGACTTGAATTCACGTGTATATTTGTTAAATAAATAAGAAAGTTTTGTGGTGCTAAATTTCATTTATTTGCCGATTGTATACAACGAAGGCCCAATTAATTTTTCACCCAAACTTGCCACTCAAAATGCTGGAGATAGCATTTCAGAGGGTCTAGATTTAAAAATTTCCCGGGGGGGAATACCCCCGGACCCCCCTAGAATTGTCGCGCCTACGGCGCGACGCCTCGCGCCTTCGGCGCTCGATATGTTAGGTTTGTACAAAATTTTAGGGCTTACGGGATAAAATTTCAGGCTGGCTAGAGCCCTGGTACGAGGCTTACTGCTAAAATTAAAGTTAGATTGTAGTGCTGAAATCTGTGTTGTTGTGCGTACAGGGTGTTTCCTGGGGTTTGACCAGACCAGCAGTGCAGAGAAGGACAATGCTCCTCAGGTTCTAGTGTCCGAGGCTAACGGCTAAAATTTCACATTTATATGTTTATTGAAGTGCTGAAAGTTGTGTTGCTGTGCGTACAGGGTGTTTTCTGGGGTTTGACCAGACCAGCAGTGCAGAGGACTACTCAAGTGTCCGAGGCTAATGGCTAAAATTTCACATTTATATGTTTATCATAGAGCTGAATTCTGTGTTGTTGTGCATATAGGGTGTTTCCTGGGGTTTGACCAGACCAGCAGTGCAGACGAAAAGTCCGCGCCACAGGTTTAAGTGTAAACCAAACGCTAAGATGTTAAAAATGTACATCATATGTTTATTATGGAGCTGAAATCTGTGTTGTTGTGCATTCTACAGGGTGTTTCCTGGGGTTTGACCAGACCAGCAGTGCGGAGGAAGACTCAGCGCCCCAGGTGTACGAGGCTGAGGAAGGGGACGACCAGGCGATGCAGAAGTTCCAGGAGTTTATAGACAGTCTTGAGATAGATGTGGGCATGCTGGAAAAGTGAGTCGGCTTTGGATTGAACAAAGAATGAAGCTATTGATTGTTTATCCCATTCAGTGAGCAGAAAAATGCAAAGTTAAAGAATATGAAAATTTTCACAAATTGAAAAAAATGATATCATCATAATTGATATCTTTGCAGAGACTGCAACATAAAAGACAACTAACTAACTAAACGTATTTGTAAAGAAGGGAAACATTGAAGAGGTCCAAACATGTTATGCCAAATCATTTTGGCCAAATTAGATGCAAAATAGATTTTTCAGTATCTATAGATCATCACAAAGTAGCCCCAAAACAGGCTTGTTCTGTTGTCACCCCTGTTAGCAGCTGAAGGTGTCTGATTGTGAGGCTATTCAAAAACATACAAGCACTTGCTGAAAGTGTATTTATAAGAATATAAGCCAGTTATTTTCCTCATCTGTTCCTTCCCCGTCTGTCCCCAGCCCTGAGCGTGTGCGTGAGATGTGGCTCCAACTCAACCTCAACAGTCCAGAACTACTTGGCAACTTTGAAGACTTCCTCCGCAAGGTGGCGTTAGACATCAAGTTCAAGCAGCAGGAGCACCACAGACTGGAGGATGTCTTGAGAAGGTTTGTTTTGGTGCAATTAAGTAATTGTGTTAATTAGTATTAAGTACTGTGAATTCATTTATTCTTGCTTGGACTTGATTTATGGTAGGAAGAGAAAGGAGGTTTTTGTTGTGTTTTCACTTCATGTTTGAAGCAATTTTTTAGTACAAAAGTGACACGGTTGAAATGCATATTCACTGTGTCATAGGATTGCTGTGGAGTGGTCACTGCAAAAACTGTGAAAATAAAACCACCGCAAACATTACAATATTTACAGTATCTAAACTTTCAAATGTACATTGAGTTTCTTTGAAGCAAAAGGCCTCACATTTAGATTTTTTCAACATTTCCCACCTATTGTAAATGTCTGTTTTAATTAATGTCAAGTCCCCATGCATCAAATCTATGGGATCAATAGAATAATACATAACGAAAATGTAAACATTAAGGGAATTTGATGTATTCAATTTCAGAAAATGATTTTAGTTTTTTTTGTTCGCCAGTAAATCTAGTGAACACGATGAGGAGGTCCAACGTCTGTATGAGGAGATGGAACAACAGATCAAGATGGAGAAGGAAAAAGTCATGTCAGAGGTACCGCCAATCTAATGCTTGTTTACCTAAATACAATGCATCTCCATGAAAAATGAAGATAATTACTGTTTTGAGCGAGTGTGTCTGTCTGTATTGCAGTTAGCATATTAACTTCAGAACCTCTGGACGTATTGTGACAACATTTGATATGTGGGTAGGTGTTGGCAAGACAAACGTTAAGGTCACTTTTTGATATGTGACATTGGTACTGCAGCAGAACTTCCAGTGTTTGACCTGGACATGCTGTGGTCTTCTTTGGTAAGAATTAATTGACAGTACTCTCGACTGGCAAAAGTATTAACCATCAATTCTTTCTGTTACATGCCGATATCATACATGTAGATTACCTTTGTAAGTATTGCTACACATGTTTAATTTCCTCCCTAGTCCTGTAGATACAAAAATATTGCAATTTTAAAGGACTGCCCGTGGCGTTGAGACCCGCGGCATTTTTGTGGCATGCAGAGTTTTTTTGAATGCAGGGTTATCAAAGCTTTCCATACAAAGTTTTGAATATGTCTGTCAAGTTTGCATTTCTGGCGGTATTACTAATGTTGCAACTAGCATATACATGTAGAAACACCCCGTTTTTAGAAATCCTGGATGCATGCTACCCTGCAGTGTAACACTACCCTTAGGTGAAGTACATACTACTAACACAGAAGTTATTTACAAGATATGCATGATTGTTATATAGTCTAAATGTGCTATTTTGAAGCTCAGCAAGATAATGTATTCTTTGGTGCTTTATCCTTATATTTTTGTTCAATGAATTACCAGGAAAAGTCGAAAGAAAAACAGGCGTATGAAGACATGAAAATGGAACTTGAGGCCAAAGACAACCAGCTACGGGACATACTGATGAGACAGAGACAGGTGTGTAGGTGTGTGCGTGTTTGTGTGTGTATGTGTGCGTGTGTAGTGTGTATGTGTGCGTGTGTGTTAGTGTGCAGGTGTGTGTGAATGTGTGCATGTGTTTGTGTAATACGTGTGTATATGTGTGCGCGTGTGTGTATGTGTGTGTGTGTGTGTGTTTGTGTGCATGTGTGCGCATGTGTGTGTGTGTAGACAGATTTAGAAGAAACCTCAGGATAGTTGTTTCATTGCACAATTTTAACATTTAGATAATTCTGATCATGATGTTCCACATTATGATAGAAACTCAACCAGATAGAATCATCCTCAGGCCGGTATTATACAATGTAAGTTATCGTTCTTGTGCCTTTTCTCAACAGCTTGAGGAGAAACTGCAGGAGTTGAATCTATCTGAAACCCAGACCAAACAACTTAACCAGAGCCTCTCAAAGGTAGGACTCAGTCATGTGTTTTTAGTCTGATGTAAATGCTTCTTCAACTTTGTTCGTTTCTTCCCCACCTTTTTATATTTGTGTTTGATTACTGTAGGCATGCTGTCAAGGAATAAATTGTATGGTGAATCCTTCACAAGTGACCATCTCTACATAAGAGCCACCTGGCCAGTGTGACCACTTTTTTGGTCGTCCCTTTCATAATTTTTCCCATTGACACAGGCATGAAGAATCCTATCAATAATGACCACCTGTCCACACATGCTAGATTTAATTGTTCCCCTGAGTTGCCTTTTTTGGTTGCATTTACTCACAGGTAGAAATGTAACAATGCTGTCAAGGAATAAGCAGTATTGGAGAAGGTTCTTGTATTTGAAAGCTGTGACTTATTTTCCAGTCTTGCAGAAAAATGTTGATTTATTGCATTTGAAGATACACTGTACCTCTGAGCCTATTGCATGCATGCGTAATAGCCTGAACTCAATCAAGCTCCTATAACGGCTTGCCGCCCTGTAACCGCATAGAGAGAAACCTCCGGACAGCTGGAGTTTGCATTATACAGACTACATGCATAACTGGCAGACAGATTTCGCTCAGGAAAAAATTCTGACCCAGAGAGGCTAAATCTGAAGTGTCTTGTTGCTGACTGGCCACCCCACTCCTGCGATTTGGGCACAATATTTGATAAGTGCTCACAAAACTGACAAGCTCAGTATGGTTTATAACTGTTAACTGCTGATGTTTGATAAGCTCTTGACAAGTGCATCTACAAGAGCACTACAAATATTTGATATGAATGCTCATAAATTTACTTTTTTTCTTTTTCACAACAATTCATTCCCATATAGATGCATGCACCATGTTTAAGAATGCCCCTTGTGAAATGCATAATTTTGTATGCATGTAGAAACATTCTTTCAGCAACTATTATGAATGTTTTGTAAAAAGCCAGACCACTTAAGTTCACTTGAGGTGAATAGGCGTGACCTGTCTATACAAAATGAACGAATGAATGAATGGATTTTATTTCTCAACAGTTGTACAATGAATGTATGGCAGCAATAAGAAAGCAATCAACACAATAATACTCGTCTCTTCTAAAAACTATGACGACAGAAATATGGACGAAGTGGAAGATTGACAGTGTATGACTGTGAAATGTTATCTGTTATAAAACTGTTTCTCTACAAATGATATGTTTATATTTAAAAAAAATGTATCAACAGATGTCTATGCTGTTGCCAAACTGATGACATTGCAATGTAGGTCATGGTAGCAATTTTTCATTAGTATCTTCTTATTTCAAAATTGGTCCCTTGAATTAGTTAAACATGTCCTTTTGGGAAGCAAACAATTCTAAAGAATAAACTTGTACTGTTGTAGTGTAACGTTAAGATATCATTGTTTCAAGGCTGACATTTGACACACACATACAGTACAGTTGTTGGTAGACATACCGGATGTACCTGTAGCATAAACAGCAGCTCTGAACACAGCATGAAAATGTTTATGAAGCGGTTGGACAGGTGACACACCCACATGCCTTAACATGCGCCTTAACAGGACTATACCATCATCACCCTGACAGGGGTGTAAAAACATATTACAAACAAAAATTGATACTTTCAAATACATTTTTGGTCCATGGAATTTGGAAGTGTTACGGGCAATGGTCTTGATTATAAATGTCATTTACAGGTAGCCTTTCAGGGTGTATGACACTTGAAATCTTTTGCCCCTTCTTCAGAGAAATGGTTTGTTCCATGTACGGATCACTGATTTAAAATACTGGTCTTTAACAGCTGTGTAGAGAACGTTTGAATCATGCGACCACCTTTGTAGATCTAGAGTTAGCAAAGAAGCATGTCTTTAGCTCCTACCATCATGGATATGAAGTTTACTATAGATGTGGGATTGGTTGTCATGACGATGGTAGAACTGTTGGACTGTACGGTTAAGTTCTGTGTGCTGGCATGGCTGTACTGGCGCTTTCTGCACATGAAAGGTGTCTGTATAAGGTGTGAATATAAGGTAGGGGTAAGCTTAGATATCGGACTGTTCTTTAGTCTATTTTAGCTAGTCTGTATCATTATAAGTTTCTCAATTCAAATATCATAGCATTGTATGGTTGTAAAGGCCTTAACATGCATAGTATGCAGTTGTTTGGGTGCAATGATATTGAATTATGTATGAGGTAACAATGACCTTGATAATGACGCATAGAAATGACCTTGGAAGCGCTAGTTGGGGATACCATTGGAGGTGTTTGGTAGGAATAAATGGATTAAATTTTTTGAATTACTTAACCTGAGTACTCAAACTTGACCTTGTATTTCTAAAATAGACAGCTTGTCCAGATACAGCCTGTCCACTTCTGCATATTGTTAGTCTGATTATGTTTCGTTACCCCCCCCCCTCCCATGAGCTAATTCATGCATGTATGTAATGATGTGAATGGTACAAGTAACCAGAAAATGTATGTTTGAAATATATATTTTAAAACTTCAATTGATGCGTTGGTTTGACAACAAATGTCTGTGACCTCCATTTATATTTCAAACACATTAATAATGTTTAATGTACACAATTACACAATGCCTCCTATGCCCTTTGATCATTGTGCTTTGACTTGAATGTGTGATTAATATGTAGTTCCAGTTACTCACAAATATATAATAGCTTACTAATGTATATTATAACTAGACTTACTGTGTATAGAATGTTCAGTGATTTGCTAACAATGTATCTGTTACAGTCGTTGTGCATGATGTTTGATTGATTGATTTATTGATGTATTTGTTGATTGATTTATTGATTGATTGATTGATTGATTGATTGATTGGCTGGCTGGCTGGCTGGCTGGCTGGCTGGCTGGCTGCTGGCTGGCTGGCTGGCTGGCTGGCTGGCTGGCTGGCTGGTTAGCTGGTTGGTTGGTTGGCTGGTTGGTTGGTTGGTTGGTTGGTTGGTTGGTTGGCTGGTTGTCTAAACTTGTATGTGTTACTTACAGACCAACAAGGCGTTAGAGAACAAGCTGCACAGTTCCCTGAGTGGCCTGAAGGGAGCCATGGCCGAGGTGCAGGAGTGGCAGGAGAAGGCAGACACGGAGAGGAAACAGAAAACTAGGTTTGTCAGCTCTCTCTCTCTTCTTCTTCTTCTTTACTGCTTAGCCTCATATCTGAGATTATCAGCAGTTGTGCATGGGTTAGATACAACACAAGTGTCCGGAACAAGTAAAACGAAGGGAAAATAAAGGAGAGGCGCTAAGGTACATAAACAACTGAATTTGTGTGTGCAGAGGACAGGACAAGTGAATTTTCTTTTTCACCATCCCACTCTCACATCCCACCCAAGCCAACTCCGATGGTACAGACACATTAAATGAGCCAGTGGCAGACACATTAAATGAGCCAGTGGCAGACACATTAAATGAGCCAGTGGCAGACACATTAAATGAGCCAGTGGCAGACACATTAAATGAGCCAGTGGCTGCATTAACACCATCACCGTTTCCAGGCAAGAGAGGTTGTGGTAGACCAAGGAAATCTTGGTTGGAGTGCATCAGAAAGGACATTAAGGCTGGTGCGGCCTAACCAGCATAAACCCCCCGGACAGAGCTGCTTGGAAGTGCAGTGTGCCGACTCACAGCTGCACACCCCCGTGTAAGAGACCCACACAGCAGTTATATCAGAAACTGGATACTTCTACACTCTCCATCTTTCCCTCTTTTTCTCTGTCACTTTTCTTTGACAGTCCGGAGATTCAAAAATTGCAGCTGCTCTAACACTTACAATAACTGTGATGTCCAACTTTCGCCTTTGCTATGATGGACAGGTCTGGAAAAATTCTATTGTCACCCAGTGGTACTATCATGTAATAAAGTTCTTCTTCTTTATTATGTATTGTAATTTGTGCCTTTTGTACGATGTATGTTTCAGGACTGCGTGGAGAGTGACAGCAGGAATGGTGAAGGAGAGAGAAAGTCTAGTGAAGCAGCTGGACCTGCTCAAGTAAGTATGATATCTATGATACTGTATCACAATTATTACAATTGGCCAAAGTCCTTAATGTTCATTTACAAAGTCCAATAGTCTATAATGCTATAAATATTCTTAACACTTATTGGATTTTTTTTTTTAAGTTTGATAATAATAAATTCAAGACATTTTCAATACTTTTATTTCAAGTTATTGTTATTGATAGCAACATTTGAATGCAGCAAATTTTCATTCAATCTTTTTCAGGAATATGAACCAAAAGCTAAGGGATGACAAAGATGAGTATGAAACGATAAGAAAGGTATGGATGGCATTGATGTGTCCTTGTACTTTGAAGAAGTTATAATTGTGTGTGTGTGTGTGTGTGTGTGTGTGCGTGTGTGTGTGTGTGTGTGTGTGCGTGTGTGCGTGCGTGTGTGCGTGCGTGCGTGTGTGACTGTTTTTCGCCAATGATATGGCCTACCTGGTTGTAATTACATCATACATATATGTAAAGAATAGGGTAGGGGTCACACCATAAAGTGTTTTCACTTAACATACATCTTATAGACTGCAGTCAATTTAAAACTGTTGTGTTGGGGGGGGGGGGGCTATAGAGCTGCAGAGTCTTATTTAATTATAACTAATCTTAAAATGTTCTATTTCCTCCACAGAACAGTCGAGGTGAGACTCGTGAAGTCCCCGTAACCACGGAAACCAGACCAGCCCCGCTAGCCAGACAAGGCTCCTCCCTCAGTAAATACCTACCTGCATCTAGTGTTGGGAGGTGCCCTTTTTTGTTGGTGTTTGTGTTTACGTTTGCAACTAACATGATCTGTGTGCTTTCTGTAACTCTAAATTCTTGTAACGTCTAATGTTGGTGTTCTGTTGGGTGACGTTTTCCTATCTTGATATGAGGACTTTTAAAACATGAAATATCCTTATAGAAGTAACATTCTTATGCTTGCAGAGCTTGTAGACTATTAGCTATACAATGTAGAAATGTATCAAACATGTATTACCATATGTTCGTCTTTATATGTATGATTTTAATCTTGTTCTAACATCAACTAAATCTCCAAGCAATTGTTGGGATAGAATTGTAACTCAGTTACATCTTCTGGCTATAATTGTTATTTTTCTGATACAGAATCATTAAGAAATATCCAACATTGCCTTGGAAAACTAACAATGAGCAATTATCTATTGTATTTACATTTATGCTTCTTTAAAAATGTAGATTTCTGACAAAACTGCAACGCTTTTCTATCTTCTAAAGGGACCGTCTGCAATCATAACTCTTTGTGTTTGCTTATGAATTTTTCTTTTCTCCCTTCCAGGACAGAAGGTGTCCTCCACAGGCACAGCTTCCCCCCGCACTTAGATCCGCTGGAAATAGAGGATGATGGGATAGAATACGACCTAATTATGGAAGAATTAACGCAGAGTTCCTTTGACGACGACAACGAATCAACGGACGTGATTTCAGCTGATCTCCCGTCCCATAATCCAACAGTAGAACGTAATTTAAGTAGACGACATCCGACTAGACAACTTTCGCGGCAGTCGCGGATCGTAGCAGAGGAGGAACACGGTGATTCAGCAGATAGCGTAGCGGGGACGAGGGATAGCATAGAAAATAGCGAGGAGGAAATGTTCGATATCGGGGAACCGCGGGGACAACCAGTTGGTGGGAATACTGTAGGCAGCACTACGCCTGAAGCGGTAAGGTCCATTTGTTTTGAGAGACTATTCAAGCAAATATACTTGCTATATTCTAGGTAATTATGTAAAAATGATTGATAACTTTATTTCTATTTTGATTAATTTGTAATCTGAAATCATCAATTTTACAATTCTGACTCTTGATCTGTGCTTAAAGCCTTGTAGATTTGCAACATCTTAAAAAGTTGGTCGAAAGAAATTTACACCCTCTCTTGCCTGATCATTTTAGCTATTTTTGATTACCAACAATAGTGACCATTTACAGTGACATACAAATAGATAAAACTTCAACAAATCCCAAAGTAATATCAGGGAAAATATCAAATTAATTTTCCTTACGAGATTTTCAGTCCTGCTGTACAATAGACATGCATATGTTGGTTGTTATACACTCATGATCACTCACTCTCACTCTCTCCCCTAGCTTAGTTATACACTAACTATTAAAAGGCAATTCTACACTATCCTACAGGATGCCCCAGGCACTGCCAGGATGTTTAAGGTGGTGTTTGTAGGGGACTCCGGTGTCGGGAAAAGCACCTTCATCTACAGGGTGTGTCACGATGACTACAAGGCAACGTTTTCATCTACAATTGGTGGGTCATACCAAAAAATCACATTCAATAGTTAACCTTCTCCTGCCTCTGTAACTCTGTTAACCGATAGAGAATGGGGTGCCAAATGGCTACTTCAGTGTGCTTTAATAAGGTAATACTGTGTGAATGTCAGAGCAACTCATGGCCCCATTGAGGGAACCCTGCTAGTCTGTACCGTTTTGAATACTGAATAAAACCATGATCATTGTGAACTGTTTTGCTCAACATTTTACAATTGTTGTCTACTGCACAGGAAAGCTGTAACTTGTACACTTATCAAAACTATCATTTTAATGGTACACAAAAATGCAATATTTCTCTTAAGATGACTTTTGTTTTGATAAGAGGTCAAAGTTGTGAAGTAATCACAGTGATCTTTAACTTAGACCTTAAAAATCAAAATTGTTCCATTTTCTGGCAAACATTGCATTTCTTTAACAATTGAACAGAAATCATAAATAAGGTAAAGGGGCAAAAACACTGTACAAAATGATACTGTTCCATTGTACTGACCATTTTGTTATCTCCATGAAAAATGGAGATATTGTTTTGGGTGTGTCAGTCTGTTTGTTTGTCTGTCTGTTTGTGTTTCCGCACTACTGTAGTCAGCATAACCCAAGAACCTCTTGATGGATTACGATGATATTTGGTATGTGGGCAGGTGTTGTGAAGCCGAAGTTTAAGGTCGATTTTGGGCCCCCTGGTATGTGACCTTGGTACTGCTGCAGAACTTCCGTTTTTGTATCTTTTGACCTGGACGTGCTATGGTCTTGATGTTTGGGTGGCAGATAGCTTGTTATCATTGTTGTTTACCTTCAGGTGTGGACTTCCATCTGAAGACAGTTGTAGCAAAGAACCAGAAGATCACTATGCAGCTGTGGGACACTGCTGGACAGGAAAGGTGCGCCCCCTAGCTTATCTTGTTGGTACTACACGCATTCAGACAAAAATTTCAAAACTATATTGCAGTTCAAACAGTACTGCGAAACATTTCATCAACGGCCTCTTTCTTTACAATGAAGTACATCAAAGCGTCCTTATTATGCATTCTGACTAAAGTGCAAAAACTAAACTAGTTCAAACACTGAAACTTCATCAATCCCCACAAAAATTACAATGTGCTTTCATTCTCCCAGGTTTCGCAGCATCACCAAGTCGTACTTCCGCAAGGCTGACGGAGTGATCATCATGTACGACGTCTCGGCTGAACCAACCTTCACCAGTGTCAGGAGCTGGATGGAGAGTATTCAGGTATGGATGGGGGACAGACTTTCACTTCTAATGCATGTACCTCATGTTCTTGTTTGATGTACATTTTGCAGGAAAATTCAAACCTTGGTGCCCTGTGCATAAGGCCCTGTGACCTAGCCATTGATGTACATAAGAACAACCAGGCCATTTACATACAGTCAAACCCGTACAAGTGACGCCTCTGTATAAGGACCACCTGGGCAATGAGACCACTTTTTGGTGGTCCCTCAGATAATCTTCCCCATTGACATAAGTATTCAGAATCCTGTCTATAGTGACCACCTGTCCTCATAGACCAAATTTTATCTGTCCCCTTAATGGTCTTTTTGAGCAGTTTTGACTGTATGTCATGTATCATCCTTAAGTTTATACGTGTATACCTACGTCTCCTATTGGGTTAGTACTCACTCAGTACAAAATTGTTTCAAACAAGTTACACTGTTATGATCATAATCTTATACTTGCTCATATTGTCCTGCTTGTCTACCATCTCACATTGTTATCTCTTACATTAACAGGAGGGGACGTCAGAAGACACCGTTCTGATGCTGGTTGGGAACAAGGTCGACCTACTTCTGGAGAATGACATGTCAGGGGTCAAAAGTCAGGTGGCAAAAAGACTTGCACAGGTCAGTGGAGGTCAAGTTCAAGTTAACATAAGATTTTGGGTATCATGCTAGAGATCCAGGAATGTGTCTTAGGATGTTATTTGAATTGGACAGTATGAGGCTTTGCTTTCTTGGGTTCACAATCTCCAAGACTAAGTGCATTTTCCTTTTTTTTGTTACGAAAGTATTGTTTTTTTTTGTGAAGAACCAATAAGTTGCCGTATCTTCCATTACCAATTACTTGGACTGTTGTATTTCAGAATTAATATTCTTTAGAGTAGCTGATGAGACTGTAATAGTTTGTCTTTTCTCTGCAGGAATATGATGCCTTGTTCTTTGAGAGCAGTGCCAAGACTGGAGTGAACATAACAGAGGCTGTGTTGCACATGGCAGGGTAGGTATTATACTTAAACTCCATAGTCGCCTAACAACTGTCTTAGTCTTACTTAGGATTTTTTTTTTCAATGAAATTTTAAACATCATTGATGTTGTAGGCAAAGCTACCAATTAATATTTTGAAAATGAATCAAGTACTAAGTATGTTAAGTCATAAGCCAATTAAAAAAAAAGAATATTTTGTCTGGTGTGTAAAAGTGACTCAGATTTTGACTTTGTTTTCTTTTGAATGTATAAATGAATGAATGGTTTGTTAAGAGCATTATGATCAGTATATTGCAGCCACAGGTTTAATTTCATACTTTATACATATAATACTTAAGACTCACTTAAACTGTTGACTTCTTAAAAGTGAATTTACAGATTATCATTCATTTACAGGAAACTCTGTGAGAAGGAAGACCAGCAGATTGAGAAGGCTCTGAACCTTGAAGAAGCAGTCAGGGAGAAGAGATGCTGCAAGATGTAAATAGAAACAGCTTCCCACAGGCTGGTACCTGTACAATATTACTCATAGTTAAGTGTATCACTATGCACTCATTCTCATTCAAATGTGCACATTTTGTAACTTCCGTTACCGTTTGAAGTAAGACGTTTCTGACATTAAGATATGCCACATATAAGGTGCCAAACTGTCGTTTTTAAAAGCCAGAAAAGTTTTAAGTTGTCATAAACACGACAGTTTGGCACCTTATATGTGGCATATCTTAATGTCAGAAACGTCTTACTTCAAACGGTAACGGAAGTTATGAAATGTGTACATTAAATTGAGAATGAGCGCATGGCATGGATGTAGTTTTTGTGTGGTTCCTGAAATTCCCATAGTTTCTATAGTACTATTTTGTGTATTTATGATCTTTTCTACAGGCAGCTAAGAAAGTGCCAATGCCACCTTATGTGAAACCATGTTTCCTACCTTTCTCAGTAGATGGCTGAAGTCTGGTTTATTCATCCCTTGAACTCTACAGCAAATGGATGTAGGGCATATTTGCATCATGATCAGTTCTGTGTAAATGTGTTACCATGTATGTCTAATATGCATAGTACATGATTGTATATACTTAAATTATATGTTCATTTACAATTAAGGTTGGTGGTGATGATATTCAATGCCTACCTGTTTGGACCAATTGCTGTAGTGTATTTCTAAGTTAAATGTTAAATATCTAAGTTGGCTATATTAGTTTGTTGCTGTTAGCTGCTTTTCTGCAATATTGTTTTAGTCTTATGCTGTAAATGTTTAGATTTTTCTTCGTAGCTTGTTATGAACTTTGAGTTCCACTTTTTGATGTGCCAATATATGATATTTGCAATAAGTCTATTATTTTGAACTTCAAAGTTATCAGACAAGCTCCAGTTAAATTAATTATACATTTTATCCAAGCGTTGAAGTTAGTTCTCTGTATTTGTATTGTGTTGTATATTGATTAAGTACCTGTATTGGGGCCTCAATGTGTGTAATATAGTTTTTATAATCTTTGGCAGTATGTGTATATTTTGGGATTATATTTAGTGGTACATGTTAACGTAAGAAGATTCTAAATGTTGTGTTATTGTGCAAAAGATATAGATTGGACCAAATTGCTTCCTTAGAAGCTATAGTCAAACCTGCTAAAGAAGACCACTCAGAGGACCGATATGATAGTCTAGTCTATGTAGACAAGTGGTCACTATAAACAGGATTCTTAATGCTTGTGTCAATGAAAAAATATATCTTAGGGACCACCAAAAAGTGGTCAGGTGGTCCTTATGTAGAGATGGTCACTTGTACAGGTTTGACAGTATATGACTGGTGTGTTTTGTATTCTGTTTCCTCTCTGAAAGAGTTGCTCTCACTACTGTAAGCTTAATATCTATTCACTCATTACATTTGATTTCTGCTTAACTCAGCAAGTAGAAGTTTAGATGTTGAATTTTATGCAATATTTGTTGTTCAACTGTTATGGCAATATACAAATATACACCTTCGCAATGTTTTGGCATTCTGCAATTATAATATGTGTATATAAATAGCATAATGTATAGAAAAAACTATAGACCTTTGATTTGACTGATTTGTATATTCAAGCCTTCCATCAGGACTTTGTCATTAGAAGCAATAAAATATAGCAGCTTTTGTATTTCTCACAACAGTGCCAAACTATAGCTACTCACCTTCATAACAATACTACAACACTCCAAACAAAGAAAACAGTACTGCATTACATGAAAAGATGCACAAATGATGATTAACATCTCCTTCCACTGTGTCCTATATACATGTATGACATGTATAAACATAGTATATATTACTACAAGTGACAAAGTCATAGTGAAGCATTATACAATCATGTAGCATTATACTCTGAACAAACTACATACAGTTTTTATGGTAAGAATACGAATTGCTGATACAAATATTAGTCATCAAAGTTATTCATAATACAGATACAGGAACTAAGTAGGTACTGAATTATCTTTGCTTTTTTGTAAGTAAGATTGTCAATAAAGTTTGTTTGAAAACTTAGAGATATTTGGTATAAATATTCTGAAAAGTATCTACCTGAGTCTGAATTATGTTTCTTGATAACATTCTTTGCAGCATACACACAATCATATCACTTCACTTCACTATCAAAATACATACTATATTAGACTTTGGTAATAATATCTTATATGTATTCCACCGTCATTCTGTGTCAAACTAGAATTTCACTATAACACATCATATTTTTCAACCGTATACAGAATATTTCTTCTAGGAATCGGCTACCCTGTGTAGGACACACTTGTAAGGAAAGGGCTACATATACTTGTCCAGCAATTGCCAGTAGTTGTATCAACTTGTCAGGAGCCCATAACTGCAGTGATTAGGGGAACTGATAGATGTCGCCTTTACACAGATTCTAAGTGTGACAGATTATACCTTTTGGTTAACGTCTTCCAAACAACTCCGTGTTGTAGACTTGAGACAAGAAAATGATGTTTTGAGATGGATGTTTTCTCCTTGTCGGACGACCATTCTCGGTATGATCGAAAATCATCTTTTGTATGGCTTAAAGAAGTTGTATTACTTCTACCTCCTTTCTTGATGAAACGACTTAAAACAGTAATGGAAATACACTAGAAAACGACTCTTGTAGAATATTGTTGCAGCTATACAACCACATCATTCATGGAGGATTTGGGGTCTTTTTCTTTGGGGTAAAAGTTACATAGAGATTTGATACTTATAACTTAAACGATCTAAGACATTAGCGCACTCTCCTGCTCGGTTCTCTACAAGATAGAATATTCTTGAACGCTTTCTTGAACTCAGGGTTGAAGATGGTATAGATGACAGGCCAGGGTTGACTGCACTCTTGTGTAATCGTCTAGATAAAGACATTCATCTTTATATGGTAAATATGACAGATATCTTATGGTAGCGCTGAAATATCAGCGCACTCTCCTGCTAGGTTCCCTACAAGATAGAATCTTCTTGAACGCTTTCTTGAACTCAGGGTTGAAGATGGTGTGTATGGCGGGGTTGACCGCACTGTCTGTGATAGTCTAGATGATGATATTCATCTTTATATGGTAAATATGACAGATATCTTATGGTAGCGCTGAAACATCAGCGCACTCTCCTGCTCGGTTCTCTACAAGATAGAATCTTCTTGAACGCTTTCTTGAACTCCGGGTTGAAGATGGTATAGATGACCGGGTTGACTGCACTCTGTGTGATCGTCTAGATAAAGATATTCATCTTTAAATGGTAAATATGACAGATATCGTATGGTAGCGCTGAAACATCAGCGCACTCTTCTGCTCGGTTCTCTACACGATAAAATCTTCTTGAACGCTTTCTTGAACTCCGGGTTGAAGATGGTGTAGATGACCGGGTTGACAGCACTGTTGACGTACCCAAGCCACGTCAGCACAGAGAACATGGTGGGGGAGACCTGGCAACTCTTGCAGGCCTGGAGAACGTTCGCCACGAAAAATGGCATCCAGCAGAACAGAAAGACGCCTGGATGGAATAAAAGATTGTCAACAAGGACGTAAAGATATACATTGATTCTACATTTCAACCTCTGCATGTAAAAAAAAAAACCAACACACTTATCGAGAAGAGCAGGGGTGACCCGGTGTGCTTGGCTAAAACGCGAGCCGTGGTAAAGCCGCTTTGCCCTACTACTATGTACTTGAAAAGCAATATACTTAATCTCAATTGAGGATGACTGCTCACCTTACATTTGACGTTCTAAATAACTTTTGTGTATTTTCTGTTTATGTATGGATGGTGTTCAGCACCAGGGACAGGTGAGTTGTGTATGGATGGTGCACGAGGGGCAGGTGTGTTTGTGTGGATGGTGTTCAGCACCAAGTACAGGTCATGTTTGTGTGTGGATGGCGTTCAGCACCAAGGACAGGTATTTCTTGTGTGTGGATGGTGTTCAGCACCAAGGACAGGTCATGTTTGTGTGTGGATGGTGTTCAGCACCAAGGACAGGTAGTGTTTATGTGTGGATGGTGTTCAGCACCAAGGACAGGTAGTGTTTGTGTGTGTGTGTGTGTGGGGGGGGGGGGGGGGTCAGCACCAAGGACAAGTATTTCTTGTATGTGGATGGTGTTCAGCACCAAGGACAGGTCATGTTTGTATGGATGGTGTTCAGCACCAGGTACAGGTATGTTTGTGTGTGGATGGTGTTCAGCACAAAGGACAGGTGTGTTTGTGTGTGGAAGGTGATCAGCACCAGGGACAGATATGTTTGTGTGTGGATGGTGTTCAGCACCAGGGACAGATATGTTTGTGTGTGGATGGTGTTCAGCACCAGGGACAGGTCTGTTTGTGTGTGGATGGTGTTCAGCCCCAAGGAAAATGCAGGGAAATCTTATTAGTATGCATAACAATTTTACTGAATAAAGTGCAATGCAATTTCATTAGTATACTTGGCATTTCTATGGATGCACTTAGTAACTTTACAGGTGTACTTAGCATGTTTATGGTTACACTCTACTTGTAAAGGTATACCTATTAAATGCTCACTGTACCCGTAAACATGCTAATCATATTCGTAAAAACTACGCATACAATTGGAAGTGCACTGCATTCAGTACAACTGTCATGTAAACAAATACAATTGCAATGTGCTAATTTTACTGAGTTTGTAAATGATAAGTCCCTACAGACAAAATATAGTTACGCGGTGTAACTGGACAACCGGGTATTTCAAACCCCGCAACACATAACATGACCAAACAGACCTGTCCTTGGTGATGATTTTCACTCACCCATGGAGAATCTAGACGTATTTCCCTCGCTAATTATAAGTTTCACACGGACAACTCATTTCTGTAGTTTGCACTAGAACATTGCATAGCCTAGAACCTTCATGTAGTTTGTACTTGATTGACATAAGTGGTCAGTAGTATTTTGTTTTACCTGTTACAAGCGTTGTGCAATAAACTTTAACTTGACTTTCCGAAGAGTAATTACGTTTGTGCATACTAATGTAGAAACTCACGTAAAATCTACCTCTGGCAAAATACATATCTTTTATCTTATCTTTGTAGTTAATTGCTTTGCATTAATTTTTGCGATAACGCCAGTGGTGAATTGGCTTAATTAGTGTAGCGTTAAGACGTAGTTGACTGGTTTCTACATAACTATTTTAGTTGAACTTGTAAGATACGTTCTTAGTGCCAGCTTTATCAGTTTGGCTACTACAAGCCGTTTATATATGAATTTTCATTGCAGATTCATGCCCAAGGGCTAATTGCAGGTGCATTGTAGAAATATAGGGAAAAACATACATAAGGGCCCTGTCACACTTGTGCGTATATTCAAGTGCGCATGAGTTCCGCAGTAACATTTTTTGGTTTAAGTAAACTTCGTGGAGGAAGTTGTTTTCTACTTTGACCCACCGTTGAGCAGTCTAGTTATCAAACCAAAGAAATTACTTCTTCGGCTGCAAACTTAAGCTAAACCAAAATCATGTTAATACGCAACTCATGCGGGCTTGTATATACGCACAAGTGTGATAGGAACTTTAGACAATGAACTGTGACTGGCACTGTCATCTTTATCAGACTTACCGATAACGATCTTCATCACGTTGATCGCCTTTTGTTCTCGCTTGTTCGGAAAGTCGTCTCTTGGTTTTATCCTGAACTTGCTTCTGATCACAGCCAGAGAAACCTTTTCTCTCTTTTCTCTTCGATTGTCCACCAATGCGGCGGTAGCTGAGGTGGTCAACGAGGTTCGATAAGCTTGCCCAGGGATCCGTACGTCCATGGCGTTGTCGTCGTAGTTGTTGTCCTGGGACGTGTTCGGGGACATGTCGTCGTCGGTACCGAGGTTGGTGGTCTGTGTGTCGCTCTTGTGCATCCCGCGGCTGGTGTTCGGTTCGGAGAGCTCCTCCATGGCCATGGTGTCTCCGCCGGACTGAGCGGAACTCATGGTGTTCTTCGGGGCGAGCTTCTTGGTCCGCTCCTTTATTTTCTGCGAAGAAATTAAAGAAAATATCAAATGGAGGTCTAGTCAGTAGGTCAGCCGAAAATTCAAAGCACAAGCTTTTGGGCTGTGAAAAATTCTTAGGTCTTTAAGAAGACGATATCACTAAATTATGATATTTGGAACGACAAAATATACTATAAAAGCTCACAATAAGATTTTCAGCTAATGTATGGAACAAACAGCCTACAAAAAAATACGTACTTGCAGAGAGTTGTGAATTCCATATAGGTGAAAAATCATTTATGAAAGTAACAATCTAAACTGCAGCCGACCTTCAGTATCTTGTAGTAGAGGACCAGCATCACCGTGCACGGGATGAAGAAGGAGCACACCGAAGAGTAGATGACGTAGTCTCCGCTCTCAAGCCTGGGGAAAAATTTAAAGAAAACTCAGTTTGTGGATGGTATCGACTTGTAACAACCTTTGACCTATTGATGACGTCACATGTGCATAAAGTCACGTGTCTAATGATACATAGGATGAAGAAGGAGCACACTGAAGAGTAAATGACGTAGTCTCCACTCTCAAGCCTGGGGAAAGGTTAAAGAAAACTCAGTTTGTTGGCGACATCGACTTTTAACGACATTTGACCCATTGTGACGTCACGCGTGCAAAAAATCACGTGTTCAGAGCAGTTGGGTCCGACAGCTGGAGAGGATTGAAAATTCCCGTGAGTCGGCTCTTCTCAATAAAAAAGATCTGAAATTTGCTACTAATCCATCACAATAGTTGTTATGGATGAAGGTTTGATTGATTGATTAGGTTTTAGTCACCCCCGCTGAAATACACGGGGTGAAAAAAGGAGCACACTCAGGAGTTTCCTGCTACAAGTCGTTAAAAGGTGTCGTAGTCTCCACTCTCAAGTCTGAGGAAAGGTTTTAAAAAGTGATATTGATCTTGGTTCAAAGATTAGCTCACTTAAGAGCTAATCTTCGACTGGTCGCGACAGAATGTAGAGATACTATGAACGGTATTCATAGCTTTGTTGTACCGTGGATATTCCCCTAGCACTTTTCGACAAGTGCAATGAACAGTGGACCAGAGCTTAACGTCATATCATTAGGATTGCAACCCTAAAACCCTTTAAAAGGTGTCGTAGTCTCCGCTCGCAAGCCTGGGGAAAAGTATTTAAAAAGTGAGAGTGATCTCGATCCAAAATTTAGCTCACTCAAGAGCTTATCTTCGAATGGCCGTGACAGAGAAGACAAACGCTATGTACAGTATTTACAGGTTCATTGTACCAGGAAAATTCCCCTTGCTCTTTTCGACAAGTACAATGAGCAGTGGACCAAGGCTTAACGTCATGTCCTTAGGATTGCAACCCTTTCTAGTAGGGCGACCCTTTCCTTTGTGGGGTCGTGTGCGTAACTGCAGGGTCTTCGGCCGAGAACCTAGCGGCCCCGGGTTCGAATCCCTTGACGCCACCAATGTTGTACCCTTGGGAAAGGCACTTTACACGATTTTCCTCACTCCACCTAGGTGTAGAAATGGGTATATTGTTCTCTGTACGTGGCACTGTTGAAATAAGCTATGAATTAAAACTTGAAGCAGTGCCACGTCGTCCTTGCCTATCCAAAAACGACGTAAAACAACCCTTTCCAGTAGCGTGCATGGTGTTTGATCGACAACTGTCGGGGTTCGAACCCCAAAACTGTAGATCCAGAGGCTCCGACTAATAAACGCTACTTAAAATAAAACTTTTTGAAAAGTTGATGATAACCTCTCGTAACACTGTCTATGAGCGAAAGGTTGATGGATTGTGTTTGAGCCACCCCTGGAATAAATGTCATACCGAAGCATCGATGCAGAAAGGGTTATTCTCAATCTCATAACCATGTATCTACATTATATCTATTTTGTCCTGAGGGCGTGAGTGATTTTGCAACCTCTCTGGAGAGGTTATTGTAAGTTTTGAGATGTTTTAGTGGAGGGAGATTCAGAGATTGATCGCGTACGCAACACCCACGTAGATGGATTGCAAGTTATCTAATATTCGTTACTTGATTGGCCAGGCTATACCGACGATGACGTCAATGCCCAAAATGCAATCTATATATAGAGGGTTTGAGTAGACCCGTAGGAGTTCTAAGTAAATGTTTTATGGCATTTGGCGTCCTAGAATCTATACTTTATCAGAAAAACATTAAAACTGAATAAATGATAACTTTGAATCCGATAAAAGGACTATAAAGGTAATCAGAGATGGCAGACTTCACCCCTCTTGTCCGTACTGCATTACAACCAGCACGTCGCCAGAACGTAATGCGTATACGGCAATGCGTACGTTCTGGCGACGTGCTAGTGCAATTCCTCCAGACCGACGGGCAAAACTAGCAGCACTGAGAATGTATGGCAACGCTACATTGTGTACATCGGGAATTGCATAAACACAAAGTCTAGCCCTGGCCCTGTCACACATAGCCGACTATGGCTTCCAGAACTTTTCCAGATCGTGTCTGGGACTCAGTCGTGAGCAAGGTCATCTGTGGTTTGAATTTTGTCGGCAAGGTAACCTACTAAGTCTTTCAAAGTCGTCCGCGCCAGTTCTAAGAATTTTGAAAAGTCAAACTTGGAAAAGTCTTAGTCTTTTTAATGCAATCAGAGGAGTGAACTGGAGCTAGAATAGGATGGGTTCCAGGCTACTCCCAACCCAGTGTTGAACTTTGTTGGGGAGTGGTCAGGAGCAAAATTGTGGCAAGGTCCTGAATGTGTGAGACTAAAATACAGATTGATATGCGGACAGACACATACTATTGAATTGAGACGGGGCAAAATACCTAACTCCCCTGGGATGGCTACGTAACATCGAAGTGTGTTCGTTTGTTACCATGGTAACACAGATCGATGTGTTTTTACCCACAAGTCCCCGCTTGACGAGTCCCTACTAGTTTGTTACCATGGTAACACACATCGATCTGTTCTTACCCACAACTCCCCGCTTGACGCGGCCCCACATCCGGGTCGTTGACCCCGAATAGCAGCGGACAGGAAATGGCGAATGACAGCAGCCACACGAGCGACACGGTGAGGATGGGCCGGCTTTTCGACTTGTGCTTGGCGTAGTGGACCGGCCACGTCACTGCGTAGAACCTGTGGTTAAATAAAGAAAACAGAGGAAATTGAAATTAAACGTAAATTATTCCTCGAAAATGACTCTAAAATCACATTTTCATTTGCATTAGAAATCATACATTAATCCTGATACAAATGATAATGTACAACTAACCAACCAACCAACCAACCAACCAACCAACCAACCAACCAACCAACCAACCAACCAACCAGCCAACCGAATTATCACAAACGTACTAGTATGTGTCAATTAAATTGGAGACAGAATGGTCGAAATGAGAACAATTTACATGTACCACAACTCACAAATGGCCTCAATCATAAATATATATAAGGTACATAAAATAAAAACATACAACTATTAGTGTTCTTGATCTTTTGAGAATATTGTTGGAGGTCTTGGAACTTCCATCATAAAGTACAACATGTAAGCAATAAATCATGGAATATGAAACAGAAATTCCCTCGGCCTCAAAGTGTCCTACTCCACCTACCTGTCTAGACTGATGGCGACCAGGTTGAAGATGGAGGCTGTGCACAGCATCACGTCAAACGTTACGAACACGTCACACATGCCGAACCCCAGCGTCCACATCCGCATCACCTGCAAACGAGAAATTTGCACTTTGATTTGTGAATTTCTTGTTTTAGGGATGTCGATCCCTTTATCTCAACTAGTAACAACCTCATAGTTGAGCTCCTGGTTACAATTTTTGGTAACTTAGAGACGCCGGTTCAAGTCCCGGGGTCAGGACACTTCGGAAGGGACGTACTATGGGTATCCCATGTCAGAGGAGGTGCCTCAAGCACGTTAAAGGGGAATAGCTAGCAACCCCTCAATGTAAAAAAAAAAATACCCTGCCACTGAAACAGAATGGGACGAACGAACGAATTTCTTGTTTTATTCATTATTGTGAATTTTCGCTAATTCTGTCTAGATGGACTTTCCGGCTAGTTTGCAGGGCCATCTTCGAACTTGGGCCAAGCCTTCCCATCCTGACAGTCTATGGTTTCACTAATCAACAACAGAGAAAAACAAAGAACGTACCAAAGGTTCAAGCCATACATCTTTTTAAATCACGTAAGTAATCAATTGGCCTGTGTAACCTTTAGATTCTCTCTTTGAACATTAATCTGTCTCCGGATTGAAATTCAGGATGTAGGAGCGATAATTGAGACCTTCCATTTGATTCCTGATTTTAATGCCTCTCCGCACAACTTGAGCTGTAGATCCACGCGACAATTTTCGCTTCGTGACAACGTAACCATGTACAGGTCGTCAAGCATGTCCTGGGTTCCGAGAAAAGCGCGTCGTTACTCAGGGGTTCGTGTGAAGACTGCGTTTCTGCACTGCTTATTAGGTTTTAGCCTTGGTGACACGTGTCCTGAAATAAAAAGCCGCTCTATTTAATATTATGTTTATTCAGGTAAGACTACGATGCTATTTAGCGTCCTTGGGGGCTTCAAAATCCAGTCCTCAAGGGAAAAGACGTTCTATTCATGTTTATTCAGTTGATTGAAATTTTATTGCAAATTCCTGCCCGTGGGCTAATTGCAAGTACATGTACATGTACATGTTCATATAACACGGAGTGGACGGACAGACAATGATGAACAATATAACATATGGCTACTCTAGTCTTAAATACTGACACTAAGTTCTAACTAATTGGGTTCGGCTTCTTTTTCCGAGACAGTGGAAGACGAATGATCCCACTTTTTCTGTAATATGTGGGTGTTGTGATGTTAAGAGGAGAGTAGTTTTCGTCTGAAAACGTGGAGAAATTAGGATGGAAAATGGTGGCCTCTTTAAACAGCTCATTTCTTTCGTGGTCGTAGAATGTGCAACGTAACATAAACTGTGTGTCGTCTACCACCTGTTTGCGAAATAACTTGGAAATACTGATTATAAGACAGCGATGTCATATGGCGTCCTTGGGGATGTCAAAATCGAACTCTCAAATGAAAAGGCGATCTATTCTTGTTTACTTAGTTGATTATAAGACAATGACGTCATATAGCGTCCTTGGAGAATACGAAATTGAATCCCCAAATGAAAAGGCGTTCTATTAATCTTTATTTAGTAAAGACAATGACACCATATAACATCATGGATTAAGACAAAGTCGTGGCAATCGACGCGATTTTGATATCCTATTTCAACAAAATTCAAGAAATTTGGCACGCTGTGGCATTTTCTAATAACAAGTCATTTCTACCGTCGATTTGAAATATATTTCGCTTGCCATCTCTTGTTAGAGCTATCTGGAGGGTGAAAGTGATCTTGAACCAGTTTAGCTCACTGAAGATGAAGAGCTAATCTTCCACTGGTCGTGACAGAGTGGACGCTAGGTACAGAATGTACAGGTCAAACACGGGGCTTCCATTTGACGTACTATCCGAGGGACGTCCCTAACCTAGGCTAGGTACTCATTTTAACCTAAGTGAACTGAGGAAATTGTGCCTTCCCCACGGGCACAACGTCAGGGCATGTCAGGGGATTCGAATCCAAGACCACTTGGTTCTGGGCCAAACACCCTCCGTACTTTCACGCCACATGACTCCACAAGAGTTCCTTCACCTTTAAGAAAAAACTTACACGAGCCTGTAACCAGACAAAGTCATCTTGCCTGCTACGCTTGGATTCAAAAAGAAATTAACAAATGTGACAAGAAGGCTTAAGTATCATCCATGCTTTCTTAAGTATTATCGGCTTCAAACACATGGGTGGAACTGGATCTTAATTGAGCCACGCTCGTTTTCAGCAAATTGATGCACTCCAGTTCTTAGTCACGCTGGTCTGAAGGAATGTGCCGAAGCCTCTGTGCTGGATCCTTACAAATTTGTTCTTAATCCTGTAACTTTACATGACTGCGAAACTCTGGCGAAGGTCCAGAAAGACTGTTTGTAGGCAATATCACAGCACTACAGTTCTTATAATTAGTCATGCTGGTCTGAAGGAATTTGCTGAGCATCTCGTACTGGATCCTCACAAATTCGTTCCTCATCCTGTAACTTTACATGACTGCGAAGCTCTGGCGAAGGTCCAGAAAGTCTGTTTGTAGGCAATATCACAGCACTACTGTTCTTAGTCATGCTGGTTTAAAGTGCAAGGAATCTGTCGAACACCCCGTACTGGATCCTCACAAATCAGTTCTTCTCTAACTTTACATTCCTGCAAAACTCTGGCATAGGCCCAGAAAGTCTGCTTGTAGGCACTGCAATATCTATCAATAAATATCAATTGAAGCACTCAGCTTAATGGACCGATTCTTCAGATATGTTATACGGTTCTACACGAAGCTGTTTGAAAAGGTTTACAGTGTAGAATCCGTGCACAGACTTTATATAAGCGAATATCTAGACTAGACACACTTTTGGGAAAACGTAATTTTCAATTTGTCCAAAGTGTTTTGATCAACGGTCTCCTGGAACTTGCTGATTGCTTGGATTCTCTCTAGTAAACCTTCGTGGAAAGTTGAATATCGATACGGTTAAATCAATTTTGCGATGAGGATTTAATAAGAAGGAATGCAGCGAGTGCCATTGATGTATTCTTTGCGTCCGAGGTGCTTCTAGTAAAACGAAAATTAATGTTGTAACACCCTTGCCAGCGCTTCAGTCAATGCGTTGCGAAAGGTGTCGTCCTACAACCACCTTGAACGCCTTTGTAAGGTCAAGTTTGTGGGAGAGAATGTGTCATGCCACTTTTAGATTGTCTTTGCTAGCGCTGCTTTTCATCCACTTTTAGAATGGCTATATATAAGTAAGCCAGGAGTAAAAACCGCATTAGCGCCCTTGTGCAGTGACCCAAGAAGTGCGGATTCAAAACAAAGCCGTAGCATTGCTCTTTAGGCGTTCAGCAAATCTCTGTCGCTACGAAATGCCATGGCTGAAATGTTTTGAAGTGCTTCCTGATATTCGATATGTTACAACCTTGTCATGAATAATTTCAAAAAAGCTAAGTGCCCAAAGCGTTACACATGTCTTACCGCTTTTAGATTATGGCAGTTTTCTACTTATCTAACGATTCGTCCTTCTATTCTTCATACGCTATCATTGAGATGCTTTAAGTATGAAAGAGCTTCCCCCTGCATGCAATTGATTATATGGCCTCCTTAAGTCAATATTGACCATAGTAAAATCTTAATTGATATCAGCCCTACAGCTTCGGTTACGGAATGTACAGTCCAAAATGAGAATGACAGTCTCTGCCACAAAAATCACATCTGTAAGCTGACTCAGTTCTATTGCAAAGGTCTTTTCTCCTGATCCACATCTCTTCTGCGCTGTGCATCAGTCTTGCTTCTCCTGATTCTAGGTGCCTTGACAGCGTGAATCTCTAGCTGGGTCGGTCATTGGCAGGTCCTCCCAGTGCTCTGTGTCAATGTCAAGAGCACTTGAACAGGCTAGATATCTATGGTATGCATCTGTACCTGTATATCCGATATAAAGCTAAGTGGCCTTTGGCGCGGCAGCAAGTGGTTGTAAATTACACTTAACGACCTGTCACACCTAATCTTTGTACATCTAGCTGTTAGCATTGTTTCAAGCTACATGTATCTAGCGAGGATGCCCCTTGTCTGCCCAACTTCAGTCAAGGTATCTAGCGTCGTGGAATCTTGCCCTTGCTAATCGATATAAACCCTAGAGCGTACGCGAAAATACATAAAGATCATCCTGCACATATTTCCGTCTAACTTGGAAGCGCGCCACTAACGCTGTGTTTGCCAGGCCTTGCCTTGACTGAAACGATATTGTAAGCTCGTTTCTCAAACAACCTAGACTTTTTGTACTGTAGAACTGAAAGGTACATGAATAGCGCTGTCCCCTATGTGATATCAATCACTAATCGTGTAATCGACATCTGTACTTGACATTATTGCACCGATTGCTACTAGATTTTAAATGCCTTTTAATTTGCTACATCAGACCTCTTAATTTGCAAGTTAAATTCGATTGTGGATTTTAGATGTATATAATCCTTATACCCAGTGTTATTCTGGTACCAAGTAATATTCAAATATTCTAATTATGATCATGTTGTTGTTCATACTGTTCTATGAGTTGTAATGTCCGTGCTGCAATTCAGCCCACAGGCTAATGTAAATGTGAATTAATCAATAAACCATTTCTACTAAGCTGCCTCAAATTGTTACATTAATGTTTTGTTTTACGTCAGTTAGTTGTCACACTGCTATAACTGATCAAATCTGTCAATTGGGGATGATAACCTGTACTCTATAAAATTGGGCTGATTGCATAGTAACATAATCAATGGTGCTTCAGGAACTAATGAACGCACTGGTACGATGTAATGGTGCAATATCTGTATCTGTATAGCCGGTATAACCGCCCTTCGGCGTAACACGCCAGCTTCTGTATCTGTATTTGTATTACCGGTATAATCATCCTTTGGCGTAATACACATGCTTCTGTATCTGTTTCTGCAGAGCCGATATAACCGCCCTTCAGCGTAACACACCAGCTTGAGTTAACATCATATGAAACATCAATGATACGAGCTTTAAATGTGGGAATTTGAGGAACAGATATCTGTTTACTTTTTGTAGATAAGCTGGTAAATTCGCTTGATTAATGGCTGGCCTGTAATTTTATGTATTTATTTATAATGCCTATGTAATTATCATTAAAAGGTAGCAGTTATTCAGATAATAATGATAAATTGATAATGGTTTTTATTTCTCATAGATAAAGGTCTAATTTGTATAATTATCATTATTACTATTATCATTTGGAAGATAATTATACTGGCTTTTATTTCTCATAGATAAGGGTCTAATTTGTATAATTATCGCAAAGATACCATTATAGTTCATTGGGTTACCTTATTTTCGTAATCAACGTGACACGATAAAACAAGAATTTACAAAAGTTTAAATATCTCGATATCATGAAGGTACGGGATTTCCGAATTCTAGTTTTGTGATCCTCAAATTTACCTACAAGGTTAACCAACCGTTAGCTCAAGAACAAGTTATAAAGAAAGGTCTGCGTTCAAGGATCCTTAATGGGGGTTTGACGTCATACTTCATGGCTTGTTTTCGGCAGAGGAGACCATGGAGAATTTGTCCTTGGCGGCTCAGAGCTCTTTCAGTGGTGGCCGCTCTCTAGAGGTTTAGCACATCGATACATCCGTCAAGTATGAAGCCCAATGATTCGTCATGGTTAATGGTGTTTGGGACTCCCAAGGTCACGGGTTCGGTCACCATATTGTACGTTCTAGGTTTATTCGTTTCTGTCCACTTGTGTGTTTGCACTTATAGTTCTAAAAGACCAGGCGAAAGTTGCTGAACTTTTGTTGTGTCAATAAAGATTGTTTTCATTAATAGAAATTGTTTATATTGCTAGGTCATCTTTGAGACCTGCTGCAGTTGAAACTACATTTAACAGCGTCATGCTTCTATAAATTTGTCTCCGGTCAGTAATACATGCTGCCTTGGTGTAGATTGCTTCAGGTCACACACCTTCGTACGATCGTTGCACGGTGATAAAATGACGGCATTCTGTATGGGGATTGTCGTGCACGCGTCCTACTTATTTATTTATCATTTCATCTTCAAACGTCTGGGTAGCCCCTTCAACATTTTTTGTTGATTTCTAAGGTGGCCCAGAGATCATAGGACAATTGATACATAAATTACATAACATAAGTCAGACGTATATATACAGAAAATGGTATTGAAATCATAGTAAAGGACAAAAAGATAACTAAACAAAAGAAATTATACAAAACCAAATAATCAAATCAAAGTCATGATCAAAAATCGAGTCCAGTAACAGTTTCTAAGTCATATATTACAAACCTAAGCTGTATTCGTACGGAAAAAAGCTGCCTTAGATCCATGTCGGCGGTTGGTTCACAGTCTGCTTGACAATTTAACGATGTCTACGATGAATGTAGCCGCGCCGTTAGCGTTCTATCAATTTTCTTTGTTCGATAGTTAATGCTTCCTCGGCGTAGGTTGCCGCTTACGGGGCGTTTTTCCTGGTAAAAAGAATTGTGTTCTATCTCAGTACATTCTTCATGCATGGTCACCTGCGGCACAGAGACCGCGCACATCGCATCTCGTGCCAAGAAAACGTTTTTTTTTTACAGACCGACGGGACAGCTGGAAATCATTAGTACCCTGTAGCAGATTTAAAACACTCTCTGTGCGTCCTTCAAACTAACAGGTAAAGTCATTCTCTCGAGTTGGTTGGAAAGATAACGTGACAAGTTGTATTTAACATGACAAGTTGTATCTTGATAGAGCAGACACGCTAACAAATTAGAGAGTAACTATGATGCCTTCCCTGTTAATTTGATGAGCACACAACTCTCTGTCCTTCAAGCTGACGGTTAAAGTCATTCTCTCGAGTTGGTTTGAAGGAAGACGTGACAAGTTGTATCTAACGTGACAAGTTGTATCTTGATCGAGCAGACACGCTAAGACACTTCAAATAAGAGAGTAATTACAGATTATGATTCCTTCCCTGATAATTTGACGAGCACACGCAACCTTATCCAGCTTATAGAGGGGGTTTCACTCGCTTGCCATATCAGTGAAGCAGGCAGCTGCTGACTGCCATCTCGGTGTCCTTGATTTGCATCTCAGTGGATTGTGAACTTTTTAAATGTTATTTTGGTATGCTCTTTTTAGCGATATAGACATTCAATGGCGGTTATTTAGGAGGGTCAGAAGGTCTTTAAATGTCCGAAAATGGTTGGTCCACTGATATGCAAATTGGGACACCAAAATGGCGGGGGACACAGCGATGACGTCACATGAAAACGCACCATTCTGCCAAAAACTAAAATTCAATTAAGGATCTGAAAGACCACCATAAAATTAACGATATCAGGGTGCTTACCAATCAGAACACAGATCCCTGGATACAATAAACGGTTTGATGAACACCATGCCATCGGTAATCATAGTCGTTCTGCATTTTATGTTTGTGAATTACAGTTTTATGTTACGAAAAGTTAAACATTGGACATAAATAATATTCGTTATCAGCTGATATATGGTACCCTAGTGTACCTTTTATTTCAATTTTGATATTGTACTCTCATTTCATTTCATTATCTTATTTACATCTGAACTGAATTGATGAATTCTTAGGTGTGGGTGGGGGACGGAGGTACACTTTAGGTTTTTGTTTTATTGTCTATCAGTTTGGATTTATATATACATATATTTAAATCTATAAGTTGTATCTTTGTTAAGTGGCCCTGGCAAAACAAGTTGTATAACTTGAGTGAAGCGCCACTTTGTCTTTGTCACCGTTATTTTTGAATGAAAAATACTCTCATTTCATAAACTGTACGTGTTCATAATCACTGGCATTTGCAGGATATCGGATTCAATCTGTGTGATATATCAGCAGAAAGAGTTGCAAATCATTTTCACATTCCTAGCTCGTAGACAATGTTCTCCGATCCAATTATGTAGCACGTCTAGCCAACCTAATACAGACTACAAACAGTATTGTAGCAGCCTCAAACTAATTAAGTTCAAATCCGATTCTGAGAAAAGGTGTTGACACTTTCGCGGTGCCTTTTCTGCGAATCGCTAGCAAGAACTTTCTTTTGGTCTTTTCCCAAGTGTGAAGCTGTTCAGTATTCTACAACTGAAACTCAGTTTGACAGAAATTAAGTTTAAATCCGATTCTGAGAAAAGGTGTTGACACTTTCGCAGTGCCTTTTCTGCGAATCGCTAGCTAGAACTTTCCTTTAGTCTTTTCCCAAGTGTGAAGCTGTTCAGTATTCTACAGCTGAAACTCTGTTTGACAGAAATTAAGTTTAGATCCAATTCTGAGAAAAGGTGTTGACACTTTCGCAGTGCCTTTTCTGCGAATCACTAGCTAGAACTTTCCTTTAGTCTTTTCCCAAGTGTGAAGCTGTTCAGTATTCTACAGCTGAAGCTCAGTTTGGCAGAAATTAAGTCTAAATCCGATTCTGAGAAAAGGTGTTGACATTTTCGCGGTGCCTTTTCTGCGAATCAATAGCTAGAACTTTCCTTTAGTCTTTTCCCAAGTGTGAAGCTGTTCAGTATTCTACAGCTGAGAGCCAGTTTGACAGAAATTGATTCTGTCGGTGTCTTTGAAAGCATTTTGTTTTAACCTCAGGTCATGCGACGGCACTGGCAAGTGTTTCGGTACGCGGTTTTCTTAAAAGGAAAGTAACAAAAGCGAGACTGCAAGGCGACAAGACTTGTAGATATAAGCTAACAGCGACGTCTGGGTATCTCATAGGACATTGTTTGTAGCTTACCTCAAAGTGATGAAAAATCACTGTCAAAAAAAGTCCTAGTGGGCAGTGGGAATAGCCTGTAACAACATATAACTAGCTATATAGGGAGCAGATTCCAGCCAAAAAAAGCCAGTGGGAATGGGCCCTGTAGCAATATTTAACTGTGTATATTTGTGAAATTGTAAATGAGTGCTATGTACCGATCTATGTTTGAATAAAAATGTTAAAAAAAAGGCTTACCTCAAAGTACACAGCTAGGGGCATAACCATGACGGCCATGAGAGCGTCCGTGACCGCTAGACTCACGATGAAATAGTTGGTGATGGAACGCAGGTTTCTCTCCCTGTATACCGCCATGATCACTAAACAGTTTCCGAAGATAGTCCCAACAATCAGAGGGATGGACAACAGGGCCGTGTAGTTGAGAAACTCGGCTTTCACGTCGTCTAAGTCGTGGTGCGACATCCCCCGTTCTTCCGTGATGTTGGTTGCGTTTTCTAGGAACAGTTCGTCCCAGGAGAAGGCATGATCCGTCGGGGGGATGTTCTTTCCTTCAGAGCCGTTGCCTGTCATGATTTGCGAATGGATACCGATAGCGTGGAACGATGGAGTTGTAGTTACAGTCACTGCACCGAGACGAACGTCAGTTTATCGACCGTGGTGTTGTCTGCTTCTGACGGTGAACCGTCTGCTCCTGACGGACCTTCACGAGTGTTGACGCTGTTGGATACGGTTCTTCAATGAATGCTCTGTGATGTAGCCAACAGGAACGACGGAGTAGTACTAGTCCCGTTAACTGCACCGGAATCGCGAGAGAACATCAGTGTATCGACCGTAGTGTTGTCTGCTTCTGACGGTAAACAGTCTGCTTCTGACGGTGAACAGTCTACCTCTGGCGGTTACTTCCCGACTGATGTTGTAGCTGCTGGATGCGGTACTTCAAGGAAGACGCTGGGAGCCAGCCAGCAGGCTTCCCGGAAGAAGCTACACAGAAAATGACAGCGATGAATAGTAATGTAATGATAATGAGCTGGAACCACCATAATCAACTCGGGACGCTTCCTGAGTTTAAAAAGGAGACTCACGAGAATTTCCGGCTTGCTTTCCGCACTTCCTTCCTAATGATAAGTGATGTCGCTGCCTTGTGGTAATCTTTACGGACGATGAGTTGGTGAAAGGTCGATGGACCCTTTGTAGGTCAAAGGCGCCTTAAAATATGCAACGTCTACGTTTTATTATTCTTGAGCGGGCTCTCCATCCATCTTGTTAGAAAGCTCTGTTAACATTTTGACTTGAAGTAGCGTCCCTGCGAATCCAAAGAGGACCACCAAAAGTCTTTGGAATGCTGACCACAAGGTCTTCTGTCAAGCTAGCAGAGTCAAGACGTCGTTTGGACAATTCAATCAATAACAAAGTACTAACCAATTTACCTGGAGAAAACGGACGGTTCTTGGAGCAAACTCAGTTAAGAACTTTTAAGTGAAAGATTGTCGAGACAATAAAGACATGTATAGCATGCAATTTCTTTGATTTATAAAAAAGCATTTGACATTTACCAGAATAATGGCAGGATGAAGGTCGAAAAAAGGTTTCCTATGGTCATAATTTGGTCAACTGATCTGGGTAAACCTGATATAAACTTGTATTTATTCGCAGCCTGTTGTACTCTATCTTGTCAGATAGGCTCATTTGACTCTTTATGACAAAATCGATGTGGGTAAGTCCTTGCAATTGCATGGTTTAACGTCAGTAACGTTTTCAGCCGGTTCCTTACCGTCATTTCCTCTTCTTAGCGAGGAGCATGGACTGCTGATTGCTTTCATTCTTGATGCCTTGCCGTTCTGAAGGCATTACAGAAAGTTCATGACCGCATTAACGGCAAGGTGTCTGACTGCAAACTTTTTTCTGATGGCTAGATCTAGAGCGGTAAACGACCCCACTGCTTTGGCATATACCGATCAGATTGTGTTGATCTAGAGGAAGTTCTAACCCCGCTTGGGCACGCGTGTGAGGGGCTGCATTCGTCCTTTTGGATGGGGACGTAAAGCCGGTGGCCCCGTGTGTATGGAACTTCAGGCGAGAGCCTCAGGTGCTTCAAACAAGCACCGTGTTTATGGAGAGCCTCAGCTAGAGCACGTTTGAGAACCCACTACACTTACCGACAAAAACAGGGTTCCATTCTTGTATTAGTGGATCAAATAAATGTGTCCATATATGCAGCTTGTACCTTTCCGTACAAACCTGGTACCATGGTGTGTTACGACATGAGACGGTTTACTGGCTACGTAAACGAACAAACAAACAAACAAACAAACAAACAAACAAACAAACAAGCCTCCACACGTCAAAGAGCCCAAAACGCTTATCGAGAACTTCGTGAAGTATAGCACATGCACGTTTCATGACGGCAGATCTAGAGCACTTGGATGCAGAACAAGCGACTCGTATAAGTCAGTCAATGTTGTTAAATGTTGGCAAAAACTATAACGAAGAGCCATGGTATACTTTATGCATCTTTCCTATCTAAGATCACTGGTAACGTTACTCACTAACTTATGCCTACTGTCAATCTTTGGGTAACGTAGTATCGGTCCAGAAAATCTGTTAACGTACGTTCGACATTGCTTGACTGTTTTGTTTTTTTAAAGATTTATGCACAGTTTGAACAGTTCCGGACAGTTATCTTCTGAGTTGTGAATAAAATCAATAGGAAAACAGTGGTAGAATGATTGCAGACGCAGATAAACGGACCACAAAAAAATCGCCTTAGGGTCAGGAAACGTCTCCGGAATGTAAATCACACGACACTATCAGGTTGGGAGGAACAGTGGTAAATCGTCGGGACGTTTTTCCCACGGGTTTCTGTCTACATGCAGTATATCAGCTCTCTGTGCAACACAGTCTGCATACGCAAGTATCTTCAAAAGGAAACAAAGACGAAGGGAAAGTACTAGTAAAACCAGTGACGTGGTCTACAATCCAGTAAACATGTCTCAGTGAAAGAAACAACCCAAGTTCACAAATGGATCATCAAATTAACTGTGCACAATATTGAAACGTCTTCGGACTGTAAATCACAGAACACTTTTTTCCAACGGGTTTCTGTCAAGATGCATTATATCAGCTCAAGCTCTCTGCATGCAACACAGTGTGCATACGCAAGTATCTTTAAAAGAACGCAAAGGCGAAAGAAAACTTTTTTACTTCGCTTTTGGACAGACAAGGACGACGTGGCACTGCACTCATTTCAACAGTGCCACGTAACGTTACAGAGAACAATATACCAATTTCCACAATTGGCCATGGGTGGAGTGAGGAAAGTCATGTAAAGTACCTTTCCCAAGGACACGACATCGGTGACTTCAGGGGATTCGAAGCCAGGGTTCTGGGCCGAACTCACTGCCGTTACGCCCCACGACCCCACGAAAGAAGACTTGAAACCAGTGATGTGGTCTGCAATCCAGTAAACATGTTATAGTGAAAGAATTAACCCAAATTTACACATGGATCATCAAATTAACTGTGAACAATTTTGAGACTGCATTGGTGAGTAACTACCTAGAATACATAATCGTGACGTTTCAATTCGTCAGCGAAGCCCTGTTGTCAATTATTGCATGTGCTTTCAAAAATAGCCCTTGTTAGCGAAGCATTCGAATGCTTTATGCTCCCGAAAAGCCAATTTGGAGACGTTGTCATTAAATCATGTTCCGAACAATCAATGCAAAAAAACGGGGTTCAAACGAGGTAACGTTAAGCTGTTATCGGTAATTGTCAAACTGTAAAACGAAGTTTATGGCTTTAAACCAAACTTTTACCGTAGTTTCCCCAATCTTTATGTAGTTCGTAAAATACACTGCTAATTACTCATCTTGCTAGATTGGACAATTAAAGATGAATAATCAAAATTTGACCAAACTTATACCGTAATTTTGCCGACCTTTATCCAGTTCGTAAAACATACTGCTAATTACTCATCTAGATGGATTGGGCAATTAAAAAGGAATAATAAAGATTCCTTAATGTTGAACTGGAAAAAAATGTTTTGAGTATTCTAGAAGCGTCTACCTGCCACACCAAAATTAGCACTTTTGCAATAACAAAAATTACGTCAGCACTAACCTGACGTCTATTGACAGAACCTTTCTATTTATTTGTCTACAATGCAATATAGCTTATCATCATTTACAAATGCATATTTCCTCTGATGACCATTGATCTACGACGTTCAAGGTTGGAGTGGGACAAGGCCGAAATTGGGGGGTTGCATTGAGAAATTAAATAACCTTAACTATACGTTTCCCCAAAAATAGTTACTCAAGCAACTGGACAACATTTGAGTAACTATTTTTGGTACATGGTGTATCTTATTACCTGGATGTCTAACCTTCATCAACGTAGCCTTAAGTTTGTCTTATGGCAAATCCTAGACGGCAACTTGCTTGATCATCATTACATTTGCATATTTCTTCTGATGACCATTGATCTACGACGTTCAAGGTTGGAGTGGGGCAAGGACGAATTTGGGAGGATACATTGAGAAATTAAATAGCCTTAATTATACGTTTCCCCAAAAATAGTCACTCAAGCAACTGGACAAAATTTGAGTAACTATTTTTGGCGTATCTTATTACCTGGATGTCTAACCTTCATTAACGTAGCCTTAAGTTTGTCTTATGCCAAATCCTAGACGGCAACATAGCCTGATCATCAATTACATCTGTATATTTCCTTTGATACTCAATGATCTGAGAAAGTCAAGGTTGGATTGGGGCAAGGCCGAAATTGGGGGGGTTGCTTGGAAAATTAAGTAGCCTTAAGTTCCTTTTATGCCAAATCCTAGACGGCCTTGTCATCATTCCAATGTAGACTAGACAGATGAATTGGGGGTAAATGAGTGCGTAGCGTCCCTCCTTTGTACCAAAAATAGATGAATAGGCTTGCCTTGCTATCAATGAGGGGCGAAAAGGCAGTTGGCGTGTAAAATCATGATTTGCCGTTAAGTTTTAAGTTTGTTTTATGCCAAATCCTAGAAGGTCTTGTCCTCATTTCAGTGTAGACAAGTCGGATAAATTGGGCGTAAATGAGTGTGTAGCGTCCCTACTTTGTACCAAAAATAGATGAATAGGCTTGCCTTGCTATCAATGAGGGGCGAAAAGGCAGTTGGCGTGGAAAATTATGATTTGCCGTTAAGTTTAAAGTTTGTTTTATGCCTAGAAGGCCTTGTCTCATTTCAGTGAAGACTGGTCAGAAAAATTGGGGGTAAATGAGTGGGTAGTGACCCTCCTTGGTACCAAAAATAAATAAATAGCCTTGCCTTGCTATCCATACATATCAACATGGGTCGAGTGAAGGCAGTTCGGGTGGAAAATTATGATTTGCCGTTAAGTCAGAAAGCTGCCCTGTTGATGGATCGAAGAGGCCCCTGGCTGGAGCTGCCAGTAATATCTTTATGATATCATAGCTTTTGTGACTTGGGAGTACTCTTCGCGGTCTTTCAGCGTGAATGTTGTCTTGAGCATTGACGCGCGTTGCATCGTTAAACGCTAAGGTTATCACAGAAATGTGCACTGAGGGCGTTTTATTGTATCAGAAGGGGTGCCTTAGGCCCGTCACGCATTTAGGACCTGTCATTGACTTTGCTCACGACCACTCCCAAGTCGGCGCTGGGTTAATAGGGAGTTGCCTGGAATCCATCCTATTCTAGCTCCATGTCACTCCTCTGATCGCATCTCAGAAGAAATTATGTTATTTCCTGATTTTGCTACTACATGTACTCTATACAAACATTTAACTGTCCCTGGATACCGTCGTTACTTACTTTAACTTGCAGTTCCGGATCATTAGACGATGTAGTGGACAGAACTTGATACAATACCCCGGAATATTCGACAAATCATTCATTGTTTTTGCAACTGAGTGAATTGGTGTTTTGGTATTCTATACAATTTCCGGAAAAATACAATAACAAGGTATGCAAATAACTGGCTTCCATGGATCCACTGACTACTGAATTTGTCAAAATTCATAGCCAGCTGACAACCTCGCTGACAAACTCCCAACCACAGATGACTTTGCTCACGACTAACTCCCAACCATGGTCTGGAGAAGTTCGGGAGGCAATGGTCTTTGTGTAACAAAGGCTTTTATGGCCGGTCACATCGAGTTTTGGGGGATAGTGGTGCATTTGTCGCACAAAATACAGCGGTCTTGTTACGAAAATGTTGCCTTAGATCAAGCCTGTCACCGGTTGATTCTTTCAAAGCCTGCTTGAAAATTCGTCGACATCAAAATCAAAAGACAGCCAACGAGAAATGTGACCGCGCCGCCAGATAAAGTTTCCTGCGGTTTCATAAAAATGAAAGCTTGTGAATGTCTAGAACATCATCCCACGTTACTACCATCATCTGCTGGCATATTTCACAACTTGAGCCTTCTTTCATTGCCCTTTTTGCATTATGGTGTCGAGAGCTTTGCTGCCTTCTGCATTCTAAAGTAGAGATTATCACAGAATGTCTGCCTGGGGCCAGTTTTACGACATCAGAAAAGAGGTGCCTAGAACAAATACGCACTTCACGATATCACCAAACTTGGATGGCTAAGCACGCCATCAATCATTTTCACAAGACACAGATGGGATATAATCCAGAACTTTGACGCAATAGGGTCCCTCGATAACTTTTGGAATGATCCTTTTTATTGCACGAAGTTGAAGCTGTTATGTCAGGGAGGAAGCTAGGAATGCCCAGAGGGACATAAAGTTATATTATCAAAGACGTCGAAGCCGGAAATAGTGGGCCCACATGTACCAAACTCATATCTATAAAGATGTATGATATTTAGGGGAATGAAATAGAAGCAGGTTGGATTATTTCCCAGAGCAATACACGGTTCCTTGACATTGTGAGGCTTTTATCGGACTAACAACGCTTTCTCAAGCCCCGGCCCTGTCTGGGATAGCCATTGAGGGGGGGGGGGGGGGAGGGGGGGGCTGATTCTGATTTTCACACCCCGCGCACGTAAAAGAACCCACCACAACTTTCGAAAAAGTGTAGGGGCATGCCCCGGTGTACTTGGTTCAAAACCTATAGTCCTATAACCGTACATGGGTTCGCCCTAAGTAATAGCCTCCGGCTAGTTGGCCAACCCTGGCATGTACATGCTGAACCAGTAGATAAGTAAATAAACATGGGAAATGTTCTCTAAAGCCGGGGGACGTGACCATAACCACGCCCATGGTCCGGAGAGGGCTGGGAGTTACTGTTACGGTCGTGAGCAAGGCCATCCCTACTTGGGAGTTGGCCTGCAAGGTTCCCTTCTAGTCTCCAAAAGTCGTCTGCGAAAGCCGACTATGCATTTTGAAAAATAAAAGTTCGGAAAGGTCACGGTCTGCTTGGATGCGAGCGAACTGGGGCCGACAAAGCCAAAGGATGGAATACAGGCCACTTCCGGCCCAGCACCGATCTTGGTTCGCTGAGTGTTCGGGAGCAAATAGCTATTATGGTCCTGAATGTGTGACAGCGGCTTATGATTAGGGAGTAGAAATATTCTCCGCCCGGCCATTTCAGTGATATGACTATGCATGTAAACGTTTCCATTCTATTATTAGAAATGCAATTAAGTGGCGATATTTTTGTAAAGGTTGCAAATTTGTACGTAACGTAATACCATTTTGTGAACCCAGGGCACTCTTTTCGGATTAGCTCCCCATTGTGATTTTTCCTGCAGTTTCAAGGATGAATTGACCCCCATAACTACATAAAAGCGGTTGAACCTCAGACTGTGGAAGAAGCATGATGGCCCGCGTATCAAGTTTGACCAAGCACCGTGACCGGGTCACCTCTACATTGAAATTGTATTTCAAACGATCTGTATACTCAGTGCGAGGTTATATAACCTCATTGACTTTTATTGTGTTGCTTCTGTGATAAAAACGATTTGAAACGTTCGCGTTATATTGACATTGATATCTATTTATATAAATGAGGTCACTTTAAGTATCTCGAAATATAGCCGCGGCGACTGTAGTGGGAAGACGTATTTGCTTGTATATTATACAGTGCCTTCCAAGTAAATACGTCTTCCCACTAGAGTCGCCGCGGCTACTCGAAATATAACTCGTATACTTCTATCTGAAAGGTTTTATATCATTACACACGCTGCCATATATACCAGTGTTATGCTTTGCTGTTTTTTGCAATAAAGCTATTTGTTATTCGTGTACATTGGTAGATTGGTTGATCACGTCATATTCTGTTTTCCAACGACCGTTCGGCAATATTCGTGCTCGTCCATCGTCCCGGATGACGTCATGTTCGGGTTTCCGACGACTGTTCGGCAACGTTCGGGTGTGCTGAATGTCCCGGATGTTCCGGCAGGGATCAGCCCAGGACGAGGCCGCGGCGTTTCCAAGTCGAGGTTTGCGACTCGTTTTGATTTCCCGCCTAGAAATTTGGGTTTTTGTCGTTTGGCAGGAGGTGGAAGGGACTCCAGGTCAATGGTGGCTGAAAAATTGTCTCAAATTCTTCATTTTGGACCAACATGGGCTGAAACCAACGCCAGGAAGTCTTCAGCTGTTTCAGACAAAATGGCTGACTTGCTTCAAGCTTCCGCTTCTCTGTCGAACGAGCCCAAAGTTTACGGGCACGGTTTACGTCACCGTGTTTATGTTCAGCATTTTGGTCAGAATAATTTCTGTGTCAACAATTTGCCTACTAGTATGTCATGTTTCTTGCTGCATGTTTGTTCTTTGTTGTACCTCGAATCCGTCTAGATTGTGTAAATTGCCATGACCTTCTAATCATAAATTCATATATGATCTTGTGGTGTGGGGAAGTGGGGAGGGGGGCAGGAAGTCTTTCCTCTTCTTTCCATAGATGGCCAAGGGGGTAGTGCAGACTTTTGATTTGATTTGATCAAGGAAGTTAATTTGTATAACTATAAGGCTACAGGAAAAGACAATTAAAGCTTGGAGCTATGACTGTCCAACTAGCTATACACAGCCAGAGGCAGCATGATAAAGGGCTATAGCCTTGTTAACTGTACAATTGATATACATTATATTTATTTATTTATTGTACAATATACTATACAATATACATTATATCGCAGTGACTTTTCTATATACATGTATTACACGATGTCCGGCCAACATGGGAATATTATCCAACACGCATGGAAAATTTGCGAGTGAAAAACTTTTGTAAGTTCTCAAATTGTCAAATGACTTAAATTTGTTACATGTGCAAACGTTTCACACGCAAGTTTTTCATGCGCAGAAAACTCATTCTTTCCTCCATGTTTCATGTGTTGCATCCAATCCCAGTGTTAAACCTAAACCATAACACACAAGTGTAAAGAAGAGCTTTGGGTCCTGCAGGAGAAAGATAACGCTTTATCACACCGAAGCTTCAAGAAATCCTCCTGTATGGTGATTGTTTGAATCTGAAGCCGTCTGCCAATGTGTCAGAAACTCACTGAACAGTAAGGCGTAACGGCATACGGAGCATCTCTAAGTTGAAGAAGGTCACAGCATCAGTGTTTACAATTCATCCCATGCGGGCAGGTGAAAGGCAATAATCATGAATTTGGGAGGGTGTTTGTAAATTTAGAGGCACGGGAAGCCGAATCCATATGTCCACACTCAACTCAGGCCACAAGGTCAGCTGCTGCTCGCGATAAGCAATGCAGAAATCAGCCGTTTCATCCGTCACAATCCTAACTTTTACCTCGCGCGAATACTGAAAAGTGCTGATGATCACCTTACAGTACTGGGGTCAGTTTTTGCTGCCTAGGAACTGTCAAAGGTGACGGGCATCTTTCTGTTATTTCTAGGGAATTCCATTAAGGTTATGGGACTAACTTTACCTTTTCCATTAGGGTTTTGGGCCTGAATATGCTCAATTCATCATCTGCCAGTACCAGTATGAATATAATGCTAGCAAGGACCCTGAGCGCTTATTGAGCCACACCTACACGTCCTTGTATACACCAGTATACAAAATGTACATCATACATGTATATATAAATATAAATACATACTTTAGTATAAACAACTTAAAACTTGTTTCAAATTTATATCCAGTTGCTCAAGAGTAACTGTCATTTGACGTAAAACTTGTTTGAATTCCATAAAATTTTTATGAATACTAAGGCACCCCTGAAATCCAGATCTCTTAGAGTTTGATTATTCTCGTTTGAAGGATTTGTAAATTCAGAGGCCTGGTTTTCTAGTACTTGGATTCCTAGCATGACCTGGCTTCGCTCAAGACTCATGTTTTATTGCATGAAATACCGCTACATATATTCAGGTTAGTGCAGGTAAAATTGAAGCTGTGCAGGTATTTCTGATGTGTAATTGCAGGGACTCATGATAGAACCAGCCCACGACACAAGGATGACATATCCATGCATGTACATGTACTTAGTCGTAAAACTACATGCACATGTATCTTTAATGAGTGCAGTTGTGGGAAAAAGTTTTAGCTGAATATTGAGCTTTACCCTACTCTTCAACTTTTAAACTTTAGTGGACTTTGGATTTCAGAGACCTTCACAATATTTCAAATTTACATACACAGTAGTGCCACTATAACTATATAGAATGAAATAAAAATAGTGGATCATCTGTATATGTAGAGGCTAAATCAACATGTATTTACATTATCTAAATATACCTTTCACTGATGTATTTATACTTATACTAATATAGTATAGGAAAATTCAGAATTATTGAATTAAAAGTTAACCTCAATTGCTTGTCTGGTTACATTGACCAGAAAATAGCATATAAAAATAAAGCCTGTTACTGTTAGACTATTGTCTGCCATTTCTTTACACCTTAATTAGTACATATAGGAAGCATGCCACTGGGCAATCTGGATTTGCATGTGATCCTAAGATATGATTATTATATTATACAACTTGGTTTTATCAAAGTGTATTGCTGACACTTTCTTTGTGTAAATTTAGCCAAACAACCTGTGTTTATTTGAAATTGCCTCTCTGGTTTGTATCTTTCCCATTGCAAAAATATCAGGGGAATGAAAGTCATTTTCTTGTCCATTTAAGGATTTGCCATTGACCTTGATATATGGTAACTGTACACAAGGATTTGGGTCCAACATTTGGTAAAAGCATTTAGCAACCTCTTACGCCAGAAAAGTTCATGATGCCTTGATCTAGAAAAATTACCTGGATTCAAAATTACATCAGAAGGTGACCCAAACATGCACACCTGTAAATCCCACAAGAATTTATCTCTTAACTGCTTTATGGTGGTCTGAACATTGAGTGATTGAGCAACCAAAGTGCTTTGTAGCCACCTGTCCTCAAGGTACGTTTTCAAGCACTTAGGCCATGCTGATTTGATAACATGGATGACGTCCTCTGGGGACCCCAGAACTGATGACCCTGCCAATATGAAAAAAGTTCGGCAAAAAAAAAGTTGCCTTCCTTATAAGGAAGGCAACTTTTTTTTTTGCCGAACTTTTTTACATGTATATCTACTTGGTAAGGGAGGTTGAACAAAATTATTGACACACACAGTACATCCCAAATAATAGATTCTTAATTTTCTTTCTTTCTCATCTTCTTTGACTTTGGAATGGACCTTGGTATTCTATGACATTAGCCATTCTCTGAGATGTTTTGTACAATTTTCAGCATATATTAGCTCATTTTGCAGCTGCTTTGTAGGATATAGTATGGTCCACAACTTTTTTTGGAGTCTACAAAAATTGATATGCGCTCAGATGTACATGTTCTCCATATAATCAAATGAACATCTTGAATTAAAAGCAACAAAACAAAAGGAGGCAAGATGACTGAAGCACGTTGATGTATGGTGCAAAGTACAAATTGAACCTGTGGGAATTCTCACATAGAAAAATAAGAACCAGCAGAGTGAATGCACCTTGAGTACAGGATTGTTCTCTTGAGATACTGATCATGAATGGCACTGACCCAAAGTGACCTTATTAGTTATACACACAACATTCCCTCTTAAGATCTCTTGATTCTAGGAATTATCCTCGATACTTAGTAATTCCACGAATTTTCTGTGAGCCAGGAATCCCGTGTAGGATTCCGTGTTCACTCAACATCAAATACAATACAGGGGTTTTTCTAGAAAAATTAAACAAGAGGGCACACACATGCGATGGAGCGAATTCTATGTATTTATGGATGAATCTATTGCTGAGTGAAGGCTGTATGCTGGATATTAAGCTAAAATCTGAATTCGACGATTTAGCTGATATACTACACTTGTACCAGTGCTTTTCCCAATGGACAAGTTTCAACCTCGGAGTACAGGACTGTTCTCCAGATAGACTGAATCACGCTGACCCAAAGTGACCGTACACACACAATATTCCCCCTTAAGATCTCTCGATTCTAGGAATTATCCTCATGCCAGTTATTCCATGAATTTTCGAATCCGTGAGCCAGGAATCCCATGTAGGATTCCGTGTTCACTCAACATCAAGTACAATAATTCCACTACTTACCTGGCACTACGCTTGTACCAGTACTTTTCCCAAGGGTTCACTTTAAAAGCGTCACCGAGAAAGTAGGCATGAATCATGAATGTATTATGAACCTTCAAATGGAGCCTTCTTAAAGGATCCCTATAGCTAAGTGGTACAAGTTTCATATTCTGTTCCAAATCACTGAGGATACAGCACGCACACACATTTTGTTAATTGAAATTGATTTTGTAGGTAAATTGTAGAGAGTTCGGAACCTGTAATTTGGTAGGCTTATTAGCTAGTATTACTATCACAGACCTATCGTATTACCATTAGCTAGTAGAATTACATGACATTGTGAATGAATTTCAGCAGTTTATACTATCACTGTAAACTTGATTCACATTAAAAGCCATAATGATTGTTGTGCTACATATCTCTGTACATTTGGTATTCCAATTAAATCGAGAATTCTGAAGCCAAAGAACAATGTTTGACCAATGTTCATTATCATACTGTAAAAATGTAAAATACTAGTACTGGCAGTGGGTACCATTCATGTTGAACTTCACAGTCTCACTGCAAACTTAGATCAGCACACTGTAAACAAGTGTTCTGTCTTTTTGTACTCTTAGTCTTACTATTGATGAAGTACTACATGTAACAGTAACTGTACAAAAAATTAATTCAATTGCAATCGTAACACTGTGAATGCCTCCTTTTTCGCCTACTACCAACGTTATTAACTCCCAGTGAACTTACAACAATTTATAGTAGATCATTATCTCCTCAGTAAAAATCATACATTTCTCTAACTTGGAATTTGCTCGAAGCCATACAAATGACTGTTATTTTAGTACTACCAGATTAGAGCATTATGTTACAGCATAATCTTGGCATGGCTCCCGGAAGACAATTTCACCAAATTGCTGATCGAGATTCTTGTAGTCTGCAATTTCTCACTCTGGTGATAGTATTATAGGAACATATATTATTGGGCTTAAGTACACTGAATAATCCTGGACACTAGCTTTCAAAGTTGCAGTCATCTTCAAGTAGAAAATCCAATGTTATAATAATAATAACTTTATTACACAACAATTGTACAAGGTACAAAGTAAAGTATGGCATCCACTGGTACATAGATAACATATAATTATATGTACATTGAGTACTCTTATCTTAATGTATTTTGAAATCATTTCAATTTTACTTGCTTGTTGAATCCATAATAATTGTTGTTAAAGTCAAGTAGAATTCTCTGAGTATATTTTCCTTGAATTTGAGAGCTCTACAATACATGGTGTTTAATAGAGCAAAATTCTTAAAAGTAGGCCCACACCAATTTAATGTCTTGGTTCATGGATTCGGTGCTTCATTATTTTTCTGATTTGAGATCACATACTGTAAAATGATGAAAACTTTGCGCTAGTTTAATGTTTGCGGGTTTTACGGTCACCTCTTCGATTTCACTGCAAACATAAAACCACCTTTTTATTGTAAATGCTTGTTCTGGCCCTTGTTTCAACTGCAAATTGAAAAACACTGGCAGTGCGTATATTCCATTTTCTTCCTAATTGGGAAATTAAATCCCCTCAAACTTAGGTACATCATTGGCTTCAGGATATAATTATGAATCAACCCAAAAATGCTTCTATTTTGGTACCAACAGCTGAAGAAAGTTTTTGTGACAGTTTTTCAATGTATCAAGGCATGAATGAACTGTACGTTTAAAAAAAGAAATAAAAAGTTCAAAACCTATTTTATGAAATCATAGAAATGTTAACCTGGTATTTTGACTCTGGCGCCCGTGGTACATGTAGCATTTGATTATTTTGAGAAATGACAGGATTAAGAATCTGTCTTTTTTTATTTTATTTCGCCTGCCAGGTACATTAATTTCCTGCAAAAATCCAAGAACCAGGAAATAAAATTGGTGTGTCCTTACAAGTTAGATGATAAACATCTTTGACATAAAATACTTTTGATGAATGGAAGAACAATTGGGTACTGAGGCAGAAGTGGTTATAAATTGTACCGTAATGTGGCGAGATTGGGGATCTGCTTGTCCTAAGGCTAAACGGAAATTGTTGCCACAGACTTTCCGAACGATCAATTTATCAAAAACAGCAGGCAAGACAAAGACAAATTGTTGCGGATGTACTGCAATTATTACAGTCATGCATGAATCTTAAGTTATGTGTCTGCCCTTCCTCTGCATTGAATGCCTAGAGTTGGATATTTATCTCCGTGAAAAATGGAGATATAGTTTTGTGTGTGTGTGTGTATGTGTGTGTGTGTGTGAGTGTGTGTGTCTGTGTGTGTGTGTGTGTGTGTGTGTGTGTGTGTGTGTCTACGTGCGTGTGTTTGTGTTTCCGGACTATTGTAGTCAGCATAACTCAAGAACCTCTGAATTGATTATGATGATATTTGGTATTTTGGTAGGTGTTGGGAAGACGAAAGTCAAGGTCGATTTTTTAGAAATGTTTCCTCACTAGCTCTGAAAAATCAATTTTTCTTCTATGTTTTGGCCATTCTCTTTTGATCAAGCACAATTCAACCTACATGTGTATACAAGGGGCTAATAGTGCTTTCATAAATTGACAGGCTCATTTTTTCATCAAATGAAACTGGGATTTGGTACAAATGTACATAAATGAACATATCTTCCATGGACTTCCAAAGGCGTGGTTAGGCCGAACCAATGTAATTTCTTGGTTAACGGATTTTTATTTTAGAAAAAAAAGAATTTTAGAAAAAAAAAATTATGAAAACAGAAGGCTGGCCCAGCCTTCTGTTTTCATGATTTTTTTTTTCTAAAATTTTATTTTTGGAAAATAAAAATTCGTTGACCAAGAAATTACATTGGTGTGGCCTTAGCTTGAAATCTATTCAGTCGCTCATGAAAATTTGAAGAACAAACTGAAGAACTATCGTTAGTCACTGACGAAAGACAGTGGATGCTGTCTGAAACGTCTGACTGTTTCAAAATTTTATCCAGTTGCTTGAGTAATTATTTTTGGCGTAACAAACTGAGATATTTCAGTTTCAAGAAGATATGTTTCTTTACATTTATGGCAACTAAATCCAACTCATTTGATGAAAAAATGAGCAAGTTTGTAAACCACTGCTAGTTTTTGACTGCCCTTTGTATAGTCACAACAACTGTATAAATATTTCATGGACGTATGACTATGAGATGTTCAATCTCTTGTTATTGTAGAGGAAACTAAGCTTAAATCACAAAGATGTCCTCAGAAGAAGAGCAGATGCAGGTTGTGCACCAAGCCATCACTGGAGTGACAGAAATTGTTTTAGTTGGGATCGTGTTACTGTAAATGCATTTAAGTTCGCGTGGTTTTCATTTCGCGCTAAGCCGAAAATGGAGTGTTTGCGGTGGTTTTAAGTTTCCGACAGCGCTATAGTCACATTCTCCTACAGTGTTGGACAAAAATGTTCTCCGTGGTTTTAAGTTTGCGGTGAAACGGTTGCCGCGAAAACCGCGAACATAAAATCACCACGAATATTTCTGCATGTACAGTAATATGATTGTACAATTTCTTGTTATTGCACAGGGCAGTAAGCTTAAGTCACAGAGATGTCCTCAGAAGAAGAACAGATGCAGGTTGTCCACCATGCCATCACAGGAGTGACAGAAATCGTGAGTGCAGCAGGCTCTACAGATGGCAGTGTGGCAACAGGGACTATATATCAGCAGGTACAAAGTAAAGTGGTTTAACTCACTGGACAATGTCTGATGAAACTTTTCTTAGTTTGACAGCTTTTGAGAACCTTTTAGTTTGTTCTGCTTTCTGTCTGTCAACTTTATTTGTTCAAATCATTAAGCATCAGCTATCATCCCTCCCTGCATTCATTTAATATCTATCCAATGCATGCACCCACCCTTCTATATCTACCCCATTCATTCATTCATTCATCCATCCAGCCATTCATCCATCCATTCATCCATCCACCAACACACACACACCCATCCGTCCATCCATCCATCCGTCCATCCTCCATCCATCCATCCATCCATCCATCCATCCATCCATTTATCTATCCATCCATCCATCCATCCATTTATCTATCCATCCATCCATCCATTTATCTATCCATCCATCCATCCATCCATCCATCCATCCATCCATCCATCCATCCATCCATCCATCCATCCATCCATCCATCACACACACACACACACACACACACACACACACACACACCCATCCATCCATCCATCACACACACACACACACACACACCCATCCATCCATCCATCACACACACACACACACACACACCCATCCATCCATCCATTTATCTATCCATTCATCAATCCATCCATACATATACATACATTACTCTCTGTAGTAGTCATTGTTGTTTAAGGTATATCAAATCAAACAAAGGTATATTTTTATCAGTTTGCTATTACACTTACAGTCAAACCTGCCCAAAATTTAGACTACTCAGGGGACAGTTGGTCACTATATACAGGATTCTTGATGCCTGTGTAAACGGGAAAAAGATCTAACTTAAAGGGACCACCAACAAAAGTAATTTGGCCAGGTGGCCCTTATATGTAGAGGTGGTCACTGGTACATTTGTAGGTTTGACTCTATTGCAAATGAATATGTTCTCTACAGTTGATATTTTATTTTTGTGTGTTGTTTGTTTCAGGATGACACAGACAGACCTGTAAGTGTGAGTCAGTCCAGTACCAGCCAGCCCATGGAAGTGGTGCAGATCATTCCTGTCAGTACAGAGGGCAACATGGGACAGATGACTGTCAGTGGGGCTGTCGCTCAGGTGGAAAACATTCAGTCTTATATAGTTATAATCCCTAAAATAATTTCATCAGATTGGAAGAACTTAGGACATTGGTGTTTCTTTTTCCAGTATTTCCCCCAGTAATTTTGATCAAAACTCCAGATTTCATTCATTGCAGATGTGATGTAAAGCTGAAGTTGCAAGAAATGACTTCAATTTGTGTCTGGAAAAGGCAAAATTCAACAGACCTTCCCCTCAAGGCATGCATCTTACATGCTTGGCACCCTCTCCTGCTCTATATTTCTCTGGGAGATCTCTGTCATGAAGTATTATCTATGCGTGCACAGCCATGTAGCCCTAGGGCTATAGAAACAGAGATGGGTACTGCCTTAGAGTTATACATCATATTGCATGGAAGGGTTAAAATTAACATTAACTTCTGTCTTTCAGATGATAGCACTTAACGGCAGTGATGGGTCACAGGGTCAGCTGTATCATGTGATCCCTGTCAGCCAATCAGCAGTCGGCCAGGCCCAGGCCCCTCACATGATCACCGTCAGCCAATCACACGACTCCCAAGAGAACACTCATGAGCACACAGGTATGCACAACTTGAGCACAAAAAGGGGAATTTTATTGATAAGTTTTACTACTTACTAGAACTGCATTAGTGACTAGCCCCATTTTGTACATCTTTGCACAACTGTGTGGCCCAAGGGCGGCAGAAACAGAGATAAGCACGAACCGATACATTGAAAAGCTGTGCCAACTCTCACAATGCAAAAATATGTAAAGACACGAAAGGTTGCTTTGTTATCAGAAAAGATATTGAAACCTGCTATTAGCCCCACCTGGTTGTAACATGATATTACAGAATTACTAATGTTAAAGAAAATAGAATTAAGATTTGATTAATTGTAGTTTGTAGTTGACCATACGAGAGTTTCTATACACCTTCAGTACTTTTTGGTGTGTCAATTAACTAATGAATTAAGCTTCAATCAGTCTCTTGTTTATCTCCATGAAAAATGGAGATATTGTTTTGGGTCTGTCTGTCTGTCTGTTTGTCTGTTTGTGTTTCTGCATCACTCCAGTCAGCATAACTCAAGAGCCTCTTGCAATTGATGGATTACAATGACATTTGGTATATGGGTGGGTGTTGTGAAGCCGAAATTCAAGGTCGATTTTGGGCCCCCTGGTATGTGACCTTGTTTGTATCTGTGACCTTCCAGATCCTGATGATCACCCTCAGTCTACAGAGATCATCCACGATCTAACCCAGGCCACCACCACACTGGAGAGACTTCCGCCCGACGGCATCGCTGCGGTCAGTCTAGAGAAGCTGTCGTCAGACGACGTAGCCACCATCACGCTGATGTCACCACCTCCTCAACAGGACCTTCCGGACGGGTGTCCCCCCTGGGCAGCTAGGTTACGTGGGGTGGAGGTAATGTCCTATGCTTATTTAAGTTATTGATGAGGGTCCTCCCATAAGCTCAACTGGTAGCAGCCTCACAGTTGAGCTCCTGGTTCTATTAGTAGTTGGTAACTGGGAGACACTGGTTTGAATCCGGGAAAAGGGCATACTGGTTGGAGCTGCATTCATCTTTTGCAAGGGACATAAAAGGGGTTTCCTGTGCTTGAAGAGGTTTCTTGGGCCTGTTAAAAGGACTACAACAGACTCATTACTTAAACGGTATAGCTGCGGTCAGTCTAGAAAAGCTATCGTCAGATGATGTCACCACCTCCTCAACAGGACCTTCCCGACGGGTGTTCCCCCTGGGCAGCTAGGTTGTGTGCATGGGGGTGGAGGTGTGTAGTACCTAAATATAAATTAAACACTAGGTACAGGTACAGGTACAGGTGCTGATAGAATACATACAGACATGTACCTGTACCTAAATTGTTTGACAAAGTAACCTGTGGTCTTCAATGATGACAGAAACACTTGATAAACAGTTAGTAGTATGTAAAAGCTATGGGAGAGAGTGAGTGTGTGTGAGTGAGTGAGTGAGTAAGAGTGAGTAAGAGTGAGTGAGTGAGAAAGTGAGTGAGTGAGTGAGTGAATGAGTGAGTGAATGAGTGAGTGAGTGAGTGACTACATAAAGAGTACTACTTTCCAAAAAAATAAACGGCTGCATGAACACATGATTATACTGTGACAGTAGAAATTCCCTTCTAGCCAGCAGAACTGATCTAAAACATTTACTTAGCGCCCTAAGCTTATCTAAGAATATGAAATGTGAGCATAGTTACCTGCAATGCACTCTTTAAAAGCTATCAATGCTGAAAGTACTTAACATGGCTCAGGTTGCTTGAAATTGACAGTAAAGCCCCCCAGTGGTGCCTGTCAGAAAGTGAAAACTGTCATAAACCAGCGACACTCAAACAGTAATCTTTCCTAACACCTGCTCATAGGAGTGTCTCCCTAGTGAGTGATAGTAACATGTGTGAAATATATGGTAATCAGGCTTTTAGCTAGGATTTATAGACAAGTCTTATACATGTAGGTGCAAAAATGGGGGGGGGGGGGATGCTGTGATGCGGGGGTTAGGTGTGTTCTAGTCTTATCGTACTTTTAGCAGACCATTTTAAGCCCAAAAAACTGCTGGTTCCCTCTCTGTCTCCCAATGGGCTCTATTGATTAACAATTTCCTGGTAGCTTTGCATGTCAATCAGTTTCCATGCTGTCCCAGTGTCTGGTAGGACTAAAAAGCAACAGTAACACTGTAACATCTATATGAAATTATCAGGGAAACAGGGGTCCTCTGTACGTCCAGCTGAAAAAGAGGGCGTCAACCTTCCTTGTTATTTTAGTATCATACCCAAAAGACGCATGGACGCATGCCTAGCTAAAGCCTGTGTGAAATGTATGGTAATCCAGGATTTGTCAAGGAATGAGCAATTCACTGCTGAGATGACGGCACGTTATGCAGATAGCTCGGTGAGCAGTGGATCATAAGTTGCAGAAAGTCTGTCTAAAGACTGTCTAAAGACTTTCTGCAACTTATTGCTTGGTGAGCAATGGATCATAAGTTGCAGAAAGTCTGTCTAAAGACTACTGTCTAAAGACTTTCTGCAATGTATGATCCACTGCTCACCGAGTCACATAATCTTTTTTTTTAATGCTATCTGCATAATGTGGTGTCATGTCAGCAGTGGATTGCTCATTCCTTGGCAAAGACTGGTGTCGTACAGTTAAAAATTTGGGTAAGTCCAATTTTTGTGTCGAAAATTACAGTTAAAACTTTTTCAGAATGATTTATACCAACACTGATGAACTTTCAAGCTAAGGTACCGGTAATCCAGGATGTTTTCAGGGAAAATACAATTAAACGTTGCAAGGGAAGGTACATATAGTTGTAGCAAAATGAGGGTTAGTTGCATTAGGACGATAAAAAAAGTAAAGTTGGCAGGAAAAGATTATAATGGAGCGACAATAAAAATTATGCATACATCTTTTTCCTGATTAAAATTTCCTATTGTATTCACATTAACCTTTACAATTCTGTCTAGTAAGTTTATACATATAGTTCTATCTAAAACAAAGGAAGAAAACCTACAAATTGAATATTACAACGTGACATAAAATTTGGTGTTGTGTTCCTAGGTTAGTAGTGAATCTGAACCATTTTTGTTCACAGGTTTCATATCCTTCTAAAGTTCTTGTTTAGTGTTAATGTAAGTACGTTGACTGATGAAGAGGATAGTGTTAATGTATTCACTGTCTTAGAAACTTTGATAACAATGCTGCAATTTTCAGCTTCTTTCTCTGTCTTTACCTTGATACAGAAAATCGGCGACTCTTTTCGCGGATGGGTTGAGAACGATGTAGAGCTTGACCTTCTCCTGACGTACCATAAACAGCAGACACAGAGCTTCTGGGGCACGCGACAGTCTCCAACACCAGGCAAACCCTCCACACGCCTCATGTGGAAGTCACAATATGTACCGTTTGATGGCATTCCATTTGTCAACATTGGTAAGTTTTCGGTGCAGTTTGTCTGGATGTTTGTGTGTGTGTGTGACTGTACGTCTGTTTTTGAACAGCATAACTCAAGAAGCTGTGGTTGGATCCGTATATTTGTTATGTGGGTAGGGGTTGAGAAAATGAAGGTGAAGTTTGATAATGGGTCTCCTAACTGCTTTCTACAGTACTGCAGCGGAAATTTTTATTTTAATATCTTGTATTCTGGACATGCTATGGTCCATATTTAAATAAATAGATAAATAGTTCTTGGGATATTGGGATAGAGAGTTTAAGAGAGTTTAAGGTGTAGTTTTTTTCCTCTAGTTCTTTATACATTTAAGCACGACATTTAGGATTTATATCTTTCAGGAAAGTTTTATTCCCGCTATCTTATCATTACCGGTGCAATAGCACAGTGGGAAGCCAAGTAACTTAAATGCATTCGGAGGTCAATCAGGTCATGTGTGTAAGGGTTCAGATTCTGGATAATACCATTACTTAAAATATATAAGAGTCTATGATTGATTTCTTCAGTTCTGAAGAAAGGTACATCATTATTTTAAGGCAAGAATCGACTCAAGACATGAAGTAGACTGGAATGATTGATTCTAGTTGTGCTATCTTTGTTCCAGGGAGCAGAGCTATAGTACAAGAATGCCAATTTGGACCCAGGAGAAAAGGAATCGTGGCCAAGAAAATAGGAGAGCAGGAGAGGAATGGAAAACAGGGCTTCAAGGCGACTTGTCCCGCAAGGTTTGGGAACTTCTTCAAGACCAACGTAGTTGAGGAGTACATTTGTGTATTGTATAATATTCTGTGTATTTCTGCCATGAAGATTTAAACAAATAAAAAAGGAAAGAAGGTATTTTTTTCTACCTTGTCAGGGACTGAACCAGATTAGTCTCCGGCTAAATTTTTTTCTATATTTCGCTTTTTTTCCCCAGAATCTATATCAAGAAGGTGCGTAAGTTTCCGCAGTTCAAAGTTCAGCTGAGACACGGCATGGACCGTAAGGCTCTGAGGCAGGCGCAGGAGAGAGCATTCCGCTCGCTGAAGGAGTCTGGACTGGAGCACGGAGGCGAGGAGAGGTAAGGAAATGTTTCTTTTGTTATTTTGGTTCCAAAATTCTCATTTTAACTCATGATTTTCCATATTAGGGAACAATTTCAGTTATTTTGATACATCACTTCAGGTGCAAAACCAGCTTGTTTTTCTAGGTGGCGGCGCTTGACCTGCATTGTACTCTGTATGATTTGAGTTTGGCACTGGTAGATGTGACAAGATACTTGTACAAGACCTGGTTTGACTTTATTATACCAATTCTTTTACAGACAGTATGTACAGCTGCCCACTCCAGAGGCTCACCAGTTCCATGACGAGATTCAGGACCACGTTCTCGCAGACTTCTCCGTGTGCAACATGGAAGCCTCGTCACGACTTCACCCGCGCGTCTCCTCTAAGATCCGGGAACTGGTCGCGTCTGGTATGAATGAAGTGTACCAAGTCAGGAAAGCAGTAAGGTAGGCAACAAGGGCTATTGTGGTCCGTTTTGGTGACTCCACACAGTAGACAGGTTATCACTATAGGCAGGATCCTTAACGCTTAGGTCAATGAGAAAAATTACACTGGTCACAGGTTTGATTTCTGCCTAGACGTTGTTCTTGGTGTAAAAATTATCTGGAAAGGTGGTGGAAAGAGAGGGATATAGGCTCCGTCTTCTTATACTGTGCTTGAGACACAGTGGATTGACAGCCCACTGCCTCTTTACAGTCTCAAATTGGCAATGGGACTGCCTTTACCTACCTTTTTATGGTATGGCCTGTGATACAGAACAATGTCATTAGATGAAACCTAACAGTAAGACATGTCTGTGAATAGTTTCATCAGGTTGGTAAGTCACTGAATAAAAAGACCCTTTCAAAAAAGTCTTTTTATTCAGTAAGACGTGTCTTCTCTTTTGTAACTGGTTGAACAAGGTCCCTGTAATTACATGACTTTTCGGGACTATGTGTCCTTTTACAGGAAGTTTGTGGAAAAGGAGTTGTTTGGGGGGAGTGACATGGTGCCTGAGCGACACAACCTGTCATGTTGGATAGTTTGGACTAGCAGGTTGTTCTGGAATTGCTGGGGCTTTTTGGACATGCTATGGTCATGTCTCTCCATTTAACTTTTGTTAAATTTACCAGGTGACTTCTGTTTTCTACAGGAAGTTTGTGGAGAAGGAGTTGTTCGGTGGGAGCGACATGGTGCCCGAGCGACACAACCTGTCGTACTTCCCGACGGTGAACGACATCCAGAACCACGTGCACCTGGCGCAGATGGCCATCGAGCGCGGAGAACTCGCTGTCACTACGGTAACTGCTGAGCTAATGTTACCAGTTATGGGCACTGCGTAATCCAGATGTGAGATGTGGGAGGGTGTCAGCTTTTAAAGGATGTTTTCAGATTGACAATTTTGTCACTTTGGGAAATGATACATCCTTTAGAAAACACCCTTTAAAAGCTGACACCTTTAAAAGCTCATTGGCGAGTTTGTTTTGCCAGATTTAGTCGTGAAGGAAACTTAAAAAGCGATTTGCCGGGTCATGGCTGATTCAAATCTGGGTTTCAAAGAGGTTGATTGGTCGGGGTGAAAAATTGGTATTGGAAGGAGAGGGATGGGCTCTACCTTCCAATACCATGCCCTAGACACAGCAGATTCAAAGCACTTCGCCTACGACCTTAAGAAAAGGCTCAGTACAGTATGGGACTACCTTTACCTTACCTTTACCTCTACATGTATACAAGATTGCTTATCCCTGTGTGTTATTTCAGGTGTCTGCTCCAGACACCAGTTTAGAGACGGCGGCAGCGCAGCACTTACAGAGTCAGCTGTGGCCGGTGGGGTGTCAGCCCCCAGGGTGTGGGGAGGGGGACGCAGACGGACCTCACACTCAGACAGTCACCGTCACACTTACAACCAACCATGGCAGAGGTACAGCTATCTATATACGTACCAAAAATTATGACAATGTTTTTTTACTTCCTTCGATTTCTCTTTCAAAGCTCTAAAAGACTCAAATCGGCCACTTAAGTTTCAAAAAGCTGCTTGGGGGCCCAGTTGGCTTTATGAACTGAATCCTTGAACAAACTCTGAAACAATATCTGGATTCTTTTCTCTAATGAATTGAAAGTGATTAATTGCCCCCTGTTGATCATTTTGAAAACTGCAGCAAAATTGATTCAGTGTACAGTTTTGCACCTTCGAGTTTAAAATTTCTTCAAATGAGGATAGTGACCTATTTGTTTGTTTGAATCCGTAAGGTATGTTAAGGCTCTTGTTATATCATTATCAAGAGAGGTTTGCTGCATGTTTATGTTTTTGTTTCTGATAAAAAGGGTGAAGTCTGCCATCCCTGATAGCCGTGTTTTCCTCCCTGTTATTCTCCCAGAACATGTGGTATCCCAGGTAGAGACGACCATGAGTGACGGCACAACTCTTGTTAGCGACTCTCTCACACCAGAAACAGCCCAACTCCTGTCAGCTCTCAACCCCAAAATATTCCAAACACAGGTAATCTTTACAACGCACCCTCGTAAACCAGGACCGCCTATCGCTCGATGTTACATGGCGAGCGTAAGCGGCCCTGGTAAAATGGACCGCTGCATATGGTTATAGCTACGTCACCTGCTTCCCCTCATCGGAAGCAGCGCGCAAAGAACGCTTGGAAGCTATCAACCAATCAGGTTACGTGTTACATCGTTGCTTTGGTTACCCAAAACAAATGTCAGCCGATAGTTGTTTTGGATAACCAAAGCAACGATGTAACACGTAACCTGATTGGTTGATAGCTTCCCAGCGTTCTTTGCGCACTGCTTCCGATGAGGGGAAGCAGGTGACGTAGCTATAACCATATACAGCGGTCCATTTTACCAGGGCCGCTTACGCTCGCCATGTAACATCGAGCGATAGGCGGTCCTGGTTTACGAGGGTGTTACAACGTTGTTATTGTTGTGTTGCATGCAATATCATGTGTAGTCTAGGGTTATTGATCCTACATCTACCTCTGGAACTAGAGTTCAGGAGTTTAAATCCCGACTGTTGTATGATATTGTTTTATATTCATATACCGTAAAATTCCTATTTACGTACGCACCCCTCCTAACGTACGCACCCCAGATTTGGGGATGATTGCGGGCCTGACTCAGTGAGTTGAAACGTTCAGGGGGAAAACCCTCCTAACGTACGCACCCCCTCTCCAGCATTTCGGTGGATAGTTAAGAGGTTGACATGATCATCCTTCCGATGATGTTTACCGACTTAAAGGGTTACTGAGAAAATGTTTCTGGGTACAACATGTCAAACAATTTAAATATATGTATCATTTATTCTACATATACCGTACTCTCAAGCTGATATGAGATTTTTACGAGGAGGAACCCCTCCTAACGTACGCACCCCGACTTTGGCGTCGGCCTGGAGCACCTGCTTGCGACTTGAAAAGTTTAAAAAGTGCGTACGTAAATAGGGATTTTACGGTAGTTTATCATAAGGTACATGACTGTTGTGTAGAGAAGACAATTAATAAAAGACATTTTCAAGCTTTAGTGTTCAAAGTTCCAAAGTATTGGTAATGTAACATGCTGAGTGGCACCCATAGAGGCTGCTACAGGTATATCAGGTATGCTGATTTACATGTAAGTGTGTAAGACTGTACCATTTTCAAAAGGGGGCTCTGTTGCAACAACATTTCGCTAAAACCTTTTTTTTTAATAATCTACAACTTTTGTATGCAGAGTGAAGATGAAATGGCCAGAAAGGAGTCGGAAACAACAACCCAAGTTAATGTCGACGGAGCAAAGGGCTACGACCAACAAATCGGCCAATCACAACTCCTGATACAGGACAAAATATCCGAACAGTTCTGCACCAATCAGACGACTCATACCATCCCACTTACGGTGACCAATGAGCACGTAGAACAGACCCTGCCCTCACAATTCTTGACCAATAGCAGCACAGTTGCCACAGCAACCACAAACTTGCTACCAACAGAAGAAACTATGACAAACATTTCAGATTTGGAAGATACTGTTAAAGTGGAGACTCAAGAGCAGACAAGTGAACAAGAGAACCCACAACCGGAAGAAGGAAAACTTTTGTAAATGATGAAGCTTTCTCTTTTTGCTGCGTCAATGTGTTGGTGTAACTGTTGGGTTGTCTGGTCTAGAACACAGAGGTCCTGGGATTGAATCCTCTGACATGTCACTGATGTTGTGCCCTTGGGAAAGGCACTTGACACAACTTTCCTCACTCCACCCAGGTGTAAAAATGGGTACCTGACTTCGGTTGGGAAGGTAAAAGGCGGTTAAAGGAGAGAGATGGGCTCCGCCTTGCAATACCGTGCCCTAGACACCGTGGATAACAACCCAAGTTGCGCCTACAGCCTCATTAAGGTTATGGGAATACCTACATGTACCTTAATTTTTTTTTCACCTGTTTTGATAGAAAAGTTTGTATCATGGAGGAATTAATTTTTAAAATGAAAGCTTGATATATGTGAGTTTGATTAAAAATCTATGAACTATTGTAAGTCAAACAAAGCTGTATTATACATGTAAACATACATGCTAGTCACCAAGAAAATGCTATTTATTTATTGTGTAATTTACTATTCGCCATTGAAGACTCAAGCTCAATTTTTTCGAGTGTACTTTATCTGTCTTATTCACATTTCTTCCTCAAGTATGATGAAATCGATTGATGAAAAATTTTACACTTTACTAGTATGTACAATGTTACTGTTGTTAGTGGAGCTTTGTTCTTTGGATAGATGAGTTGGCTTGTATAATTGATTTGCTTATGAATTAATTTTGTCGCCAATGTCAAAAGAATAAGAAAATAAAATTGGATAGTATTTCGAAATGAATATGATTGTTAAAATGTTTATCTTTTATTTTACATTCTAGAAGTGCTAAAATAAAATCATTGGAGAATAGTTGTGTCCTTGTATACATTTTCTGAAAACAACAACAACAACAACATATCAGATTGTTGGGTTTTCTACATAACAGTGTCATCATACCCACAAGAAAGATGTCCTTGTCCCAACCTAGTTTGCTGTTCTCGGGAATTGTCTGTTTCTGGAAATGTTACATAAACATCGTCTGAAATGTAGTCATCGTCGGATGCCCTGTCCTCTGTTGTTGCTCTGCTTGCACCATGAGCTCTCCTCACTTTCTTATCATTGTCATAATGTCCTTCTTGTATATTACATGAATTGTCATTTTTTTGGTTATCGCACTTGTTTCTTGTTCTATTGGTGAGGTGACCAAACCTCCTGTGTTTGTCATTGTCAAAATGTGCAACGTTTTGGATACCGGCCTTGGAGACTTCATTCGTTGATAGAACAGATTCATTGTTGCCTGGGATTGTCTCGTATCCATGGTAACGCAAATCGTGATTTTCATATTGACCTTCCATTGCTGAGTTTGAAGAGGAATATTGGCTTGCATTTTTATGTCGTTCTTCCGGAGCTGTGCCTATATCAGAGTTCTGGTCATCATTTTCATAAAACTGGTCATCATTTTCATAAAACTGGTCATCATTTTCATAAAACTGGTCATCATTTTCATAAAACTGGTCATCATTTTCATAACAATGTGCTCTCGTAGTTTGTCCCGTACCAGAAAACTGGTCATCATCATTATAATACCCTTCTCTACTTCTGCCTGTACCAGAGAACTGGTCATCATTTTCGTAAAACTGGTCATTATTTTCATAATGTCCTTCTCCATCTTTGTGCTCATCCGAACACTGATCATTATTTTCACAAGGTCTTTCCATATCTCTCTCTGTACCGGAGAACTGATCATCATTTTCATAAAACTGGTCATCATTTTCATAATGTCCTTTTCCAGTTCTGTCTTCACCAGAGGATTGGTTGTCATTATAATTTTGCCTTGCAGCATTGTCCTGTGCATCCCCTTGCTTATCTCTGACCACATGCTTTCTTACACAAAACACAACAGTCATGCAGAAACAACAGCACCAACCAATTACTAATCCTATGAGTATATCAAAGATTAAACCTTGTGATGACAGGCCAGGATCAAGACTTCCGAGAAGCACTAAAGCTATTCTATTCTTGCTTGTTGTAATATTATCTTGAACTTTCATATTTTTCTTTACTGGAAAAGTGTTGTTTTCTTGCACTGTATCACATGAGGGTTTAACACGTAATTCAGCACCAAGGACAGTCAGTACAGTAGATGCCTGTGCACTTCTTGTGTGGTTGGCTGCCACTGTACAAGTGTATACGCCCGCTGCGTTTTTATCAGCTATAACAACCTCCAAAACTGAGCAGCACATCTTCTTAATCTCAAATCTTACCAGAGACGAACCTTTACACGACGTATTGCTTGCACGAGTGTAATTTTTAAAGTACACGTAACTTGGTGGTCTGTCCTCACCGTTCGGTAGAGTCCAGGAGAAAATCAAATCTTCCTCACAATTTGCCTGGCAGTTGAGAGACACTTTCTCTCCAACATGAACAGTCTGATTACGGGGGACAACCACAACCTCGGGCGAATCGCAAACCAGGTTCTTCGGAGAGATCCTCCCTAGACTCATTTGGCCAGTGTCATCGGAAATGCACGGGATGTCCCAGTTACT